>NC_133770.1:213210305-213424276 GCF_003597395.2 Chelonoidis abingdonii
TGCATCTGAGTTCAGATTGCTGTCCAGAACAGTCACAGTGGTGCACTGTGGGATACCGCCTGGAGGCCAATACTGTCGATTTGCGGCCACACTAACCCTAAACCGATATGTTAATATCGATTTTAGCGCTACTCCTCTCATTGGGGAGGAGTACAGAAATCGATTTAAAGAGCCCTTTATATTGATATAAAGAGCGTTCTAGTGTGGATGGGTACAGTGTTAAATCGATTTAACGCTGTTAAAATCGGTTTAACAGCGTAGTGTAGACCAGGCCTCTGATGCACTAGATAGCATTCTGTAGTGGAGGACAGCAGTTTTTACTAGAGCTTGCCACAGTGCAAGGCCCTTCTTACTTGAGTCCAGTAAGCCATTCATAATGGAGATATTTTTCCACTGACACAGATCCGGACTGTATTTGCATGAACCATGCTTCCCCACTGTAGGTTGATGGCATAAAACCTAAGTTATCCATATGCTCATGTGTGCTCTGGGATTGCAGAGGCTTGGTGACAAATTGGCAATTGTTACTGTTCCTGTAGGCATCACTGAGATATTGCTGTTTTCCTTCATCTCATATCATGTGATGTCCTGGGAAGTTGTGCATATTCTGTTTCTTCGTGCTGCACAGGGAGCTGAACTCCAGTAAGTTAAGAAATATAGCTTGTACGTGGAACAGTGGGTCAATACTGCTATTTTAATAGTAGGAAAACATTTTCTAGCATGGTTTAACACTGACATACAATGCTCCTGAGCACCAGCATGAGTTTCCAGATTCACTATTATATTGCAGAGACAGCCAGTACTACTGGTCATGTAGCTATTAGTATTTGACTCCCCATCCTTTTACAGGATTCCTTAGTATACTTTGTTTCCTCTCTTCCTCCTTGGGTATTACTAAAATTCATAATGCTGTCGTAGATACGCTGGGATATATTTTTATAGGCAAATCATGTTCACAGCACCAAGGAGCAGAGCTACATGCTGAAGATCTCTGGAGGGAAGAAATCCTTCCTCAGGTCACAAAGAAAGAGGTAAGCAACATCTATTTGTTGTTGTTTTATGATCCTCTGGCTTTATAATTTATACCAATTATGACCAACAAAAAACATACAGTTGAGATTTTTCAAATAAGTACAAGGGAACTTGTCTCATTATCTGTAATGAAAAGATGGGTAGCTATGTGTGACTGAAGCCACTGCACTGCTTTGAAAAACCTTCTCCTATGTGGAAAACATTAATCACCATTTAATGTGCTTTCAAAAATACATTGGATGCTTTTGAAAATCTCCCCCTTAACTGTTGGCAAATTTTAATATTTAGCTCACTGCCATGTCTGTGGTACCACAGCTATTTCCTGTTCTTAGCAAAGGGAAGTAGCAGCAGTACCTCAGATATTGTGTACTGCAGTGTCTTTACGATTGGTAAACACTGTCTTCTCAATGGGCATCTTTTGGGGCCAGGGTGGGGTGGGGGGGAGTTCTTCATGTCTGTCTGTAAAGATGCATCTGAAGAAGTGAGCTGTAGCCCACGAAAGCTTATGCTCAAATAAATTTGTTAGTCTCTAAGGTGCCACAAGTACTCCTTTTCTTTTTGCGGATACAGACTAACACAGCTGCTACTCTGAAACCTGTAAAGTGCCTACTACTCTTTCAGCAGTATGTAAATATTTAATAATAATACAGAATAATTCATAATTTAATAGTGTTTAAATCCAGAAGGGACCATTAGATCATCTAGTCCAACCTCCTGTATCTCCCAGGTTATTATTTTTCATCCAGATACTCCTGTATTAACCCCAACCATTTTAATTAGGCTAAAGCATTTTAATCCTCAGGAAATCAAACTGTGTGCCACAGGGAGAGAACAGGAGAGACCCAGGTACCCCCAGCACTCAGAGCCCCTACAATGGCAAGGAATTGATTAGGTGAGAGATGCCCAGATGATTTTAGCATTCTAACCATGACAGAGGAAGGGGGAAAACCACCAATATACCAGC
The DNA here is from genome assembly GCF_003597395.2 of Chelonoidis abingdonii. Classification (NCBI taxonomy): domain Eukaryota; kingdom Metazoa; phylum Chordata; order Testudines; family Testudinidae; genus Chelonoidis; species Chelonoidis abingdonii. The sequence goes on from NC_133770.1 coordinate 213,212,302, forward strand.
CAATCTGACCTGGGGGGAAATTCCTTCCCAAACCCAAATCTGTTGATCAGTGTGTCCCTGACCATGGGAGTAAGGTGCTCCAGCCAGGCATCTAGAAGGAGGAATAATAATAAATGGTATTACAAAGCTATACTTCTCCTGTTGATAGAGATAATAATAATACTTGGCATTCTGTAACCTATTTCATCCCATTTTTGGTGCCTAATCCATCTTCAGACCTGTTTACGTTCAAGTACTGTTGAATTTTGTATCATTCAAAAATGAATAGGAAGTTGGCAGTGAGATTTTTTTAAAGGCTGAGATGATCAGCTGAGACTAAAGATTATGCCAAATATATTCATGGTATGATCATATGATCATTTCTACCCTTAAAAAAAAAAAGTCTAGCACATTCTAGTTCAATAATAGAGAGCTAGGTTTTAGTTATTCATTCCTTTAGCAGCTCAAAATACAGTAGGGTTCAGTAAGAGACTGTGAAACGGTTGTTTATTTCAAATCCTGTTGAATATGCCATATTAGAGCTATCAATAAGCTTACTGGACAGCAGAGTAGTCTTGCTAGCCTGGATGATTTGTCCAGACAGACGCTGAGAAAGTCATACATTGTGGAGTTCAGTTAGTTCTGAAAACTAGCCTGTCACTAAATATTTAATAGAGAAATCTTCAATGAATAACTTGTAAGGAAAGTCAGTTAATTGTCCTAATTCTGCCAATTGTTCTAACTAGTCATTAGAAGGGGCTTAAAATAGAGATCTTCTCCCAAAATTATCTCTGTTGTTTCCATTGAAGTCACTGGAGTTATGTCATGGATGGCCCATAATCTCTTTATTGTAATAATGCTAGTCAGTGCATGTTTATTTTGACTGCATGGGAAATTAATCTCCATTTTGGCTCTTAGTAAAATTTTAAAAACTATTTTTAGATAGTGGTCCAAATCCTGCTCCCTGATATGCATATTCATATCACCCAGGAGGGGAATAGTCATTTTTTTGTCCAAATGCACCAGACTGTACAAAGGGGAAAATATATTACTGTGTTTTGCTTACATTGAAAAACCTTTGGGCAGAGGCCAAACTTGATACATTTGAGCTCCAAAATGAATATTTCAGCATTATGAGAGTGTGAAAATATCATTTATAAACAAACCCGAGAACGACCTTTTTAGGGAAACTGTTTTGTAATCTTTATTCAATGGGACGCTACCTATACTTGCTATAATAACTAAGCGTTCATTTAAGTTAGTGGGAGTCTTTCCATTAACTTTACTGGGTTTTAGATCAGACCCTTAAACATCTTATCAAAGGAAGTCAAATTTCAAAGCTTCTTAATACTGTACATTCTACTCTGTGATGTTTTCGTATTTACAAAATAAATACACAGAAAGAAAATGTAAGGACTCGGGGACAGCTGATGTTCCCACTATCCCATTGGGAGACCATGCAGAGGCACCGCCAGGAAACCTAAAAAGAGTAGGCGCTGTAGGAAGTACCACCCAAGAGGCCCAGGTGACAGTATCTGTGACACTCTGCCAAGCACCTTTTTTATCCTCGGGTTGCTCTAGGAAGTTGTCTGGGCAACTACACAGACTTCAGCCTCGCTGCCAAGCCAGACTTTGCTTGATCTCCTGCTTTCTAGTCTCCAACCCAGCCTGACTCTGACCCTGATTCTTGCTTACGGAACCAGACTCTTGAGCTTCCTAGGGTTGCCAACCCTCTCGGTTTTGCTGGCAATCTCCCAGAATCAGGCTCTATCTTGCGGAGGCTACTGAAAATACGGAGGCACAGCAAGGCTAAGGCAGGCTCCATGCTGCTTCCAGAACCATCCAGCACATCCCTGTGGACCCTGGGGGAAAATGGTGGTCTCCGTACGCTGCCCCCACCCCAGGTGCCAACTCTGTAGCTCCCATTGGCTGGGAACTGCAGCCAATGGGAGCTGCAGGGACAGAGTGAGGAGACCCCCTTGACCTCTCACCTTTGAGCCACTAACAGAGGGATGTGCCGGTCTCTTTCAGTAGCCGCCCAAGGTAAGTGCCGTCTGGCCTGAGCCCGCACCTTTCAACTCCTGCCGCACCCAACACCCCTGTGCCAGCCCAGAGCCTGCACCCCACACCCAAACTCCCTCCCAGAGCCTGCACTCTGCACCCTAACCCCTGCCCCAGCCTAGAGCCCTGTCATAAATGGATAGGTAAGGTAAGGGTTAAGTTTCTTTTACCTGGAAAGGGTAACCAAACACCTGACCAGAGGACCAATCAGTTTCCTTCCTAACTCTCTCTTCGTAAAATATCATGAAAACGTCTGCCTGAGGACAAAGGGAAGCCAAGTAGTCGGCTATAAATGATCTTTGTGGTTGTATTCACATGTATGTTTGATTTGTTGGATGGTTAGATTGGGCTATCTTTTTAAATCAGACTTTCTTCATATTCTTCTTATAAGCAAGGAGCCTTGTATGAGTTTCTTAAATGCCAAGATTATTGTTTATTATTTTCTTTCTTTTTTTTTTTATATAAAACTTTTCTTTTAAAACGTTGTGGAAGTTTCTTTTCCTAGGGAGGCAAAGGGAAAAGGGAGGAAAGCCAGGGCTGTGGCTATTTTCCTATGCTTTCAGGGAAAGAAGCCAGGCCTGGGGGAAGGCAAAGCCAACGCTGTGGCATGTTTGCATTCTCAATTGTGTCTGAGGAGAGAACCTTATCTCATTGGGAACAGAGAAACCGGTTTCGGGCAAGCTGGGGAGGAGGGGAGAAGGGAATTTTTTCCTCGCTTTAGCATCCAAGGGATTTTGAATCTGGGGTGTCCTCCCAAGGAAGGGTTGGGGACACCAGAGAGAGGAAAGGGGGGATCAGGCCCCATCAATTCCTGATCTGGTGGCAGCGAGAATATCCAAGCTGGTAGTGAGCTTGGGGGAGTTTCAGGTAAGCCCCCAAACTTTGGACGCTAAGGTCCAGGTTTGGGACAGGACCAGGCTTTGGACGCTAAGGTCCAGGTCTGGGACTGGGAGGCTAGATTACCACAAGCCCACACCCAAACTCCCTCCCAGAGCCTGCACCCTGTACTCTCCCTGCTCCCAAACTCCCTCCCAGACCCTGCAACCTCTCCTGCACCCCAACCACCTGCCCCAGCATGGTGAAAGTGAGAGAGGACAGCAAGCGAGGGAAGGGGGGATGGAGTGAGCGTGGCCTCTGAGCAAGAGGTTGGGCAAGGGCGTTTGGGTTTGTGCGATTAGACAGTTGCCAACCCTACCTCCAACTCCTGCCCAGTGACTATTGTCTCTGCTGGGCAAACCTCAGCCCAGCTGTGATTTCTAAGCCAGGCTGCCTATGCCCTGATCCCTTACAGAAAGAGACATAGATATAATTTGTTTATAATGGTCATAATGTTACCCAGGGTTCTTTCAACCCAAAGCTCTTGGTAACTTTACTCTGTGCGAGGAGGTGTCAGGAAATAAATCAGGGAAGACATGGCCGTCCAACCGATAGATGGTTGGCACAAACAGGACAACACAAGAGTGCTTTCACTTAAAGCTAAACTTTACTTAGTCTCAAGCACTTACACACGTCTGCAACAAGTTAGTAAAACACCCCAAACCCTTGATAATTACCAAAGTTGAGCGTGGCTTTCGAGTTGATACAACGGCAGCCCATCTGCCGCTGGGGAACACAAAATGCATCCAGAGGGAGAGGCCAGTCCCGAAATGAGTCCCACCTGTCTCAAGCTTTTTCCCCTTATTTATACATTAGTATTTAAAGAAACCTTGTTAAGTAAGCAGTTTCAAGCAAGAGGTTCCTTCTGAGTATTGATTAACCAGGTGTGGATCTTTCCAGAACTTGCAGCCTCGAGACCTCAATAGACATTCCTAGGGCATATCCTACTCTTTGAAAATGCATGTATCAGCAAATTTAACCCAATTCTTATCAGGAAGGACGTGGGGTCAAGCCGCCCTTTCGGTGGCACCCTAAATCCCCCTCTCTTCCTGCCTTGCTCAAGCTGAGACTTGCTTTTAACAGCTTGCTGACTAGGCTGTCTTTAACAATAAGCCATAGTGGTTTCAGGCACCTTACAGGTTTGCCAAAGACTCCCCATACAATAATACATCAGAAATTCTTCTTCCAATTTATTGTTTCATTTAATGACACACTCAGCAATGCCACATGTTACTGAGCCAGGTCAAGAGCAGCAGTCATTAAATAAATGTCTGGTTTAAGTTAACTTATTGTTTGTTCTTTTAGACTAGTGTTTCCCAAACTTGGGATGCTGCTTGTGTAGGGAAAGCCCCTGGCGGGCCGGGCCGGTTTGTTTACCTGCCCATCCGCAGGTCTGGCCGATCGCGGCTCCCACTGGCTCTAGTTCATTGCTCCAGGTCAATGGGAGCTGCTGGAAGTGTCACGGGCCGAGGGACATACTGGCCGCCGCTTCCCGCAGCTCTCATTGGCCTGGAGCAGCGAACTGCGGCCACTGGGAGCCGTGATTACGTGAACCTGCGGATGCGGCAGGTAAACAAACAGGCCCAGCCCGCCAGGGGCTTTCCCTACACAAGCAGCGTCCCAAGTTTGGGAAACGCTGCTTTAGACTAGTTGATATCAGCGTCCAGTCCTCCTGTCGTTGATGTAGTGATTTAGACTTGTCATAAGTCAGAATACAAAAAGAGTACAGGTAATTACACAAGTATATTTATTGTCATAACATAAAATAATACATAACGTCTTTTTTATCATCTGGAATCTCATTGGTAGTCTTCAAAGGCTTTTTGAGAATGGTCTGAGATCACCCTCATCACTATTCTGTTAAAACCATAGAAGTCTCTTTTAGACCACAGTGTAATGGAATTAAACCAACATTAAGGGTCTTAACAGAGTTTTCTTCTGTCTATTTATTCTGGCAGAAATCAGCAGTCCTTTTCTTTTGATGACTGCTCGTTCCCAGATTCTGTCCCAAATCTCTTGCCCAGATGCCCTTGACCTATCATTCACTTTTCAGCTGGGAGATGAATGACCTTTTTTTAAAGGTATTATGAACACGACTGTGTAATCATCTGGCAGTGAATGCAGCCTAAAAAAATCCTGTAATCTCCTTTTTCCCTTAGGGAGACCGGAGTCACTGCTTCTTAGCATTGTACATCTTCACTAATATAAAAAATACCAGGATAGACAGATGTAACTTATGTGTTCTGATTTAAGGCAGCATTTTCAATAGCTTATATGATGCGTGTGAGTTTGTGTATTTTAAACTTCTCTATGCATGGTGCTTTACAGAACTCTCTAATGGATATTGTGAGGTAAAATAATAGGCCTTTGCCCCACCCTACCTCTCAGCCATATTTCTCTCTGAATCTGTATTCTGAACCCAAAGCATAAAGGAAGGATGAGATCTGATAAGAGATATACCTGTATCCCAGTATGCATATGAGTGGCATAGTACAATCAAACTGAGCAAGAAACTCTGTGTGCAGTGGCCGAATTTTCTGCTGCTGTTATTGCTACACTCCATTGAAGTCCATGGAATTGTGTCAGTTTACATCACTAGAGATTTTGTCTCATTATGTCTTTCCTTCATTTCTTTTTGTAGCTATTTTTATATTCACCTAATTCAGACTAACAAGGGGCCGGAGGGGTGGTTTAGTCACTAGTAGAAATAAATTCTGGCGTACTTTCATTTTTTCTGAGAATGGCAGGCACTGAAACCCAGCTCCCTAAGTAGATACCATATGATATATGAATAATGTAACCAGAATTTTTCCTAGGAGACTGTGATGGTTCTGGGGGCACCCAAGACTGTGAGTCGCCTTGTTACTCCCTGCCTCTAGCATGAGGGAGTCTTGCCTTCGCTTGGCTAGGTGTCAGTTCACTAATCGCAAGCCACTCAACCACTCTTCTCTGAGCTACGCCAGCCCTCACTTCATCTTGAAGGCTAATAATAGGTGCAACCCAGTCCCTGAGTCCCTTTGAATCATTCCCCTGTGGTATCCAGCCACTGACACTGGTTCCTCACAGAAATCCCAGCTCCTTTGCCCTCAAAGGGCCATGTGCCCCATTTGATTAGTCTTACCTTGTATCGCCACTCCTGTGAAATCACAGAGCACTTATGACCGCTTGTAATAAAAGAATAAATTTTTAACCTAGAAGCACAAAACAAAATTATAAGTTGTGAACCTGGGTCTGCACTTCTTAACAGTTACCTTTTGTATCTAATAAAGTAGGTTTCCCTCCCCACCTAAGTTCACTCTGTAGCAATGCTGTCCGGCTTCATAAGAAGCAGAGTTCAATTTTTAATGAGAACATCTTGCTCCTCAAGATGTCTTCAAGAGGTTTCGATTGTTTGCAGTTGTCTCTGATGGTTTTCCGTTCAAAGTCTTGGGATTGAGCAAAGCTGAACAATTGAGCTTTGCATTATATCACCAGCTAAATAGCTTTGGGTGACAACTTCCTTCTATCTGAATGGGTCACTACTGAAACGTATTATCCCCGGTGACTACTTTTTAGTCCAAATCCATAAAGCATACTTTCAGTATAAATACATTATCCCTTAAATATCACCCATACATGTATCTCACAATGATTATGAATCTTGACAAGTTATGAGCTTTCTGTAAATATTTTACATTTATGGATAAATATCCTGTACATGTTTGGTGTGGTGAGTTTGTCAGGTTTGGGGTGAGTGTTGTTTACAAAGAACAAGGGACCCTTTGCCTAGGAACTTCTGTGTCACATAGACAATTGAGGTGAAAGAAACAGAAACAGATCCATTTACTTGTATTTTGTGGTCATTTTTACCTTGACTTAAAGAACATTCTCTTTTTAAAATGTCTGAAATGTTAAGTGAATGTAATGCTCTTAAAGTGTCAGATTGACACTTCAGAAACAGGTGCCCTCCATTTATCCACTGAACAGATAACTACTAAACCCAGACTCTAAAACAACAAATTTACATTTGCCCATGTCCCTTCTATAGGCCTTTGGTTGTTTGGGTTTTTGGTGGAGACGGGGGGGGGGGGTTCAGCTGCAGTGTCTTAAAATAATGTGATTTGTTGCTGCTGTAGTTCAGATTTCATAACTCTAGTGCGTACAAGACTTTGCTATGCATCACTGTTTTAATTATGGTTGGCCACATCTCTAGAATGTGAGGTTTGATGATCATGATTTCTAGGTCTGGCTTTATTGCGAACCTCCCAAGCAAAAGAAATGTAGTCTGAAATAGCGTTTACCACAGCCCTGAATCTTTCACTTCACACTGCTCTCTGTATCATGCAAACTACATGTCAATAAGCACTGATGCTGTAGTCATGAATGTAAGTTAAAAGTACAGCCAGGACACTGGTTGTAATTGTGAGTTACAATGGGAAAAATCTAGAACAATGTCACTGGTTTCAGTAGGATTACTCTAGATTTACATGTTCTATTTGAGATCAGAATGTTGGACATCTTGTGATACTATTCTAAGAATATGAAGAATATTGCTTTTGGTTAACACTCAATCTCAAACATATGAACATTTCTTAGCCTATTTTCAGAACTGATGACAAGCCTAATCTACATATCGGTTCATTTCAAAACCTGATCATACTGCACAACATAGCCATAACCTTAATTTGTCCATTGTGGATTTTTAGTGATGATTCATATTGTTATCAACAGAGGATAATGTGCTAATGTAGCTATTTGCTTGAACCTGTATTCTTGAACAGAATTTGGCCAATGCAGTTAACACTTTTGTCACAGTTTTTGGATTTCAGGTGTTCCAATTCCATGTTTCTTTAGGAAGAAAAAACCTGCTTTTGTGAACTTTTAAAGAACAACAAATTATAAATGTTTCCAAGTTATCTTGACTAATTGAGGGGGCATGCGTGATTTAGGGATACATAATGGGAGAGGACAGAGCCACTACTGTTTGGCATCAGTTCAACATCTGATCCAGATGGTAGTGACCAAAACATAAGTAATATTTGTGAAATGAGTTTGCTTTAATTATTTTTTTTATTTCTTGTATTGTGGTAGCACTCAGACAACATTCAGGTGTGGGACACGAGACACATGAGAAGACATGATCCCTGCTTTGCAGAGTTTACAGTCTGAGTTCATTCTAGTTCTTAATGGACAGCTCACCACATCAGAAGTACTATCCATCTGTGCTTATTTTGATACAATCACTGGTGGAAGTTATGCTTGTAAATACCCACTTCAATAATGGGAGAAAAGCCAGCAGCTGTAAATGACAGATTGTTATAAATGGTGTTTATGTATAAAAATAGATGAGTTAATAGTTCAATTGTTTGGAGAAGTGATATATCTTTGTATGGATGTCATACTGCTTCCTTGTGCTCACTTTTAAAACTGACAGGATTTCTGGTGGCATATTTGTATATTTTATTGGAATTTTCTTCTTTGTGATACCCTGGATTGATACATACAAAATTGATTTAAGGTCTGGGTGAAATAAGACCTACATTTGACCAGATCTGAAATTTGAAGTCTGGATAACCCATTTTACTATGAGAAACTAAGAAGCTCAGTCCATTTAGCTAATGAAAGGGAAACTTAAGAGGTGACTTTATCCTAGTCTAGAAGTGCCTGCATGGGGAGAAGATTTTTGATGACAGAGGGTTCTTACGTCTGGGAGACAAAAGCATAATGAGAGCAAATGGCTGGAAGCTGAAACTAGATGAAATTAGGCTGAAAATAAGATACAGATATTTAAACGTCAGGATAATTAACTATTAGAGCATCTTTCCAAGATTTGTGGTACAGTCTCCATTGCTTGAAGTCTTTAAATCAAGAGTGGATGTCTTTCTAAAAGATGTAATGTGGATCAGCCAGGATATATGGACCATAAGTTGTGGACCTGATGCAGGAATTAAAGAATGAATTTCTATGGCCTGTCTTATGCAGGAGGGTCAACTAGATAGTGATTATATCCCTTCTGCACTTAAAAATGGATTATTCTGGTATTCAATTGAGTATATGCCCAGTGTTTTGAATGGAAAGGCAGGATTTCCGCTGAATAGCAAAGACATAATAATTAAAGTGAAAATATTGTTTGACAACTTCTGTTGTATATTTTAAATCAGGTTTTTCCCTGCTCAGTAGTTCCTGTGAAACGCATAATTTGGAGGATTAATACAAAACACTGATGTGAACTTCATTTCCCTTACCTCTGAAATAAAATGTGATGGAGACAGGGAAAGGTGGATGGAAAAAAATTACCATGGTGTTTTGTGTGCAAACTGATTTGAATTCTGCGGTTTTCTCATTTTGAAGGATTTAGCACTTCTTAACAAGCATAGTTCCTCTGAAGCATTTTGAGTGCTTTGCAACTGCTTAATACAAATATTGTTAGAAATGCAAACAATTTTTACAGATCACAGTGTACATTTAGCTTGTATCATTTAAAACATTCAGGTCAAGCCATTCTGCCGTAAGACCTACAAATAAAAACATAAGAATGACCATCCTGGGTCAGATCAAGGATCCCCCTAGCCCAGTAACCTGTCTTCCAACAGTGGCCTGTGCCAGATGCTTCAGAGGGAATGAACAGAATAGGGCAATTATTGGTTGATCAACCACCTGTTGATCAAGTTTCTGAAAGTTGGCGGTTTGGGTACACCTGGAGCATAGGGTTGCATCTCTGACCATTTTGGCTAATTAATCATTGATGAACCTATCCTCCATGAATGTATCTAAATCTTTTTTGAACCCAGTTATACTTTTGGCTTTCGCAACATCTCTTGGCAATGAGTTCCACAGGTTGACTGCATGTTGTGTAAAGTGCTTCCTTATATGTGTTTTAAACCTGCTGCCTATTAATTTCATTGGGTGACCCCTGCTTCTTGTGTTGAGTGAAGAGATAACTATTTCCTTATTCACTTTTGCCACACTGTTCAAATACAGCACTTGATAAGGAGAGTCTACATTATCCTACATGTATGTATGCTTTATCATATGGAATTAGGACACATCATACAGAACAAATTTAATAAATACCTTACAATATCTTTTGCAACATACATCTTATTTATGATTTTTTAATGATGAAGTGATAACACACTAATATTATACCCCTTAAGGATGTGTTACTAGTTTTTCTGAAATTGTATTTACCAAATAAATATTCTTTCATTATTACCTTCAAACTAGTGAACCTTCTCAGTCTTATTGAGAGAGGTTCTAAGATTAAACATATTCTGTTCCTTTTCACTCTAAGACTGATTTTCATGTTACCTAAATTGTTAATCAGGAGTAACTCCACTGAGGTCCACAGAGTTATACCAGTGAATGACTGATGAAAGCCAAGATAGAAGCCATTTCCATCATAGTGCCCAGGCAATGCTGCTGGGACCCTACCATCTCCCCCCCAAAATTAGGGTTAAGGTGGTATATAAAGTGGGGTTGGCTCTCTGCCGTGCCAATCATAGGAGCCTTGCACACCCCCCACCACCATGTTTCCACTCCTGTAACAAACATCTCATTTAAATCTCTTAACAAACCATTCATCTGAGCACTGTGTCCCTTCCTGATGGAGTACCTGCACTGTATATCCGCCCCTCACTTATGTAATGAGTTGCGATATCGTAGCCTAACTCTCGTTACCTATTCACCCTTACTAAGCCTTCCCCCAAACCTGCTGGGCAGCAGGCGAAATAGCCTCTACTCTGAAAAAATTCCTTCTCATCCCCCTGAGAAAGGAGTGGCTAGCACACAGTGCCCACAGCGATCCTGACCAAACCTGGTATTTCACTACTTGCGAGGTTGCGGGGTGCTCTGCCTGATTTGGGAAACAAGGGTTATCTCCTGCCGGCCTCACCCTTTATCAACTTCTTCTCTTGTTGTCCCCTGAGCATTGTCATGCTGACCCATTCTGCATCTGCAGCAATGTCCATGCCTCTCTACCCCCTGCCTTAAAGCCCCCTGGCAAGTGTGATAGTTTCTACACACACACATCGCTTAAGGTACAGTGCTGTCATTGTTCCTGTCCTGTAGAGCTAAATAGACAACATACAGTAATGGGACTGGAGATGTGACCACGTCAGGCATCCTTCAGTAATAACATGTCCATTTACCTATTGATGATATTTCACCTCTGCTGTTTGTGATTCATTTCTGAGAGAACATATGCCGTGACTGAGACTACATGGCTTGAATTCTGTTTATTATGTATATAGGAACAAGAAGTACATCTAACAAGCATCCACAGGGGGCTCCGTCTTTTTCTTTTGAGAACCAGTGCTTCAGAATTAACCATCTGTGACCTCACTAATTTGATGAAAAATCAGTCCCAGACCATGCAAATAAAGATCAGTCAATCAACTACACACAGAACTGTAGCGCTGGCCAGTTCAATCCAGAATGTCAGAGAGTTTATTCATTGTTTCTTTTGAGCTAAACAATGTTAGTCAAGTTCCTGCATCCCTATTTTTACAAAACTGAGCAAATAATTGGTAGCAAATAATTGATGCAATGGATTTTGCGTCTTCTTTTGCTAATTGTCCACAAGCAATTTCTGAATTTCTCATACTCGTTCAATATTTTAAATTATTAATTGAATAGTTTCTGTGAGTGATTTTTAGTTTTGTTATTTGCAAGTCATTCATTGCAAGTATTCAAAATCCAGTGTTTGAGCTATGTTAGTTTTGATTTGACCCATGGAGTACACAGCATTCTTTTCTGCTACTTAACTGGATGAGCATAACTCTTAAAATCAGGTTCTTTTTGTGATTACGGAAGTTCAAAACTTGCTTTCCATGAGTATTCTATGCTCTCTTAAAATTAACAGTGTGCATACACATTCAGGTCACTGAAATATTCATGAAAAATGAACACAAAAAGGCCATGATCATAGCTGAAGCCAATTACATTTTTGTTTGGACAAATATTAGTGGAAATATTTTGATGTATTCAGCCAAATCTTCAATTTTCCCAGTCAGGCTGATGGCCAAAAGAGAATCCAAAATTGTGATTGTAGGCTTTTAAAAGCCTTTAAACTATATTTATTTAATATATATATTTTAAGTGCTTCCATATTTAAGGTGGAGTTGATTTGATCCTTACATATGAATACAGATTAACTTCCTTAAAATTACAGCACTTACTGTTTGAGCATTGAATGCATTTTCTAAGAATTTATAAGTAAATCAATTAATTAATTTAAGTTAAAATTAATTTTAAAATGGTTCCTAACTGTGCATTTTCATACCTTAACATGTTTGGATTTCTTTTGAATTTATAATGCTTCTTTTGGTGATAATTATAGCATCCCTGTTCTGTTTTACCCTTATATTTGATATTTACTTAATTTTAGTGCCAATTTGCTGCAAGATTTTTGTTTTTGTTTTAATCTGGGAATATAGTTAGATATATTAAACTTGTAAATTATGGAACAAACCAATCAAGCAGTACAGTGTCAACAAAAAGTAATATGGTAGGTTTTGGCAGTTCAGTAAAGTGAATTAGAAATCGTTTCATGAATTGTACGAGACCTTTACATTTCTTTTTGTTAATTGTCTGTTTAAACAACATGATACATTTACCAGTACCAATACCTTCAGATAATCCTTTTATGTGGGTCAAATAATCTCAAGAGTCCACCATATTAACATTTTTTTTTAATAAAAGAGTGTGTGGAAATTAGCTCAGGAAAAATCCAAGCTCCTTCTGATCTTGTGATTTAGATAAAAGTGAGATGAACTCAGTATTAATTATTTGGCTCCTGTTGCTTCTGGAATGAGGAGTTTATAGAAGATGATTTTGAAGAGGGCATTCTACAAAGTAATTCCAGTTTTGAGCTAAGCAAAGATACATTGTTTTTATTTTATCAACTGTCTTTGCCAGGGTGGTATATATGAGGTAGTTCAAAAAGTTCCTTAGGGTAGTTCCTCAAGCATATTTCCTGCAGCAGTTGGTAGGCCCTTAATATAAGTGAAACTTCCTCACATCTGTACCTCTGGCCTGGTTTCTTGGTGTCCCATTGAAGAGATGTGGTCTGGGCAGATAACTGGTAGGAATCAGAGCTCTATGAGGAATCTTCAGGGTCCCCCTAATTTCTCCAAAGCATTCATACGTTATTCACAACACTGTAACTGAGTCCTACCTTACAAATACTTTTCCCCAAGAACTAAAAACCTATCAGCACCATATCATAGTCTGTGATGAGCAATTTCATGGATAGTTTTCTTATCCAAGGATAGAACTTCTTCCACAGCACCCTTATGCCTTGCTAGCCTTTAGGGAGCAGGAGAGCCCAGACCATGACAGTGCAAGATAACCACACTGGCAAAATTCTGAATATACTCAAGGCTGCATAATACCTAGCTTGACTGTGAAATGGGTTCCCTTGATGATATTTTCAAGGGTATTTTTATGATTCCTTACAATTGGTTGTCCAGTGACACTCTGATGGACTTGTGATGGCAGCATATGGAATTCCCCACTACTAAGGCCAATGGTCTCATCTTTCTTGTCATGTCACTAAGCCCTTCCAAGTTCTTATGTTGCCCTGATGAGGCTGTTCCATTAGACACTCAATTATATTTTATTTGGAATGGAGGGGTAGGCAACAAACCTTCAGGAAAAGCATCATCAGAATTGAGGTTGTTGGTATTATTCCACCACTAGTTCCAGCAGTTGACAACCTGATCCAGGACAAGAGGCAAATGGAAAGCTTACAGAATGTGATATTGACATGCTTTATGGAATATAATGTTGCTTGGACTTAGAAGTGTACCATGTAAGAAGTAAAGAGTCACTGGCAGTGGGTAGTGAAAGGAAACAAAGAACCCTATATTTCTGTTTAAGTAGATCAAGGCCTACAAGCACTCCATGCTGAAAGCAAGAGCAATGGAAAGTGCCTCACAAAACTGTATTTTATTATGTTTAAGACAGCCTGGTGCTCTCAGCCGAGGGGGAGAAAAAAATAAAGAAGTGTTTTATTTAAAACAATGTTCAGTTTGATTTTTAAATAATATTCTTAGATCTGAATCTAAAAATAAGAGCCATTTTAGTAAAATGAATTTCTGAATTTAATATATCACTGCTTGAAAGCATGTAAAGTTACATACACACAAACTGCCATGACCATAGGCCTAATAGTATGTGTTGTGCATGGTGTGGACCCTGCACATAGGACTAAGAAAAGCCAGGCACCTGACATGTATGTGAATACTGTGATTTCAGGGTAGTGCACAGTAACCCTCTTACAACCACACAAATAATTGTCTGGCTATACTGAAAGGAGGACAGGAGACATTTGATACAGCTTTAATCAGGCTGAACTTTATTATTAGATATCTGGAACTACCCAGCAGATAAAAATGTACAGTGCAAGTAACTACATATTCATTCAATAATACCCGGAGTGCTTCCGCCAGCCTTTCCCCCCTTCATTTTTTCCATCCAGGTGCCCCAGCCAGCCCACTGCTGGGACCTTACCACTCCCATTCTCGTATAAGGGTTAAGGTGGGCAATCAGAAGGGCGGGTGGCTCCCTGCCGTACCATTCACAGGAGCCCCAAACCCCTCCCCCCATTCCGTTCCTTTAAGCAATACCTCCTTTTAAAATCCTTTACCAACACATGCTTACTCACCTGCTCCATGGAAAAAGGGCTTCTCATGCCTGGGCTTGCTTCTTTTCAACCCCCTGCCCTTCCAGTCCCAGGCAATGAGTCTGCAGTGCTGCGCTGTATCCACACCTCCTTTTGCAGCAGCTTCTGACCTGTTCCCCTCCACTCCCCACCCCCCCATCGCTGTTGCCTTTCTCTCAGCAAGATGGACAATGCCTCTTCCCCCCGTCCCCCAACTTAACGGAGTGTGGTCAGTATCTGAGGTCAGAATTTAGCCCTAATTCTTGCTGCAAAAATGGAGTGCTACAGAGTTTCACGAGGCTCAGACTATTAAACTAGCGAGCAAAAAGTGGATGCAACTGTGGATAATGTTAGTGGAAGTCCCATGTAGGCTTTGATCAGCAGTGTTCATTATTCTGTTGTAAATAATTACCGATTATTCTGTTGTAATAATTACCGATTACCACAATGGCTGTCCTTCTATCAGTGATGTGTAGTGTAGGGATTACTCAGATCAAATCCTGCTTTTATAATATAAATTAAAAGTTACCTTTTTAAAAAAAAAAATTACCGGGATTTGACAACATGAAAATACCTGACTTTTACAAGAATAGTATTGTACATTACATGCATAGTATGTGGGTTTTGTCTGCTGAGCATCGCATTCTGATTGAAAACACAAATCTTCAGCAGTTTGTAAGTGAATAATTTATACAAAATGAGTCCTTTCATATCTCTGCTTTGTAAGTTCTTAACGTAGCACTTCTTGTGGCAGTACTTCCCTGTTCACAAGACCGTCCGTGTTGTTGGGATGTCCTGGGTATATTCTGGGACTTGCCTGTACTGAGAATGCAAGACAAGTTCCTTCTCTGTGTGATCCTGAACAGTTCCAGTCATTTGAATGCTACGAGACCGGCAGTGATCCAGATTCTCCTTTCCCTTTATGATGTCTAGCTGTGAAATAATCTCTGTGCCACTACAATAAGTGAAAGATCTTTAGAATTTGCAACCAAAACAGATACTTTGCAGATCCTTAGGTTTGAAGTGAGGTAAATGACACAAGACAGCCAAGTGGTATATAACTATATAGTTCTAAATTATGGTATTTTGCTTTTCTTCTCAAATATCCCTCTTGAACTTTCATGAAACACTGTTAACAGAATGCTAAGGTAGCATTCAAAAGTCAGAAAATAGAATTAGAGCTTCATATGCAACCTTAAACTGATCTCCTTATACATATCCTTTACAATATAGGCTTTAAATGTATATTCACATAGTGTTTCCCAAACAGTACAATTTCATATATTTTCCTACACACACACGATACATATCCTTCTCCCTCTCCCTTTCTCTCTCTGTATATTGTGGCAAATTGCCGGTACTGTTCTCTGGGTCTCGCGCTTTCTCTTCTCTGGGGTAGGTTCAGGGCGATATTGCTTGCCTCTGAACCAGTTCTTAATCACTCCCCTAGTGTCCTTGGAGGAGGGAGTGCGATGAGGGAGGGACCTGGGCCCGCCTCACTCCTAGGTCCCAACCAGGGGCCCGGGTTGGTGAACCACTTGACTAGCGGTTCTTCCCTGGGTTACTTCCCTCTCTATCCGTCAGCTTGTGAAGGGCTTCTCGCTCTCTTCTATACAAGCCTGGTGCCCTTACCTAGGGTTTCTGTTGGGCTTCCCAATCCACGCGCGCACTCTCCAACTTCTATTCTCTCTCTGGACAAACTCTTCTCTTCTGCAATCTGCACTCTGCTCCAATCAACCCTTCTCCTTCAACTACCACACCTGTCTGACTGAAGCAGGGGTTTATATCCATGACTGGAGTCAGGTGCTCTACTTGGGTCAGGTGCTCTACTGTAGTCAGGTGCTCTAATTGAGTCAGTGCTTAATTGGCCACAGCTGTTCTAGTTAATCTAAAGCAACCTTCTCCTTGGCAAGAATAAGGCCCCTGCTAACACTCTTATGCTGCCCTCTGGCCATGCTGTATCACATATCCCCCCCCCTGCCACACAAGGTTGGCTACTCGGGACGGAAGGCATTGGGCGTGAGAGACATCAGCATTGCAGTGTTGCTTCAGCCCTATGCTGGACCGAAAATGGAAAGGTTGCAAAGAGAGGAACCTCTGTCACTCTGGCGTTTCTTCCTGTTCCTATGCATCCACTGGAGCGGGCGTATCATCCACAGGTAAACGCCGCCCAGGAATAGTAGCGGAGATCTCCATAGCCCATTTATCGCCAGACATTCCTTTTCACACAACAGCGTATTTTGTTCCCTGGGGGAGCTTCGGCTGAGGTACAAGATGGGTGCTCCTCCTCCTACCATCTGGAAAGGACGGCACCGAGTCCCACCTCCGAGCGTCCGTCTGCAGGATGAATTCTTCTCGAAGTCTGGGCCATGAGTACCGATGGCAGCATAGGGCTGTCCGCAAATCTGAATCTGCTTCGCGCATCTGTCCACTTCACTATCTCAGGGCCCGAGCTTTTATCAGATCCGTCAATGCCCGCTCTCTGTGGCAAAAATGGGATGAATCTCCGATAGTATCCAACTATACCAAAAATGCTCTGCCTGCTTCTTGCGGATTGTCGAGGCCAATCTTGTATTGCCTCCACCTTGTTCCATTGGGCTTCCCTACCCTCTCCTACGACATGCCGAGGTATTTGGCCTCAGCTAGTCCTATCACGCATTTCAGAGGATTAGCGGTTGAGACCAGCCTTTGCAAAGCGTCAGCACTGCTTCCACTTTGTCCAGGTGTGTCTCCCAATCAGGCTATGTATAACTTGTCGTCTAGATAGGCGGCGGCATAGTTGGCATGGGTCGTACATAAATTACCATCAGTCTTTGGAATGTGGCAGGGCCCATGGAGTCCGAAAGTGAGACAGTGTACTTGGAACAGGCCTCGGTGTAGAAAAAGCAGTCTTTCCCTGGCATCCTTGGCCAGGTATTTGCCAATATCCTTTGTCAGATCTAGGGTGGTTAGATGGCTTGCTAATCTGATCACAGCCGTGTCAATGTTGGTATCGGGTAGGCATCGAGTGGGATACTTCATTTAATTCCGGAAGTCGTTACAAAACTCCAGGGTGCCATCAGGCTTGGGACTAGTACGATCGACTGGACCATGGCTGTGGATTCTTCAATGACCAAGTTCAGCATCTTCGCACTTCCATCCAATTTCTTCCCTTTGCTTCCGGTATTCGATATGCCTATCGTCACCTTACTCCGGGTGGTGGACAATATGATGTTGGAGTCAGGTGCTCTAATTGGCCACAGCTGTTCTAGTTAATCTAAAGCAAACCTTCCTCCCTTGGCAGGGAATAAGGCCCCCTGCTAACACTCTTATGCTGCCCTCTGGCCATGCTGTGTCACAATATATATACATACACATTTCTAGTCATTTAAGAATTTGATTATGTAACAATAGTAAAGAATTCATAACAAGATAAACTCTCTAATTATATAATAATAATGTGTGTACCACAATATACTGCTCATCTAGACATTTTAATGCATCAAAAGCAGCTGGGTCATTTTCCTCCTCATAGGCAAGAATAGAAAATGGCAATTATGAATCTGCAATAGGACCTACAGTACTACAAGTTCTACATACAATATGCTGCACCGTACCCTGAGAGACAGATTCTGTACTGAAGTACCACAGAAAATGCATGACTACGAGCAGTCTAATTATATAGTATATCATTATTTATCACAATGGACCTGACTTTGAAACACATTAAGGATCAATTGTGTATGTGTGTGAATGAGGTAAATGGGAGTGAAAATTATCACTGTTTGCCATTTTTATAGGCAGTTCTCAGATTTGTGCATGCAATCCAAATAATTGCACAGCTAACATGATTAAAATTCAGTCTCAATATGTCAAAATGTCGCAGAGAAGTATCACTGTTGCAGCTTTTGCAGACTTTGTAATGGTATTTGAAAGTGACTCACAGATTAATTATGAGTTAGAAAGTTCTTGCAGTGAGTACAATCTTAGTGACACACTCAGAGAAGAATTAATTTATTATTAGCCGTAAAGACAGAAAACTACCAGAGGCAGATAACATGATAAGCTTGGACATCAATACTGTCTCACCACAAACACCCATTTTGGTGAAAATCTGGTTCCTATGTGGATATAACATTTAGAACCCCTCAAGTGTACGTTTAGCTGTTTCCATTATGTGTATCTAATGCAGTGAGTCATTTGTCATCACATTCTAGGGCAGTGGTTTTCAAACTGGGGATTGGGACCCCTGAGGGGGTTGTGAGGTTATTACATGGGGGGTTGCGAGCTGTCAGCATCCACCCCAAGCCCCACTTTGCCTCCAGCATTTATATAAGTGTTAAATATGTTAAAAAGTGTTTTTAATTTATTAGCGGGGGAGTTACACTCATTGGCTTGCTATGTGAAAGGAGTCACTAGTACAGAAGTTTGGGAATCATTGTTCTAAGGTATATAAGTTTCTGGCATCCTTCACCACAGTCATTTGTGAACGTAAAAATGTTGGGGTGCGGTAACGCAGATAGGAAAAGTAGACAAGGACGAAAAAAGTGTTTTTGTTATAATCTATCCATTCTAATCACATAATCCTGTTGTTTCTCTCTGTTGTGAGGTTTTCTTCAATGCTATGCCAATTTTAATACACTCCTCAAAGATCAACCAGAGTGTGATTCTTTTCTTTGAGTATCTGTCCCATTTATTGATCTGTCTGTAAAGTTGGAACAAGCAGAACCCTTCTCTTGAGGATTCTCTTCTGCTGTTCAAAGCTGTAATTATAATTTAAATGTCATTTGGCTGGTCTGACTGCTTGGCATGGCACCAAAATCTGCGCATTCTTCTGAGACGTTTACCCTAAACACATTTCACTTCAGGACATATGTCAAAAAGGATTGGAAAAATTAATGTGGCATCTTATTTTCTTTTTGTTGAACTCGGGATACCTTTAACAAAGTACATGGGCACATCTTTTTACATACGTATCTTTGTATTTATTTTTATACCTACTTTATTGTGATGTAACACTGACATTACTAAAGCCAATAGAAAGGCCAGCCCAGAATAACTGGTTGTAAAATATCGAGACCTCGGAGATCAGTGCTCTGCGTTATGACTGAGGAGTGTATGGCAGTTTGATTCTCAGTCCAAATGTATTTTTCCTCTGTTTGTAAGGGGTTAGAACTCTTGAGGCAGCATTTTCAATCCCTGGTAGTCTCTGTTAACAGCTATTCTTTTTGGTGACACACATTAAGTATATGGATGAAATCCTCAGGATTTAATATGAAGATAAGGAGAATTTCCTCCATTTGTCCAGGATGGATACAATAGGATCAAATGTGAGAACTGTTATAGATGACAACATTAAAAAGCATATTTGGGGGGGGGAAATGTGTTCATATGTTCCAAATAGCCACACACAATACCTTTGGTAGGACTATTCTGTTTTTAGACATAGAAGTCCCAATTCAGGACAGCATCCCAATGCAGGAAGGGTGCTTAAGTGCTTTCCTGAATCAGAGCCATAGTTTTAGTCTGACCCAGTCTGAAACTGAGATTTCAAAATCAGACTGTGACTCACTGTATGATATTTCAAAAGAATTATGTTCACTGCACAAAGAAAATGCAACTTCCAGAGCAGTCTGGCCCGCATTTTCTCAACAGATGTGTACTGCAGGGATTACGTAATGTGGTTAGGTGACTTTTACCCTTAAATAGGAGATCATACGTTGCATATAAAGTAATTATTTGGTCTCAGTATTGTATATTGCTTATACAGTCTTCATGTTCACTTGTTGCTCATAAAATTCTCAATTCCTTGAAGTTTTTCTATATTTAAAATATGCAATATATATACAAATATAATTAGGTGGTGGTTCCTTCAGATGACCTCTGCAAGTATCAGTTGTACTTCTGTATGTTATGGAGTTTGTCTCATTATGAATCTTACGTTGTTGTTGCATAATCAAATTCTGAGATTACTAGAAAAATAATCAGCATTTACTACATATAATATATTGTCCATGTGAAAGAAACATCTAACCTATAATGCATACTTTGTAAGATACTAACTATAACCTATTTCTGAATGCATAAGAATACACAAATGTTAACTCTACATTCTATATTTTCTGCTCTACTCTGCTGTATTACTACCCTCTACAAATAAGGCTACGATTTAGTCATGGGTATTTTTAGTAAAAGTCATGGACAAGTCGTAGGCAATAAACAAAAATTCACAGCCCCTGACCTGTCCATGACTTTTGCTACAAATATCCCTGACTAAATCTTTGGTGCTCCGGGGGGTCCTGCTGCAGGGAGTGGACTCTGGGGGCCCTGTGGCTGGCTCTGGGACCCCCTGAGCAGCTGTGCCCGAGTGGCTCCAGCAGCAGCCAGTGCGGCTCACCCTGGGGCCGCCCCAGCTGCTCGGGCAGCCCTGGGTTTATCTGCATTGACTGCTGCAGATGTCATGGAGATCCCAGAAAGTCACAGAACCCATGATCTCCATGACAGACTCACAGCCTTATCTATAAATATTATTTGCACATGATTGTAACTAAAGAATTTTGCTACCTCATAGTTTCTTCATGTTTTTTTATGAAACACAAGTAATGTAGTTGTGTGATCTTCTCAGATAAAACTGGAGAGGCTGTGCTACATATCACTAAATCTTTTTAAAAGGGAGAGGTTTCCACAGACACATAAAACAGGAAACAGGTTTCTGGAAAGCATTGCACATTAATAAACACAGAATATAGATGATTTATGTATCAGTTATTACAAATACTGGTTCTGATGGTTTGTATGCCAGTTTGATTCCAAACCATGCTAGTGGCATATGAATAATCTAGGCCACAATGTTCCAGCACAGTACATCATACCAACATATAACTGATACATGTACTGTGTACTGTAATATGTGTGGTCATACTGTGTCAGAAATAAGTATGAATAAGTTTTTATCTCCTTGTCTCCTAAGGCATACTTAAAATAACAGTGGCAAACATAATACTGATTCTAAATAAGATTAGACTTCTGCAGCCTTATAAGATAATGTTTTATTTCTCTATTATGTCATCCATCACTACGCTATCGAGTGGTCTTTTGTTCTTGTAGTCACAGAGCTGCTATTTCCATTGTTTATAAATCTGTAATATCTTCAGAAAGTATCCTTTTTTTTATGATTGATTAAACAGTTGTGGTTTGGCCAAGATATAACAATACAGCACAAACTCAATTTTCCTCATCTCAGCTACTCGTGATATGATCAGATTCCCCATTGGTTATTAATGAGACTGAAAAATTCCTTGATAGGTTTAACCAATTCTGTTATGTAAAATAATATATAATCATATTAAATCATTTCCAAATGAGATGAGGGGATGCAGTTGTTTAATACTGTTTGTCAATGTTTCAAGTATTTTCTGAATGGAGTTTACATAGTAATGAAAACAAATGTGCTTTTTACTGTTCATAAGGATAGTCCTTTAAATATGTAGTAGAAGCACTATAAACCTCTGTAAATAGGGAAAATATATCACCAGTATGCTTTATTCACTGTAATGTACATTAGCGCACCAACTTAGCCTGATTCTTTTCTGTTTTTGTTAGATCCTCCTATAGTAGCAGAATAATTAAAGTACAGTGGGACATATCTTTGTTAATTAGATATTTGATATACAATAAAAGAATGGTGTTCATTTCTGGGTAGATATATTCAGCGTTATCATTTCCACAACACTCAATGCAATGTAAGGACCTCTATAATAGAATAGCAGCCTATGGGTTAAGAATAAAAAAAATTCGACTCTGCCTTTACATTATACAGAACACATTTCTGGCCTTTATTCCATCTGTATCCATATCTTTAGATACTGCTGATCACTCCCTTCTCCATGGCAGCCTGTTTTTCCTCTTCTGATTCTCCTGCCATTGTGAGATCTTGAGCACTGCTTTAGGTGTTTCTTTTCCTCCCTGATACCTTTTTTGTAGTGGTCCCGCCAGGCCTTATTCTTAGCCCCCTCCTCTTCACTGTAACCTTGCATACACTTGTGAGTGGAGAGGGTTATCTTCCTCATGGCAGTGACTTTCAAATCTTCTCTCTCACTCTCGGTCCAGTCCATTTTCTCCTGTTTATCCCACATTTTCTCCTGGATGATTCATTGACAACACCGACTTAATATGGATATAAAACTGAACTCTAACTTTCCCCTAAGCCTCTCCACGATCCGGTCGTCCAAGACCACAGATTGTCCATTAGTAAAATTATTCTTCTCTTCCATCAGTCAAACCACATCTTCCATCTCTTTGAAGCCCTCCACCTTGCACACCACATCTAGTTTCAACTTTTCATCTTTGCCTTCTGGTTCCCACACAGCTCTGCTGCAGCCTACAAATCAGACCTTTCCTCTTATGACGCTCTTGCTCCTTCCCACAACTACTCCACCCCACCAGTGACACCAGCCTAAATATACCATTCATTTCCTTCCCTCTCTTTCATCTCCATGACTTCTCCCATGCTGCCCCCTTATGCATGGAATGGCCTCCCTATCAAGTCTTCAAACTCTTCCCCCCTCCCCATTCAAATTTCTTCTCTTTTTTAAGGAATCCACTACCAGTCGGAGGGAGGGATAGCTCAGTGGTTTGAGCATTGGCCTGCTAAACCCCAGCTTGTGAGTTCAATCCTTGAGGGGGCCATTTAGGGATTTGGGGCAAAAATCTGTCTGGGGATTGGTCCTGCTTTGAGCAGGGAGTTGGACTAGATGACCTCCTGAGGTCCCTTCCAACCCTGATATTTTATGATTCCATGAAATTGCTACTTTGACAATACCCACATGTTGGGAATTCATAACAACATGAATAACTACAAAATAAAAGTTGTTCACTCACCATTCTGGATTTTTCTACTCCACCCTGTCTCCTTTAGGTCTATATTTTAGATTGTAAGATCTTTGGGAGTAGAATTGTTGTGATCATTTTCTTGTGTGGGGAACTTGTATTTTGTTAGCGCTAAAATAATAATAATTATGTAACCTTAAGGCTCCAATATGACATGAAGGGATTTTTGTCAACATTATTACATGGATGAAGCCCCCATTTGCCAAGATTTATAGTGTGAACCTTTATTCATAGATATTAAAGAATGGGGGAGATTTATTTGGTCATCAGGTCCATTTTGCAGAACTGTTCTTGACAGTATATTCTTTGTCAAGTTGCATTTTAAATTACTCAAGTAATAGAGCAACTACCATTTGCCTTGGGAATCATGGCTGTTCCACAGCCTAATAGATCATGTTGGTAAAGCTGTAAAGTGCTCTTTACAACTGCCAGATACTTTAAGTACAGTACTGTGTAGTTGACAAGACCTGATCTCTGAATATAGTCTCTTTTTGTGCTTTTAAAAGTACTTTAGGTCATGTCTCTATTTGAGTAAACCAGTGAGCTCATCTTGTTTGAATATTTCAAATGCCATCTGTGATATTTTGAAAACCTTTTAGCATTCAAGATCTCCGGACAGTGAACATTTTCTGCATTGCACAGAGGTGGTATGGAAGAGTGAAATGCAGCACATCCACATGAGATCTGAAGCATATCGAGAAACATTTTTAGCTTGCTAGAGATTCAGAGGAAAATATAAAATATGTTCTGGTTAATGCAAAACAGGCTTTGCTAGATCAAGACCAATTTAATGCTGTCTTTGTGGTTGATTTTCTGGTAGATGTCATTAAAACCTAAACATTTATCTGATGACAATATCTTACAGTTGCCACTCCAGTTGCTACACAAGTCTTTCCACATTCCCAAGAAAGACTCAGATTGAAATAGTGTTCCAAGAGATACAATGCAGTATCAGCAAAATGGAAACAAGAGTGTAGGTGAGAAAGTTCCAGTTCACTTATCTTAAAAGAAGCTGCAAAGAGACTGCACAACAAGAACTCCTCAAAAATGCCCAATGTTGCTGCATCACCATTCTATGCACCAGCTCCTTGGGCATTGCTATGAATTATTTTACAACATTAGGAATTCATACATTAGCAGTGTAGATGCTGCAGCAACATTACTTCAACTGGTCCTTTGGACTGCTAAATTTGCCACTGGTGGGATATGAACTGGGGACATGTAGATTGAAAGGTAGTAGTTATTGAATCACTTGAGCTAAAGGAATATATCTGGCTGCCAGTTGTAGTACTGTAACCTTTGAAAGTCACTCTGAGGCCAAATATTTCCAATCCACTCAAGTAACATAGTCTTTGCATTTGAAAAAGCAGTGTAAGAGATTTGGTTGTACAAATCCCATTGACTTTAGAGGGAGCAGTGATACTGAAACACTTATTCTCATAAATTTTCAAAGAACTAAAGTCTGAACACCAAATACCACTCTAAATCTAAAATATTTCTATTAAAGAGTAGGAGTAAGTCAATAGGTATGTAATGGTTCCAAAGGTGTGTACTGTAAAACAATTACAGCTGGGGTATGTTTTATGGAGTCCGCAACCTTTATTATTATTTTATTATTGATTTGATATTGCACTTATGTACTGGGGCGGGGAAGAGGATGAAGTGCTCAGACAATATACGTAAATCTATGACCATCCCCTTCTTCCTGCACCTCAGCTTTACGCCTTGCTCAAACACAGGCCAGGGTTCTGTCTTTTCAAGACTTTTCAAAAAGTATTACACAGAATTAAACCTCAGGGCTATTGTATGTAAACTCCTGATAAATGAATGTTAATAGTTCCCAGTTGATTTCAAAGAGCGCAGACCCTAGTTTTACTAAAAACAAACATTTAATGCACACAAAAACACCATGTAAATAGTATTTGGAGTACTATGAATAACTTTTAAACACAAGCTATTAAGCAGTAAATTTACAGTGTTTTATGTACCTTTACGGTGTTCTCATACAGACTTTCCTCCTGGTCCTGTGTCAATCAACTGAGTCTGCTGGGCTGTTTTTAACTTCTTTGTCTGTAACCTTCCCCCTCCCACCCACCCACCTTGCTCTCTGATTGAGTCAGGTTTCAGAGGATGACTAGGTTATCACCTGCCAGGTGAGTTGCCCACAATGAAAACATCATATAGAGCCTTAGAACAGCTACTAACCATATATGGTAATTACCACACCATGTTCTGGAAGTTTCTGGTCTTTCTGTGTTACCCTGACCACCTCTCTGCACTTCTGCAAAGACATAGACTATCCAACTGAGATGCATGTCTTTCACACTGCCTCTCTCCCCCTAAAGAAATAGTCTCATGCTGCAATATAAAGCATGTGCGTGCTGCAATATAATGCATTTTATTCTTAGTGTAGTGTAAGAAAGAAAAGATGCTTACAATCTAAGTAGACAAAAGACATAAACTGAATGGAAAGTACACTTGGAGCCTGATCCTATATCCAGTGAAGTCAGTGGAGTGACTCTCATTGACTTCACTATGCTTTGCATTGGGCCATAAGTAACTCAGAAAATGTTCTGAAAGAGCATGATTTTGTTTAATGAATTCAGGCCTGATCCTGAAAATATGCATGTGAGTAATTTGGGATCCACTGAATATACATATAAGGATTTGCACACATGCATAAGTGTTTGTAAGATTGGGGCCTTAGAGAGTACAATACAGCATTTTTACTGCTGTTAGTCAGTTAGCAATGGCGGGTTTTACAGAAGAAAATCTTCCCTTGTCTAGTTTACACTTTTTAGAACAAGTTCACTTTTTGTAATTTGTTGAGCTATCCTTTGTGTAATGATATAAGGCCATGCATAAGGGGTGACCAACTGTCTAACAAAGGAGTGTGAGAAAGGATTTTATGTTTAAGATTTTTGATATTAAAGACAATTATATGAAAAATATGCATGTCAGTTACTGCAGTGGCTTAAATATCTCACATCTTCTGATGTTTTCCATTCTTCTAGGCCTTTCTCTGAGATCTATCTCTAACATAACTATACATATTAGATGACTTTGGGATACTCTTTACATCAACAATGAAAGGATTATCCAGCAACCGCAGTCATCATTATGGGATTACCTGTGACGCGCCATGTGACAGTCTGCCACATCACCCAGACAGGCAGCCATATTTGTTAAATCCAGTGGACCCTCACCCTGCAGATCATCCTTATTATACTCAGAGGAACTCTTTTCAGGCAGAATGCATGGTACCTTATAATGATCAAATTGCCAGCAGCACATTTCCTCGGCGACATTACAGTTCCCACCATGAACTTAAAGACGAGTGTGCTCTTGTTCCCCATGGAACAGCTAACAAAACTAATCGCATTCCTGCCAATCTTTTGGACCAGTTTGAAAGGCAGTTGCCTCTTAATCGTGATGGCTACCATACCTTACAATACAAACGGACTGCCATGGAACATCGCAGTGACAGTCCAGGGAGGATCCGCCACTTAGTTCATTCTGTTCAAAAGCTCTTCACAAAGTCTCATTCTCTTGAAGGACCATCAAAGGGGAGTGTCAATGGTGGCAAAGCAAGCCCAGAGGAGACACAGACTGTGAGATATGGGAAGCGTAGCAAGAGTAAAGAAAGGAAGTCAGACGGCAAGTCCAGATCCAATGCACCAGGATGGTGGAGTTCAGATGATAACTTGGATAATGATGTTTGCATTTATCATGGTCCCAGTGGAGTTATGACTATGGGAAGGTGCCCCGATCGTTCCACTTCTCAGTACTTTATGGAAGCCTATAATGCTGTAAGTCAACATACTGTGAAGTCGTCCAAAAGCAATAATGATGTCAAATGCTCTACTTGTGCAAATCTGCCCGTGAATTTGGATGCCCAGTTAATGAAGAAAAGCTCTTGGTCCTCTACATTGACAGTGAGCAGAGCCCGTGAGGTTTACCAGAAAGCTTCAGTTAATATGGATCAGACACTAGTGAAGTCAGAGACATGTCAACAGGAGCGATCTTGCCAATACCTTCAGGTATAGTATGTAGTACTGATTGCTGTTTACTGAATTGTTCTTTTTGCAGATGTTTTTTCACTGTGATATTTCAGAGGTCATCGTCTAGCATGTTTTGAGAGGTCATTGGACGTAGAAAAGGGAAAGGGGTAATCCAGATAAAATTTAAAATAAATTTGCATTTTATTGCTAAAAGCAAGTTTCAAATGAACTTTTCCAGTGGGCAACAGGCTGATTTTTATTTTTTTTATTTTTTTTGCATGTGTGGGAAGAATGAGAGCTTTGGGGGGGGGGGTTCGATTCAAAAGGCAGTCACAGCAGGGACATAGGGAATTGGAGGTTGCTTTGCTTGTATTTAGCATTACAATGTCACTCAACAGGATGTTACCAGCAGAGGTGCTGGAACAATTTTTCTAGTGGGGATGCTGAGAGCCATTGTACCTAACTGAAAACCCTGTATATAATGGGAACCACTTCAAGCCTGGGGGTGCTGCAGCACCCCCAGCAACCCTTGTTCCAGCATCGATGGTTACCAGTATATAAATTCTTTGGTTTCTGTAATTTCAGGATTTGCCTTCATTAGTTCTTGTTTTATTATGAAAATTGGAGACCCTTTGGAAACTTTGAGATGTCTTAATCCTTTATACACCAGTAAAAAAAATTGCTAGCTGTTTTTCCACAAAAGATGAAATAGTTATTGTGAAGTGTCCAGATTTGTATCTCTGGCTATTTCTCTTTCTTATGGCATTGATTCAAAAACATAAAATTGAAAGGCTGTAATGATTGCTTGTTCTGATTATACACTTCAAGAGTACATCACCTACTCCCTCACAAGCTGTTTGCAGTTAATAAAGCGTCACTATTTTTCACCAGTATTGTATCTTTAAATGTCAAGAATCAGATGTCTGCTCTTGGAGCTATCATACTGCCGGTGAATGTGTGTGGCAGAAACATGGATCAGAAAATATTAAAACTGTTTCATTCTTAGTTGAGCTGTGGATAGCTTTTATGCGTTTTAAACGAAGCAGTTATGGCACATCTAAGTGTATGTGTAAAATGGAATAACGTTACACAGAGAAGAGAGAAGACCATGAGGAAAAAAGAGGTTTGAGAAGAGAACTTTGTTTTGCTTTAAAATAATGGGACTCTTGCATGTTTATATGTGTACAGCAGCGCATTTTTCTAACATGGTTACCTTTCTGGGACATTCCGTTGCCACATTTTGTTGCTCAGGTCATTACTTAGATAAAGGGCAGGATTCAGATGTCCTATTAAGGCACCCACATTTTAAAATTGAGCTCTATAGGTTAAATGGCATATAAAATCATTTAGAATACTAAGCTTTGAAACTCTGTTTACAATATTTAAAAAAAGGATGTGTATATTTTCCATTAATTTATAGCAACATGGGGGAAGGGGAAATGGAGAAAGTATGTATTCTCAGGGTGTGTGTATAGATGCGCATATGGAGTGGGGAGGGACTTTATGGCTGAGTTACAATTTTAAAGGTTTTATACAGTAGTTTTCTTCAATCTGAGTTTTGGGAGCTAGAAGAAATTTTCATTTTGGAGTTGAATGTCTTGGTTATTTTAGATTTGAAGTTTTTTGTTGTTGATGTTTTTGTTTACTCATTCAGTTTCCAGGCAGGTATTGATAAAATAGCTGACAATTCAGTGTATAACCAGATGGATAGAAAAGAGTGAAAAACTATGCCAACAACAGCTTCAAATAAGCACTTCCATAGGGACTGTTACATAATATTTAATTGACAGGAATAGGCTTATAAGTGGAATTAGAGGAGAGTATCTGTATCTTCATGGAAATGTGTCCAACAATGCATGGAATTAGAATGACTGAACGTTCTCTTATACATATGCCATTCTATTTATGTCCAGATTGTTATTTTTTTATTATTATTATTATTATTATTATATACTTGCTTTGAAAAAAAAACAGTGAAATATCAGTGTTTGGAATTTGCTAAAAAGTAGAGGAAAATCTTAATCAAGCTCTAATTTACATTGCTAGCATTATAAGACATCAATGAGGTAATAATTGCTAGTGTATGAGACAGTCTGAGACAACTGAAACTGTTATTGACAATTTTAAAAAATAGCAAATGTACATGTTGTTAAAAAATTGTGCATATTTAACTGCTTCCCATTCCCTTCCCCTTCACATATCACTTGTCATCTGAGACTATAAGCCCTTTATGGCATGTACAATATTTCCTTTGTGTTTGTACTGCTCCTAGAACAATGGGGCCCCAATCCTAATTGGGGCCTGTAAACTCTATTTCTATTTATAATATTTATATTGCAGTAATCAGTATCCTTCTGTCAATTAAATGTTGATATGTTTCAACTGTTTTTTATGTTTCCTGTTGAAACATAGGTAGGCTGGTTTCCTGTGTTAGGAGAATTTGAAATGTACTAATTGAGATAAAACTAGTTAATTACAAAGCCATGATAGTGTTGGACAACTCTGATAATGACTTTGACTAATGTGGTGTTTCTTTGCTGCTTTTTTTAACTCGTTAACCAGATTACTAGATGCTCTTCTCAACTCACATATAATTTCAGTTACTAATGATGACCCAGCAAGTGGACTACATGATCCTTGGATGAGGCTAGTGTTTTATTTATGCAAACTGTCCTTGTGATATAAATGTCTGAACACAATGGATACATGACTTTTTTGTTCTACTGAATATTCAGTAAGATATTTTTTTCTGTGAAGCTGCAGGCTTGAGTCTGACATAGGTCACAAGTGAAATCGTTCTCTCAGCCCTTCTCCTCACCCCATGCCTGCCTGTTTTTATGGCCTCTAGTACTGTAGTATCAGAACACCTCATTATTTAGAAGTAGAAATAACAAGCAATAGCAATCTCACTCTGTAAAATAAATAACTTAAGTTTGATAATTTCAGTATAGTCCTCAATTTGCATTTTTCCATATTAGAGATGGCTTAATTTCTGAAGATTTGGAGTGTGGATTCAGAGCAGACTCCAAACCTTGGGATCTTTGCTATCCAAAACCTATGGATGTTCCTCAAGGACCCAATCTTTCCTTTAATACAATCTTTCTTCTCTCCAATAGCTGTAGGAAAGCTAAGTGGAAGTGGCTAGTAGGACCCCTTCCCAATTCTATTTTCTATACAAGTAGCTGTGAGTTCCCCTGTGCTATTTTAAGGGGATGGCTGATAGACCACCTCTCACCTGCTGTTCTGAGAGGATAGTGTCTTGCCTTCTGTCTCCGTTGCTTCCTATGGAGATGGTGTTTCTGGTAGACCTGCTCTGATGGAAACTTGCTATCCTACCATTTCTACAGTAGTGAAAGGCAGATTCTCACTCTTAGGTCCTGCTACACCTGGTCCTTTAAATCTCATAGTATTCTTAGGCTGATACTTCTGTGCTTCTGCAGCATAACTGGAGATGAAGACCATGCACAGGTGCTTTCATTAATGTGGATATTGGGAAAGAATAGATGATTCTTTTATGTGGGCATAGGGTAAATTAGAAGTACCCCATCTATTCTCTGGGAAGTAGTTGTGTGTTGGTGGGAGGGAAGGGAATAGGGTACAATCTGGTATTGAACCTTTCCTTACCTCAGGAAAATACTCTGATTTGGTTCAACTCTAGGAATGATCCAAGCAGCGGAGGGCAGGAGATGGGAAGGAGCATTCTTATTTTATCCATGATAGTTCCCCATACCTTGACAGTGAGATTTGTTAGGTAGTGGAACAGTTTCCCAAGGCTTATGGTAGACAGTCCATTGGAATGTTCTAAGCTAGACATATCACTAGAATTTGTAACGGAGGAAGCAATACTTCCCTGGCCAAAAACGGTCTAAAGGCGTAGATATTTTACCATTCTTAATTTTATGGATCTATGGTAATTCATGCACCAGCACTACCACACTACACAGTTAGTCTCTAATGATGTATTTACTGCTGGATATTGTCCACAATTGTTTTCATAGCCTTCGCCTATCTGTAAAGAGAGAAAAAAATGCACAGATTATTTTTCATATTTTCCCCCATTTTTTTTATTTGGATCAGTCATGTTTTTTCATGACACACTGTAATCATTTGCATCAAGATACACAGGATAGAGAAAGCAAGCTGTTTATTTCCTGGCTTTAATTAGAGTTCACTAAGCTCTTTGGAGCAAAGACTTTTTCTTATGTGTTTGTACTGTGCCTTGCACGGTGAGGGCCTTGGCTGGGTGCCCCAGGCACTACCACAGTATAAATAATAATTTTATACTCTTGGCACAGGGAAGCAGAAAAAGTAGAATTTCAAGGAAGACTCAGCAATAGAAAAGTGGCAGGGTGGGGTGGGAAGTGAGATATCAAGTGGGTGAGGAAGCCTATGCAGCTATCAACATACAAGCATTTTCTAGCAGCCCATGAACAAGCGACATGGAAAAAAATCTGTAAAACTTGTAAGACAAAAGGCTTGAGTATGAGATGCATATTTGCTAGTTTATTGTAGTTTGGATCGGGTAAAGAAGGGCCTGATTTGTTCCAGAGCCTATGTCTTATTTTTTCTTATGGCTTAGTCCCTGGTGGAGGCCATCAACAATGTCCATAATCTACTCGGTGTAGAGAAACTCTTCTGCTTCAGTAAATCCTGCTTTCTTTTCTTAGGACCAGGCACCTCCTTTGTAAGATGGTTCAGTAGGTATCCCGTAGCTTCTCTGGTCCCATTTCTTTGTAAGGCTAAATTAAGTTTATTGCTTAACTTCCTGGTGCTAATCTGTATTGTGAACTGTCATATTATTTGATCATTTAGTCTATTAAATCACCTGGTAAATTGTTTATTCTTCTGGGATAGCAATTTGTTTAAAATCTGTTTTGCTGGGTTTATCTGTGCACATTCATCTGAATTTGCAATCATTCTTTACTTGTTTTTCATGTGAACTTTGTTTGCGTTTCTGTCATGGTGAAGTGATTACTAAATTCATTTACTCAATGTGTCCTTGTCTTGCATACATGTCTAAGGGAGATGCTATTTGTTCTCTGCTGCAGCTTACATATGTAGGACTTGATTCTCCACTACTTTCTTCCACTGAATGGTAAATCCATCCTTCACAGCTGCAATTTTCTTATCAGTTCTGCAAAACAGCTGAAGTCGAAGCATCCTATTATAATTTATCCTGATTTCTATTTCATACTTCTTAATAAAGCTTGTGAAATAATTGAAAAGAAAAATATACTTTCAAATAAAACACTAAATATAATAATGGGATTATATTATTCTCAAGTATTTGGACGATCTCCAGGTATTCATGAAAAAGTTTGTGAATCCCAAAAGTTTCATGAACTGTAGCATAACTGCAAAAAGAACAGGTGTACTTACGCTTATGAATAATGAGCAGATCTGTAGAATTGGGATAGGTTTGTAAATGATTCACAAATGGGTGCTAAATTTGCAACAAATATATTCATAATGAATAATTCAACCAGATCTTCTACTTAGGCATACATAGTCTTCAGCCTAATTCTGTATCTATCCAAGACACCTTTGCTGTGCAGTGAAAAATCTTTCCTATGAAAATAAACCATAAATGTAGCAGAACTTTTCTAGGTAATCCTGTCTTCCTCTTGCAACCTTTTTTTAGATTTACCCTACAATAACTTTCCATCACCTTAGTTATTCCAGTTGGTAAGAATGACATGACTGTATATTTCACTTTCACAACCACCACTTTCTCATACGATTAGTTAAAGACTGGTCTTTGGCATAGCTGTCCCATCTTAGTTGCTCAGTACCCCACTGATGCAGGCCCTGTAAATACCTAGCTAGATCTTCTATGACAATGTCTGCTCTTTGATGATTATGACTGCAATTTTATCTGCCTTTGTACTTGAGATTGTTGTTTCCCATCCACTAGTTGCTTCACAGTTCCATTACTTCTCAGTGTTGTTGACTGTACACATATACACAGCACATTGTTCTAGTTTGACTTTTAGTACCACTGTCCGTCTTGCTTGAACATCCTTTCATTCCAACAGCATGTTTACCACTCTGTATAAAATTCTATCACTTGGATTTATGCCTCCTCTCAGCTGTGTGATGTTAGTATATAATCGAAAAGGGCCATTAAATACAGCCGTTTGAGTTATCCCATCATAAAGGACCTTAGAAGCTGTGAGACGTGTTTGTGGAGATTGTATCTAAGACGTTAATGTTGATGCCTGGTAACAACTCCAACTCCAGTTGATACTAAGAGAGAAGACAGACTAGATGTGGTCCCATCTCAGAACCCTGGATCTGATACTGTCCGGTCACCATGAACATTGAGGATGTTCTAATCTGAATTTTGTGGATTGGGTCTTTCTGTAATGGGCTCAAACTGAACCCTATTCTGGACAACCCCATCCTCCGGGACAGTATGGATCCAGATCTAAATCTGGTCTGAACTCTACAATGTGGACCCATTTCTAATGGAGACATGTACAGTAGTTTGGAGATAAATGTTGAAAGTGATGCTTCTCTTTTTTCAGGGTGGGGAGTAAGGAATATTTCTGCTATTTTAAATTAAGCTTCTTGTTCCAAGATTGAAGTAGAGATCAAAAAGCACCACAACTGCATTACCCAATGTGGGCAGACTGGTCTAAGCTAAGAACAGTTTGACTCAGTCTTGTTGGTCTTGGCTGTTAGGAACCTAATACCAGTTTTTCCCCATGTAAAGCTGCATGCACGTATTTCAGTCAAATGAACTGATTTTAAAATAGAACCTCATTGCTAAAATCCCACCAGTTGAAATAAATATTGGCAAGAGTATTGCAGATATTTGATTTTCTCTAAATGGAAACAACCTATATATCTGCTTTTCTGAAAACTGCTGAAGGTTATTTTTAAATACAGTAAAACATATAGTGTTAATTATATCTTAAGTCCTCCTTTTTTGCATATTTCAGTGACTCCTAAAACATGCACATTGAAAGGATGCTATGATATTCATTTTTGTTGTTCTAAGAATTCAGTATTCATGATTGCCAAGAATAGACCTCGAAAGTGGAAAAGGGCAATTGAATTTTCTCTAACATACAAAATAGCCATGATAACTGCTAAGAGAACCAAATTGCATGGGTTTCAAAATCTGCACTGAGCCGTCATTAAGTATTGTTCTTAGTTGTGTGATTTCATTTCATTAAGTATTTGCATACTAATAGAAAGCTAAAGTTATGAGTCTACTGTTGAGTGATGGCCAGCCACTCCCCTCCAGCCCTTGTGTTTACTTCGTCACCCACATTGCATTGACAAAGCACAGGGAGAAGCTTAATGCTCTCAGCTGCAGTAAACCAAATCAAAATTGAGATGAATAATGAACTTAATTTGCAAAAAAGACAGTCTGTTTGATATTTCATCTAATAAGGTAAGTTAATAAACATTCTAGGCAACAGAAAGGAAAATATTCTTTTTTATTGTTTAAAGCCTGAATAAAATCCATATTTTTATCCTCACATGCTGGAGTTTATTTCAAATTTCATCCAATGTGTGAATTAGAGATGAATAATCTAGCACTTGAATGCCACTAGATACATAAGAAATATACATAAGAAAAATCCAACTTTTTACACAAAAAAAAAAAATGCGAAAATAAATTTAACAGTCACTGCAAGCTTGCTAATGATAAATTTAGTCTCTTTCAGAGCAAAGTAAATTTAGATAAAGATCAGAGCATGTAAATGGCACAGCAAATGCAACTGAAACCAGTGAAGGGATTGGCTATTGACTGTTTGTGTTTTGCATGGTCTGTTTATGTACAGTAAATCTAATAGCTGATGTTTGAGCAGAAAGAAAGAAACCATAGTCAATATTATTTTTCATAATTGTAAGGAACATTATATTTCTGCGTGATGGCTTATAATGGAAGTGATGTGTTTCATTAGCTGACCCAGTTCTGAGGCCTTTGTTAGGTGCTCTTTTTCTTCCTTATATTTGTTTTCTATTTCATCAGACTTTTTTGTTTAATTAAAGCACATTCTTCTTTATTAGTTCTGTAAAGAATGAAAATTCACTATGAAAGATCTCACTTTAAATTTATTAAAGCCCACTTGCAAAATAAAATGCCTCTAGTCTCCATATTATTTTGTTTAACAGCTTGATAATAAAAATGAGATTTTAATTAAAGAGGGGATGTTCTTTGGATTTGGCTTTTATTTTCCACTGTTCTCTCTATCTTTCTCGCTCTGTCCCTCCTTCTCCCCCTCTCTTCTGGAAGTAAAAATATTCTATGTGATGCAGGATGGTTTAATTTAGTTAGGCTGTAGTATAATATTCCTAATGCTGAAAAAAATTATATTGTTGAGGCAATTGGATATTACAATATCCTTAAACATTAAAGAAAAGTGAAGGTACTTTCTCAGGTATAGAGCTCTTATTCCCCTGTATCTTCAAAGGCAGCAGCCACTATCTACATATACTTACGTGCAGCATAGTATTTGACCTTGCAGGATACATGCTGGTCATCAAAAGTTGCCAGGGGTGAGCAAACCTCCCAGTCAGAAAAAATGATCTGAAAACTCACATAACCACTTATCCTCAACATTTCCCCAGTAGTTTTGGATGCCCGGCCCTGCAATATGTGACACCGTATCTGAGAATGTAATAATAAGGCCCTTGGAAATATTATTGTTCGTTTTATTTTTGGTTATATATAGTCAATTTTATTTTTAGTTCTCTAAGACTGAGTATTCAGTATATTTTTTTTCCCCTGAATCTGAAACATTTTTCTGTGACAGCAGATGATATCTGTCTCCTAAGCCACAGAAGCTTTTTGCTTTAAGAGCCTAAGTAGAGGCAATAAGTGAAAAACAAAACCCAGCATTGATTTGAAATACTTTTAGTAAATTACTGTTTATATTAAAAAGGTATGTAGAAGTAGCAATACAAGAAATACATCTAATGTTGAGTTTTAAAAATAAGGATTTGATATATAGTAGGAGTTTTATCTAGTAGGTAGGATAGAGGATTGGGATTCAGCTGGACTCCTGGGTTCTATTTCCACTCTGCCACAAACTCATTTTTTAAGACTGTGCTTATATAGCTTCTACCGAAATTATCAGATTTGTTTGCCTAAACTTAACGTGTAAATCTGTACTAGATCAGCTATAATGGGGACTCTCTAAATGAGCTCTGAAAATTAGGGCACTTATTTTAGAGTTTAAGTACTGTGTTGATTTAGATACGTAACTTTATACGAGGTATGAAAATATTGACCTATGTGCTCTGTACCTCAATTTACCCATCAGCAAAGGGAGAATAATAATAATGCTTAGCATGTAAGGGGGTTGTGTGGTTTAATTCATTAGTGTTTGTGAAGCACTTTGAGATCCTTTCAAATATGGTGTTATAAAGACATAGTTAATAATAAATTAAATTTCAACTACTTTATCAGCATTTTTCCCTGTGCAAATGCTCTGATTCATCACTGTGACAAAGTTTTACTCTGACAGGTTTCAGAGTGGTAGCCGTGTTAGTCTGTATCAGCAAAAACAACGAGGAGTCCTTGTGGCACTTTAGAGACTAACAAATTTATTTGGGCATGAGGTTTCGTGAGGTAAAACCCACTTCATCAGATGCATGGAGTGGAAAATACAGTAGGCAGGTATAAATATACAGCACGTCAAAAGATGGGAGTTGCCTTGCCACGTGGGGGGGCAGTGCTAATGAGCCAATTTAGTTAAGGTGGAAGTGGCCTATTATCAACAGTTGACAAGAAGGGGTGAATACCAAGGGAGGGAAATCACTTTTGTAGTGCTTAATGAGGCCAATGCATAAGTATCAGAGGAGTAGCCCTAGTTCAGTTTTGGATCTGTAAAAGCAGCAAAGAATTCCTAGGGGACCTTACTGGATAAACAAGACGTTTAGTCATATAAGTGGCCCAGGATATCTTTTGCCAGTGCATCAAGGTTGCTCATTTCAAAGAGTTGACAAGAAGGTGTGTGTGACTATCAGGCAGAGGGAAATATCTTTCTGTAGTGACCCATCCTTCCAGGGCTTTAGGCCTAATTTGATGGGGGAGCCAGTGCAAATTAATTCAGTTCTGCAGTTATCTCATTGGAAGTTTCTGTTTTGAAGTTTTGTATTGTTGAGATTGCCACTTTTAAGTCTGTTATTGAGTCGCCAGGGGCATTGAAGTGCTACTTCTACTGGTTTTTTATGTATTATAAATTGATATCTGATTTGTGTCATTATCGTTTACTAAGGACTGTCCAGTTTGCCATGTACCTGGGCAGTGCTGGAGTACTGATGGCATATATCACTTGGTAGAATGTGCCAGGTGAATGGAGCCCTGATGGTGTGGCTGATCTGGTTAGGTCCTATGATGATGTCCCTTGAATAGATATACAGACAGAGTTGGCAAAGAGGTTTGTTGCAGGGATTGGTTCCTGAGTTAGTGTTTTTGTTGTGTGGTGTGTAGTTGCTGGTGAGTATTTGCTTCAGGTTGGTGGGCTGTCTGTAAGCGAGGACTGGCTTGTCTCCCAAGGTCTGTGAGAATGAAGGCTCATCCTTCAAGATAGGTTGTAGATCCTTGATGATGCGCTGGAGAGGTTTTAGTTGGAGGCTGTAGGTGGCGGCTAGTGGCGTTCTGTTACTTTCTTTGTCGGGTCTGTCCTGTAGTAGGTGTCTTCTGGGTACCCTTCTGCTTCTATCAGTCTGTTTCTTCACTTCACCAGGTGGGCATTGTAGTTTTAAGAACACTTGATAGAGATCCTGTAGGTGTTTGTCTCAGGGATTGGAGCAAATATGGTTGTATCTTTGTGTCACTACAAAAAGTAATTTCCCTCTGCTGATACTCACACCTTCTTCTCAATTGTTTGAAATGGGCCACTCCATCTGATGAAGTGAGTTTTAGTCCACCAAAGCTTATGCCTAAATAAATTTGTTAGTCTCTAAGGTGCAACAAGGACTCCTCGTTAGTTTCACTGTGGTATAACATGATTAAAATTGATAGTTACTCCATCATAAAACTGGAGTAAAGTGGTAGTGAATCAGGACCTGCATAATATTATAATATTTTCTTAGAAAATTGATACCTGCAAAGCAAAAATGAAAATTGGCTTAAACAGATTTCTGCAAGCAAGCTGAGCAAAACTATATAAGCCAAAAAAAAAAAAAGTTGTAACTAGTACCACCCCTTTTTAATGAATGGTTATTTTTGTGGAATTGTCTTTGTACTTCCGTGTTCACTGAAGCTTGAACAGTATGTATCATATCCTGACTTCCCAAATGTCATGAATTGAAATAGACTTCTCTTTGTGCTACTACATTCTGGGTTATCACATAACTCTGTGTTTAGCTCAGTTTTTCCCCTTGCCATATTGTCAGGGGTGCTGGAATAATTTGTATAGTGGGAGTGATGAGAGCCATTGAAACTGCAAACCCTGTATCTGAGGGAAACCACTTCAAGCCAGGGGATGCAGCAGCATCCTGAGCACCCCTACTTCCAGCACCTATGTATATTGTCATTTTCTTTGTCAAATATGGACTTCCCCTACCAGCCTCAGTGTAGTAATCATACTTGAAATTTTTTATCTTCTTATTTTTGCACTAGCAAGTTCCCCCATTCTGGAATTGTTCAGACAGCAGCAATCAGTTGTCTTTTTGGTGCCTTTGGACCTCTGAATTCTGTCTTTACCTTCACATCTCAATAGCTCTGCAACAGCAAAGTGGATGTTGACAAGATTGTTTCTTGTTTTTCACTAAATAAGCCTGTGTCACTGAGCTAGGAGAGCCTAGACTTCTGAATGATGATCTGATGCATTGTGTTCACTTGCGCACACACAGAGCTAAATTTTCAAAGCTGGACAGGACCCCCATTCATGCATGGAATTACACATATGCATGTGTAAGTACGAGCTTACATGGCAAACCCATTGCAACCAGCTTCGGAAACTTGTTCAGTAATATCTAAACCACTGGGATAATCTTTGTGACAAAAGGCACTGTATGCACTAAGACATCGAATTTCTTAAGTTGTTGTGTTAGAGTTCTGGTTCCCACAACAACTACATCTCATCTGTATTACAGCTAAATTCTAAAACATTACATTCAACTATACATAGAGTATTGTAAAAACTACAGGCGCACAACTTGGCTGAGATATGGATGATGTGTAGTACCTTGGAATTCCCAGACTTTTGACCAATTAAAAGTCTCAGCCTTAATGTTGTATTAACATAGGTTTTTAATTTAATGCAGTATAATTTGTTTTTAATTAACTTAGTATAGCAAGGTAAGCATAGATACTAAAATCAAACATAATGAATGGAAATTAAACAGAAGAGATCTATGAGGTAAATGTTCCCTCAGAGCATTTAGATGTACTGTACATAATACAACTTTAAATAATCTTTATCCTAAGGGTGACTAGAAATCTATTTTCTTGAGCTTTTCTTATATGTTGTAAAGTTCCTGGGAGGTGACCCAGCTTTTCATTCACAATGTCAACAAGCCCTGATTTTACTAATCTTGTGTCAACTTCTTCATGAACAATTTGGAAATGCAACTCTTTCCTCCCAACACAGGAGATAGGGGAAAGGGGTGATTTTGCATGGTCCTAGGTATATTTGAGAAATGCTGAGGGTACGGACTGCATTCATTTTATTTTATTTACCCTAGAAAAGGTGCATGAATCTAAGCTGAAAAGGAGATTTGTGTGTGTGTCATAAGTGTACTGGTGAAAACGAAAAAGTGTAAAATATTCCCGATTTCTGTAGGCTGTGGATCCAAAGTCAAAGCCAATATCAAAAGATATGTACTTATATAAATATACACACACAAGAAGTGAGCATGAACAGGAACTCCAAATTTGGGGTTAGGTGTATCATGTTCAGGGCATCAGCTCTAAGTCAGTCCTTGGGGTGTTCATATGAAACCAAAGCTGGATATGGGCCTAATTAATGGTTCTTGTTTGGTTTCTTAACTCCTGATCTCCAGGTGCCCACCTTCCCTTTATCTGGTACTTCCTGCTGAAAGTACCTTCCTCTCAAGTCCCGCACCAGTTACTCAGAAGGAGAGGGGTGAAAGAGAGATTTATTTAAATGAGTGGGGTTTTTTTCATATGGCAATGTAAATACACACGGGATTGTTTAATAGGTGAACTAGGCCTAACCCAAAATATGTCTCTTCTCTGGAGAGCTTAAATTCCTGAGGCATTGATAGGTACAGTAGAGTGCAACACAATACAAAACAAACTCAGTGTGCTGTGTGGACATTTGAACTGTAAAGCTTCATAGAACTAGAGTTTTCAGGACAGTAAGTGGGAATTATTTCAAGGATATAGATGAGTGTAAAAGAAGGCATGAAGAAAGAAGTGTGCAAAGGAGTAAGGAGCAGTCAGGAATGGTAAAAAGAAATTATGGCAGAGAGATAGGCAAGAGTAGACTTATGGGGTGAAATCCTGACTTCAATGAAATCAGTAGCAAAACTCCCGTTGACTTCAGTAGGGCCAGGATTTGCACCCATGGCGTACTTCGGAAGAGAAACAGAAGCTTAATACAGAAGAGGAGGAGGAGCCAGTGCAGAAATTCCAGTAAGGCAATGATACGGTAATAGTACCAAAGGAGGAGAATGAACTGGAGGAAGAAGAGATGAGAAAGGAGGAAGTCAAAAGGAAAAAAGCTGCAATCGTCAGCATAATGTTACCTAAGAATGAAATATTGTCATGGCAGTAGGGAGGGAAGAAGGAATGAATTTTGGAAATATTGTGAAAAAAGGATTCAGGATTTGATGAGGTCTTGGA
This sequence comes from Chelonoidis abingdonii, assembly GCF_003597395.2. Taxonomy (NCBI): domain Eukaryota; kingdom Metazoa; phylum Chordata; order Testudines; family Testudinidae; genus Chelonoidis; species Chelonoidis abingdonii. The sequence continues at coordinate 213,253,508 of NC_133770.1, forward strand.
TGTGACAGGAAAAGAAATAAAGGAACCAAAAACTGCACCAGGGTGGTTAACAACTAGTTTGGGTGGCTAATTATAATCATTTGGGGTCTGTGGAATCCTTTTTTCTTCATCTGGTGCAGTGTTTTGTTGAGTTATGTTTTATAGCAACATTGCCAGAGTTTGTATGCCATAAAGCTTGACCTGCATTGGCTGCAGTTACATTTGAAAGGGCTTATCTGCGTTCAGGACTTGTCATGTTCCTGGTTGTGGGGAGTCAGCAACTGAACATTAATTTAAATTTAACAAACAACTAAGTAAATGTTTGACTTTTCATTATGACAGGATAAACAAACTGCTGCATGAGTGCTCCAAGAGGAGACAGTATATAAGAAGCAATGCACCCTCAGTAAGCTGCATTGAACGTTGTATATTATGGGATAACATTTAACAATTTATATAGCACCAATTTCCACATGAAAAGGGACTACAGATTATAATCCCTATTAGAGGGACACTACTGTTGTAGGTCAAATTTTGACCCCTAAAATTTGACAGTATCCATTTAGTATAACATACAATGGTCATTTTGTGAGCCATATAACTTGCCTTTATATGTTAATCGCAGTGAAGGGAAGGAGAAAAGAATAGGTGGGAAAACTAAAGATTACAGGTACTTTATTTCTTTAAAATGTTGCCTACTTGCTTTAATGATTTTGGAGCATCTACTAAAATTTCACCAATCTGGAAAAATTGGGGTGCTGCAATCAAAGAACTGACTGCAGGACCACTCCTTCAGTAACCCTATTCCACTTCACGTCTGCTCTCATTTCTGCTGTTATTCCAGCAGGCATGTGTTTTCTCAGCTTCACATCCCAAGATGATGGCCTGTAACCCCAGGCCAATAGGAATGGGAGGCAAGGCATGAACAAGGCAGCTGTCCTCATGGAATAGGGTAACCAAACAGCAAGTGTGAAAAATCGGGACGGGGGTGGGGGGTAATAGGATTCTATATAAGAAAAAGACCCAAAAATCGGGACTGTCCCTATAAAATTGGGACATCTGGTCCCCCTATCATGGAATTTCCAAAATTGTCTGATAACACATTCTCATTATTATGATTTTCTATAAACAAGGAGCAAATGTAATGTTTGGATAAATTTTATTTTAGACTAAAGGAAATAACAAGGAGAAAGAACAAATATAAAGTCACCATAAGAAAGGGAGGGGTAGATAGGTGTGATTTTGAAGACACAGCCATTTTGAACTTCTTAAACTCGGAGGGAGCATCTCTGCAGGCAGACTATTGGGTTGACTTTACTATAAAACACGTAGTACATAAAAAACAGCCTTAGAGTCACACAACTATATGTGCTGCTTCGTTATATTTAACATGCATCAAAAGTGGAAATGGAAAGTAAGGCCTTCTGGTGTGGAATATATCCTGAACGAAAACCCTAGGCAGGGCCGGCTCCAGGCCCCAGCGCGCCAAGCGCATGCTTGGGGCGGCATGCCGCGGGGGGCGCTCTGCTGGTTATTGGGAGGGCGGCAGGTGGCTCCGGTGGACCTCCCACAGGCGTGCCTGCAGAGGGTCCGCTGGTCCTGCGGCTCCGGTGGAGCATCCGCATGCACGCCTGCGGGAGGTCCACTGGAGCCGCGGGACCAGCGAACCCTCCGCAGGGACGCCTACGGGAGGTCCACCGGAGCCACGGGACTGGCAAGTGGCAGAGTGCTCCCCGCGGCGTTCCGCTGTGCTTGGGGAGGTGAAATGGCTAGAGCTGGCCCTGACCCTAGGATTGGGTTCAGATCCGAACACACACACACACACACACACACACACACACACACCCATTTGAAGAGATTCTGATTCGTAGAAATTCTGATTCAAGAATCTAGATTTGTCCGCTCTGTACCATGCAAGGGCTGACCCTTTTCTTCCCTGCAAATATGTTAACTATACTGGAGCCACTGGGCTTTACTTAGAAACCCAAGATCAGAGTCATATATCCTTTCAGTGGAAGCTCAGCTGCAATTTACTGTTTTCTAATCTTACTGTTGCTACAGAAGAAAGTATATTGAATATGTGAATTGTGTTTATTATTCTAGGTTCCCCAAGATGAATGGACCGGGTATGCTCCGCGAGGCAAAGATGACGAGATTCCATGCCGGCGGATGCGCAGTGGCAGTTACATTAAAGCAATGGGGGACGATGATAGCGGGGACTCAGACACCAGCCCGAAGCTATCGCCAAAGATCGCAGCACGAAGGGAGAGCTATCTCAAGGCCACCCAGCCCTCACTTACGGAACTCACCACCCTCAAGTAAGACATTGTCAGAATGAACCACTGAGCCTCAGAGAAACACATTTCTGTTCCTCTCTTCTTTCTCCACTTTCTGGACTCCAAGTAAGGAAAGCACTTAAGCATGTGTTAAAGTCCCAATTAAGTCCTCCTAAATGATTTCCTGAATGGGGTGAACTTTAACACATGCTTAAGTGCTTTTCTGAACTGGGGTGCTAATGTTTAGGATTCAAACCAACAAAACACCTAAATTCGTTGATTTCCACGAGACTGCTTATATGCTCAAAATTACATGCATTCTTTAAACACCTTGTTGAATTAGAACCTTACGTGCCATATTCCACAAGCCTTACTGTGTATGTACTTATGCAAGTGTGAGTAAAATTTAACATGAGCGAGCAGGGGCGGCTCCAGGCACCAGCACAGCAAGCATGTGCCTGGGGCAGCAAGCCACGGGGGGCAGCCTGCTGGTCACTGTGAGGGTGGCAGGCAGGCAGGCAGTGTTCGGCGGCACGCCTGTGGGAGGTCTGCCGGACCCGCGGCTTCGGTGGCAATTCGGCGGCCGGGATGCCAATGGTGCAGCATCGGCGGACCTCCCACAGGCATGCCACAGTATCTGCATGACCAGCGGACCGCCCGCAGGCGCGCCACCAAAAGCCGCCTGTTTGCTGTGCTTGGGGCAGCAAAAAACATAAACCCGCCCCTGTGAGCAAGGCATGTGAAATTAGTCCTAAATAAGTCTTTGTAAATCCTTTGACATTAAGCTCTGAAGAGTGAGCATTGTAAAATAGAGAAGTTCATATCTTCAACCCACCCATCCAAAAGTACATTATTATTTAATTGAGAACCATAACCAAAAAATAGTCTGAGAATTGCTTTAAAGAGACTTTGATTAAAAAAAATTACAAAGTGACACAGAGAATCTAAAATCACCGTTGTTTAATATTTGTAGCTCTTTTCACAAAAGCTAAAGTCCCTAAGGAGTTTCAGATAATGGAGAAGGAAAGTGTCAATATACTGGAGGAGGTAATAGCCTGTGGATAGAGCTTTCTAGATGAAACAGCTTTGGAGATATGTTAACTTGCTTGGAATGTGTTTTTTGAGTTAAAAGTAGCACTCAAAATAGATTGTGTTTTTTAAGACCAAAGAAAACATTCAGTGTATAATTTAAAAAACCCAAACAGCATAACATATATTTAATCTACATTTGTGCTGGGTCAGAACACACAACAACAATGAAAGAACAAGAGCCCATTGAAATCAGTGGCAAAACTTCAACTGATTTACATCAAAGCAGAATTTGACCCAAACTAACTGAAAATCAAATAGTTTTATCTGACTAGAGCTAGCTAATGTTTCAAACATTCATTCTGAAGATTCTTTGTGAGAATGTCATAACATTTTGTAAAATATTTTACCAGCTGGGACCCAAAGTAAAAATCCTTAATAACGCAAATTAATTATTTGAAAAATGTTGTTGTGGAAATTGAGGGAACATGTTACTGATTACTATGCAATGCACTATGAAAGAGGGGGAAGAAACAGTACCCAAGCAACAACTGAGACAGGAGAGTGAGCCAAAGCATCTAGTAAGGAGACTGAAAACATGTGTACACTTCATAATTTTGGGAGGCATTGAGATACCAACATAGCAATCATTTCTCAGAAGATAATTGACCAGATTATATTAAATTAGGTTAGATTAAGTTAAATGTGTTCAGTTGCAGGGAGTGACTGCAAACAGGTGGCAGTAGCCAGAAAACTCTAGTGTAACTTTTCCCGAGATTTATATCAGGTGAAAAGTTTCTAAATGAATTATTATTTCCAGGGAAGCAGGAATATCTGCCAGATGCTAATTCAGAATTTATGGCTCCCAACATTGCTAATAGCAGTGGAGCAGAACTGTTGTTAGCAATACTGGGAAATCATTAAAAGTTTTCCGAGTGTTGGCAAGGCAATTCAGCATCCAAGATCAGTGTCTGTTATTCCCTGTCCTTTGGCTTCTTCTCTCCTGGAACTCTAGATACTGTTCACATTCTCTCTGTGGCCTTGTGTTCAGGTTTCAGAAGCCTTAGTTTGCAGAATTGGTTACTGAACATCTTTTCCCCTTGCGGCAGCAAAGCCATGTTCTGACCTGGGGCTCCATGGCCTAATCTAAATGGATTCCAGTTACTTTCTTGCTTCTTAATTTTATTGGGCTCAGTATTACAAAATGCTGAGGACTCTGTCCCTGATCCAGTAAAGCACTTAAGCACCATGCTTAATAAGCATATGAATAGTCCCACTGAAGTCAGTCATGCCACCAAAATGATATAAATGAAGGAAAAGTTGGGAGCGAAGAGAGAACAAACTACATGTTAGAAAAAAAAGAAATCTATGACTCCTGCCCCACCCCCATCCCCCAGTAAATGGATGACAAAACTACAAATAGAACCCAGTTTATTAACTGCCACTTTTGTTCTGTGGGTTCATCTGAGAGGCCATGAATCAATTAAGCATAGATTTCACTGGTGTTTTTGGCTTGCTAGCAACACCAAGATTGATCAACTTCTGTCTGTCTGTCAGTATCTCGTCAGAGTATTAGAGTGCCATTGTGATATTGTCCAGGTAACTACGTTTTCAATTGAATTCACTGAGCACTAGTTTGTACCTAACTGTCATAGATCAATGCAGAGAAGTAGGGGTGAAGAAGTAAGGATCTTGAGAATGGTTCGGAGAACGGTTGCTGCTCCCACCCATAAAATGACTAGGATGAGGAAAAAAAGGGGCAGGGAGCAGGCAGGCTCTGCTCCTATACGCCAGCCCATACAGCTGGACAGACTGGGGAAAGTAACCTGCACCCTCTTCACAGCCGCAGTAAATTACCCTCCTTTGGGGATAAGAAGGGTGCCCTGTGAGGAATTTTGACACTCACAGTCACAGATCCACCCTGGTTATACCAGGTGCCACTCCTGTGGTTAGCTATGAATAAGGCTTTGTTTATGTCACGGAAGTAATGGAAGTCATGGAATCCATGACGTCCAGAGACCTCCATGACATTCTCTGCTTCAGCCTCTCTGCTGCATTCTCTGCTGCAGGACTCTGGAACTGACAGCCAGCGGGGCCCTGGCAGGGTTCCAGCGACAGGTGACAGCAGCAACAAGTGATAGGGGGCCCCTGCAAAGGTTCCAGCGGCGGGCAACAGCCTCACACGGTGGGAGGGGGACGCCTCAGCTGAGTGGCTGGGGTGTTCCAATTTCTCTTTGGGAAATTTGGTCACTTTGCAGCTCCCAGCCGCCATGGGTGGAGAGGGAACCCCACAGCTCCCAACCATCACAGTGGTGGGGGAAACTATGGAGCTGCAGCAGCAAAAGTCACAGACAGGTCACGGCTTCTGTGAATTTTTGTTTATTGCCCATGACCTGTCCATGACTTTTACTAAGAAAACCATGACAAAATCTTAGCCTTAGTTATGGATATTTACAGCCAAAGTCTCTGTAATCTCTGCATGCAGTTTATGCCCTCTCTCTTACTCAGGGCTTCATTGGACTTCAATGCCACCAACCCCAAGTATGCAAGAAAAACTCTCATGATGGGCTTTAATACATGTTGGGATTTTTACACTTTGGCTTTGGAGATGTTAAACGTAATAAAATTTAGGTTCATTTTAGTTGCCTTCTGGTGTTGCAGCTTTTAGGGTTCACATTTTCAAACCCTTTTCTCTGCAGCCAAGAGAGCTAAAAATCTGCTTTTTAAAAATGAAAGCTGAGATCAGTCAGGATGTAGGGCTCTGAGAAATACTCCAAATGTCATGAGAGTCACAGGAAAATTGCTAGAACTGGTCCGTGTATAGTAAAGTGATTCTAGATTGGTGAATTGACGTAAACCTGTAAAAGAAATGCTGTTCCATAAAAGAGAATGGTGTACTTGCCTGAGATTTAAGCTAACAATTGTTTCTCCCTGTTCTCTGCAGAACTTCACAGCTGTAATAGTGAATCATAACTCACTGAACCAAAAAAATAATCTAAAATTAGTATAAGATGCCTAGGGCTACAGCTTTTAATTTTCTTTAACTTATGTCTTCTCTGTCTGCGATTAGTGACAAAAGTATCCTTCTGCATTTCCCTCATTAATTTCCCCTTTCCTCCTCTCCTCCACTTGTCTCGGGTGCCTCGTCTGAGATAGTGGTCATTGGTCATTGTTAACAATGTCGTGTTCTTGACATTAGTAATGAATCAGATTGGAGGACAAATTCAGACCCTCTGTCACAAGGAGATGCTAACTGTGCCTTTCCATACCAGCCTGATCCACTCTGACCCAAGGGAAGCCAGCTGTTGTTTCCATTACTGTCTTTCCCTGGGGTCCATTGGGGAGGACACCTTTAGTTTCTGCAGGGAGCTTCATAGGCTCAGTGAATCAGCACATTCCACCGAAGCTCTTTCCACTTTTGGGGGCAGTACTGGCATAGTACCAGTCAGAGAGTGGACCTAAACACTTTGCACCAGCACAAACCCCACACTCAGGTGGACTTTATGCTGAGAAACTATCAGGATTGGTACTGACTTCTTCTGATGAAGCCCTTGGACTATATCAGACCCAAAGTCCACAGACAGTTCCCGGAACACTAAAATTCACAATACAGATGCTGTTTGGTGGGAAGTTAAAATACTCCCCATCAAATATGCTCCCTCCTGGACATAGGAGAGGCAAGGTTAGTAAAAATGCATGAAATTAATTAAAAAATAAAAACACAAGTTCTCTGCACCACTTAAAAAGGGTTTTAGTGAAATCTAAGATGCGAAGCAGCAGAAGTGTATGTAGTAGCCAGAGACTCAAAAAAGGGGGAGGGCAGGAGATTTATTTTCACTATGGCCTCAGTTTAGAAAAGTACTTAAACCTGTGCTTAACTTAAAGTAAGTTCTTCTTAAGTCCTTTTCTATTCAGGAAAGAATTTAAGCACATGCTTAATTTTAAACACCTTTAAGTCCCATTGATGTCATAAACTTGTGGGCTTTGATGAAGCAGTACCTAAGTCACTAACGTGGAAAAAAATGTAAAAAATGTTTTTCCTTATTATCTACTTTTCAATATGAAATATTGTTAAATAGAATCATTTTCTGACAGTCCAGATTGGCATTTTGTTTGAAATCATGCCACACCATTGCCAGGGTCTTAATGTGTGAAACATACTTATACAATATTTTTTTTTACATGAGAATTTTTGTGAAAAGGATCCAGTTAATCTCTGGGAACTAAAGTCTGCTCCATATAACAAGCTCCATCCAGCCCAGTCAGTGGCAGTGCGAGTTCCTTCTCTCTGCTCTATTAATGACTCAATCTTGACCTAAAGGAGATAATCTCAGGGGGGTTGAGGATAGTTTATTTTCTGTGTGTGTCCATTCCTTGGCTTCCTTGATCAGTGGGTCGGTGAGGTTCTGTGGCCTGCAGTGTGCAGGAGGTCAGACTAGATGATCACAATGGTCCCTTTTGACCTTTCAAGTCTTTGAGTTTGAGTCTTCTAAACCTACAGCTTTGATGGAAATAAGGCATAATTTTTAATGCTGAGAGTAATTAACCATTAGAACAACTTACTAAGGGGTCATGGTGAATTCTCCGCACTGACTATTTTTAAATCAAGATTGGATGTTTTTCTAAAAGAGATGCTTTGGGAATTATTTTGAGGGAAGTTCTGTGGCCTGTGCTTTACAGGAGATAAAGACTAGGTGATCACTATGATCCCTTCTGGCCTTGAAATATATGGATCTATAGTTTCAGTTTTGTGAACATGTCTGCTGGGGGCTTCACTAAGCCCCTATATCATAGGCTACCTAGCAGTGGTGTGATACACAACAAGTTGCTTCCTTTGGTCACTGTTGACTCAGGCTAAATCTGTATACAAATAAAAGACTTTATGGGAATGATCGAAAATCCATTCAAGTCAATGGAGACTCTCTTATTGACTTCAGTGGGCTTTAGATCAGACTCTAAACTCTATTACCAATATCCTACAGCTGAGCTCCTCTCCCCTCCCCAATCTTGTCTTTTCTAATAGTGAAGAAGAGAAAGTGATGGATGTGAAAGGAGTTGTTATAAAGAGACAGCAGTGGTAATGTTTGAGGGACTTTTTGCACTCCCTTCTGCTTGTCTCGTCTCTCCCCCCACTGCCCCGTGTATGAACTCCTGTGTGACATCTAATTAGTCTTAACTTTATCTTTGGGAGAAAAATGGGCCTGGTAACTTAAAGCCATCTCCCGTTTTGCTTTCATTGTTTTTTCATTATGTGGGATTTTTTTCTCTCCAAATGCACTTTGCCTCACATTGGTCCCACAGCCCACACACTCCCTCCAACCTACCTACCATTGCTCATGCTCCTTCTCTTCCAAGAAAAGAAATGGTTTTCGTTATTTGTGTTTCTTTTTCTATAAGTAGCAAGCTTTTAAAAGCACAACTGTGTCGTATCTCTTTTATGTAATATGAAATTTATTTTCTGTTTTCTGCTGATTTTTGTTGTTATACCATACAATCTCCCTCCTACAATCTTCCTCTCATGCCATGGTTTCCATGTGGTTACAGAACGTGTTTCAAATGCTATGGGTAAAATTCTGAATAAAGCACAGCTTGCTGTGATCTTGAAATCCACACCTCCGCTGCTGCACTCCCATTATCCTACCAGGAAGTGAGAAGCTTTTTCTTTTCTTTGCTGGCAATAAATATCCTCTTGGATTTTTATGATTAACAAACTAGTAAAATCTGGCCCTACAGAAAAGTTGACATTTTTCTGCCTAGTACTGAAAAGTGGTAAATAGTTTGACTATTTTTTGTTGTTGAACAGATAGAAACAGGATTTATTAATCTGACTTTTAAAGAATGTGCACAAAACAGGTGACTGATGTTCCTGGTGCATCTGTTCTGAACCAGCACCTTTCCCTTTATTATGTGCAGTCATCTTTAAATTATTTTAGTTGTGGTAAGAAAAGTAGTATAAAGGTATAAGGCAATCTTTATCCCCATCCATGTCTATTTGAGCCAATGTGTAAGTAAAATATTCAGCAAGAGGTGCATATGTTCTCTTGATACCTGGAATCAAAGGAATTTTTCTCTCTGCCTCCCTCCTATGCACACTATTCCCCTTCTGCCCTTCTGACAGACAGGCAATATCTTGTAATATACTGAACCATACCTTATGGAATTAAGATAAGCTTTACTGGATTAGGGTTAATGCCTTTGGAGTACAATTACAAATGCAACTGTTTATGTTGTTGTGACACTGTACGTACCCTCTCTAGTGGGGCGGTGGGCGGTGCGTATGTACTTCCTCCATTAAACACCTCCACACCTCCTTAGGAAGTTATGCATATACTAATTCAAATTGGATTTTCCTGGGACCAACAGACAGAGAAGATTTTTTAATAAAAGCCTGAGGTTTAACTTACCTCAGGGCCTTCTTCCTTTTCCAGCAAACAGACAGAACCCCTTATCCATGATCCCAGTCCTTAGGGCAAGAATGGAGGGACTTGTCTTATTGGAGGTTCATAAGACTGTGTGCTTGTTGTGCGCTAAAGCTGTGATGAGCTTGTGTAATCACAAGGATGCTCCCAGGGTGGGGTATTAAAAGACTGCATTTGCCAGAGCTCATGTGACAGTTGGGATGAATTCTGGTAAATGTATTAGCTAAGGCTGCTGATTAATCACAGTTAACTCATGTGATTAACTCAAAAACTTAATTGCAATTTAAAAAATTAATTGTGATAAATAACACTGATAAACAGTAGAATACCAACTGAAATTTATTGAATATGTTGATGTTTTTCTACATTTTAAAATATATTGATTTCAACTACAACACAGAATATAAAGTGTACAATGCTCACTTTATATTATGTTTTATACAAATACAGTACTTGCACTGTAAAAATGGTAAACAAAAGAAACAGTGTTTTTCAATTCACCTCATACAGGTACTGTAGTGCAATCTCTTTATCATGAAAGTGCAACTTACAAATGTAGGTTTTTTTGTTACATAACTGCACTCAAACACAAAACAATGTAAAACTTGACAGCCTACAGGTCCACTCAGTCCTACTTCTTGTTCAGCCAATTGCTAAAAGAAACAAGTTTATTTACATTTACGGGAGATAATGCTGCCCACTTCTTAATTACAATGTCACCTGAAAATGAGAATAGGCATTCAAATGGCACTGTTGTAGCTTCATCGCAAGATATTTACATGCCAGATGCACTAGAGATTCATATGCCTTTTCATGCTTCGGCTATTGTTCCAGAGAACATGCTTCCATGCTGATGACGCTCGTTAAAAAAATAATGCATTAATTAAATTTGTGATTGAACTCCTTGGGGAAGAATTGTATGTCTTCTGCTCTGTTTTACTTGCATTCTGCCATATATTTCATGTTATAGCCATCTCAGATGATGACCCAGCACATGTTGTTCGTTTTAAGAACATTTTCACTGCAAATTTGACAAAATACAAAGATATCAATGTGAAATTTCTAAAAGCTACAGCACTCAACCCAAGATTTACGAATCTGAAGTGCCTTCCAAAATCTGAGAGGAATGAGGTTGAAGCATGCTTTCAAAAGACTTAGAAAAGCAACACTCCCATGCGGAAACTACAGTGCCCTAACCACCAAAAAAGAAAATCAACCTTCTGCTGGTGGCATCTGACTCAGATTATGAAAATGAACATGCGTCAGTCCGCACTGTTTTAGATCGTTATCAAGCAGAACCCATCAGCATGGACACATATCCTATAGAATGGTCGTTGAAGCATCAAGAGACATATGACTCTTTAGCTCATCTGACATGTAAATATCTTTCGAGGCCGACTACAACATTGCCATGCAAATATCTGTTCTCACTTTCAGGTGATGTAAACAAGAAGCTGGCAGCTTTATCTTCTGCAAATGATAAAGAAATTGCACTACAGTACTTGTATTGGGTGAATTGAAAAATACTATTTCTTTTGTTTTTTTATAGTGCAAATGTTTGTAATAAAAAATAAATATAAAGTGAGCACTGTATATTTTGTATTCTGTGTTGTAACTGAAATCAATATATTTCAAAATGTAGAAAACATCCAAAAATATTTAAATAAATAGCATTCTATTATTATTTAACAGTACGATTGTGATAAATTTTAAACGTGATGAATTTTTTTAATCACGTGACAGCACATTAGCATGTGTGTAGGTTTTTATAGGTTTTAATATGTTTTTTCTGTAATGCTTTGTACCTTAATAAAGTAGGCTTGCTTAGAAGGAGCTGTCTGGTAATTTACAGCTATGGCAATTACAGTTATCCATCTCTGAAGAGAAAGCAAGCAGATGTCCTAGGGCAACATCTCTGTGCTGGGAATGACTCAGTGAAGGAAAGAGAGACAAGCTTTTGAGCTTACACAGAACTCTTCTTCTACAGCAACACTGTATGCAACAGTAAAGGAAAGGCAGCTGTCCAGCCTGGGAATAGCCTGGTCAGAAGGGACAGAGACACATCTCCACCAAAGACAGGCAACAGCTTGAGAGCTGTAAGCTGAGTGGCTGCCTGTGCTGGACCACTGAGGGGATATACAGGTGCAATGGCCCTGAATTGTGACAGCCCCAACATACAAACTCCCTGATTAAAACAGGGCTTCTGGCTCTGCTTGCCAAATTCAACATCCTTGCTGGTTTGGGGGCATAGAGTTACTGAATCTTCTAGGATTTTACTTACCTCTCAGAATATGTTTTTAAAATATCACAATGTGGATACATTTCCAGTCATTTCCTCTACATTTTGGATTACATCTGATCAAAGCATTGTTGTATATGTTGTGGAAGAAAGTCCAACTCGATCACCGATGCATTTTCTTCACCAGTCTTGCAAAAGGAGAATTTACAAAGAGACAAGTAAGAAGAAATTCAGTCTCACAAAACCATACTTTTTTCAAGATACCATTTTATGGATAAGTTAGTTTTATTCCTCCCAGTTGCATATACAGCATTACTGAGCTGTACCCTACACAATTAGTCACATCAGTGATGAAGAGAAAGTAACACACAGGAGAAGTAGCATATGTCTGGGGAAAGTGTTAGGAAGGATTTATAATTTACAGAATTCTGTTATGTAACTTACTTCATCAATGTGTCTCTTCCAGTGGCCTCCCACTTATCAATGTAAATAGTACTTCATAAATAGGATGAACCAACACTCCCTTCTGCTGATCATAGGCTGGAAGCAATGCATTAAAACTTATTACTGAGAACTACTTATTATATTCACCTGTACCCTGATATAACGCTGTCCTCAGGAGCCGAAAAATCTTACCGCGTTATAGGTGAAACCACGTTATATCGAACTTGCTTTGATCCACCGGAGTGCGCAGCCCTGCCCCCCCAGAGCACTGCTTTACCGCATTATATCTGAACTTGTGTTATATCGGGGTAGAGGTGTACTTATATAATGTATGTGCGTTTGCACGCGCTTATATAGTGTGTGTATGTGTGTTTTAGGATATAATCTCAAAACAAGATAAGATGGGACTAAGAATCTCTGTGTCCTGTCTTCTAAGAACCTATTTAACCATCTCAAACAATAATGATAAATTGATACAGAAAGAGAACGAGATCACACCCCAAGTAATGGCAGTGACAACAGCAGACTTGTAGCAGAGATTGGCCTGGTCTTCTACCCCTTGATATCTCAAAGCCACTGTTTCAGTGTACAGTGGATATTCATTGACAGAATATAATTTTTCGATAATAATATGAACCCAAAGAAAATAATGGGGGCACTCCCACGCACCTCCACAAAATTTAACATTTATATGTTTTTTAAAAATGGGCAGCTGATTAAAAATCATGAAATTAAGTCTCCCAGCAACTATTCATGGGTTGGTCCTGGGCCTGTCCCTGGAGAACCAAACTGCAAGAGTCAGCTCAAGCCCTTTTTTCTTTAGAGTGGTAGCCGTGTTAGTCTGTATCAGCAAAAACAATGAGGAGTCCTTGTGGCATCTTAGAGACTAACAAATTTATTTGGGTGTAAGCTTTTGTGGGCTAGAATCCACTTCATTATATGCATGGAGTGGAAAATACAGTAGCAGGTGTGTGTGTGTGTGTGTGTGTGTATGTATATATATATATATATATATAGTACATGAAAAGATGGGAGTTGCCTTACCCAATGGGGGGTCAGTCTAACGAGACAATTCAATTAACAGTAGGATACCAAGGGAGGAAAGATCACTTTTGTAGGTAATGATTGTGACCTATTTCAAACAGTTAACAAGAATGTGTGAGTAACGGTAGGGGGAAATTAGTTTTTGTAATGACCCATCCACTCCCAGTCATTATTCAAGCCTAATTTGATGGTGTCCAGTTTGCAAATTAATTCCTGTTCTGCAGTTTCACATTGGAGTCTGTTTTTGAAGTTTTTTTGTTGAAGAGTTGCCACTTTTAAGTCTGTTATTGAGTGACCAGGGAGATTGAAGTGCTCTCCTACTGGTTTTTGAATATTATAATTCCTGATGTCAGATTTGTGTCCATTTATTCTTTTGCGTAGAGACTGTCAAGTTTGGCCAATGTACATGGCAGAGGGGCATTGCTGGCACAGGTTGGCATATATCACATTTGTAAATGTGTGTGAATGAGCCCCTGATGGTGTGGCTGATGATGGTGTCTCTTGAATAGATATGCGGACAAAGTTGGCACCGGGGTTTGTTGCAGGGCTTGGTTCCTGGGTTACTGTTTTTGTTGTGTGGTGTGTAGTTCCTTTAGAAGCTTGTCCCTGGCTGCTTCTTCCCAGGGTTATTACTCTCCTGCCACCTTGCCAAGACAAGCTTTGTATTGCAACATGTTGACATTTGCATCAGGACCTAGGTTAGGTTCAGATTTGGGGTGCATTAAACTTTACAGCTAGAAAGCAGCCCTTTGGGATAATCCACCCCTACTTTATTATAAAATATAACCAAATAAACATACTAGCAGTATTTATTATTAGGCTGAAAAAAAGCCACTGGAGATAGAAGGGCAGAGAGATACCAGGATCATTGGTACGTGGAGCTATAACATCAGAACATCCTACATAATTTACACAGGTCTCGGAGAGTTTGCTCCCGTGTTAATTTTTGGAGGGAAGAGTTGGGATGGCAGGTGCACACAAGCTCAACCCACACACCTGGGAGGAAGTGTGCTGCATTTGCACGATAAGGACCACCATTGTAATGCAACAGCAATGGATTATTTCTATATTAGCTCATGAAACACATTTTGAAACTTGGGATGCTGCCCAATGAAAGAAGAGAAGAAGAGTGCCAAAAAGATTATTGCTTTGAAAATATAGACAGATTCATTGTTGTGTGAGCTTTCATATCTGGGATTCTGTTTTGACATTATGCTCAATATTTCAGGAGAAAGGGGTACAATAAGATAATGAAATTAATGATTTTTACATTATTCTCTGCTTTTCCTAAACTGATGTGACTCCTTTCTAGGGATGTGTTTCTCAACACCAACAGGGCAGCCTGTTCAGTTTGCTTTCTTGTTGGGTGATTTTCAGTTAGGGCTTGGTACAAGAGGAATCTTTCACTGAGTTGTTAGTATTAGTAAGATTTAATACTAGGCTTCAGTTTTGTCAAGTCTTTAGTAAATGAGAGAGAGAGAAATAGTTTCTTGTCGTTTTCCTTGAGTTTGTTTGAGCCTCACAAGAAAGAGAATGCAGCATCCCCAAGAAGGCCAGACTCCCACTTTAAGAAACAAAGTTGGTTTTCAATAACCTTCCCAGCCCCAGTTACTGGCACAGTAATCTATTGCTAAACTTTTTATTGTCCTTATTACTTTGTCACTCATAGCAACCACCTCATCTCTCTGTAACCTAGAGCTCAGCCTGTTTTCAAGCTTTTTCTCTATTCAGACCGATGAGCTTAGACATAGCTCAGTTAAGGTTAATAGATAAGAACATAAGAATGGCCATACTGGGTCAGATTACGGTGACCAGATAGAAAGTGTGAAAAATCAGGACAGAAGATGGGGGGTAATAGGCACCTACATAAGAAAAAGCCCCGAATATCAGGACTGTCCCTATAAAATTGGGATCTTGTCACCCTAGGTCAGACCAATGGTCCATCTAGCCCAGTATCCTGTCTTCTGACAACACTGGTGCCAGATGCTTCAGAGGGAATGAATAGAACAGCGCAGTTATTGAGGGATCCATACTCTGTCATCCAGTCCCAGCTTCTGGCAAATGTATAAGTAAAAAGAAAATTGACAACAAGATATTTTGGGTGAAAAAAGTACTAGGTGCTGAAAGCTGTTGTGGAGCCAGTGGATCCTTGATGGCAGCTCAAATATATCATATCACATATATAAAACTAATTAAAGGATTAGAGAATATTGATTTCTTGTGGGAACTTAGAATGAGACAGCCTTGGCAATAGGAGACCAACTATCGTAACTTCCCACTGGCAGCAAAACACAATTATTCTAGATGTAAAACATGTTTGGTCATTAAATCCTTGCTTTTACTAACAGGAATGTCAGGAACACTGTTCCTCTCTTGCAGGCTTTGTCTTCGCTGGCACTGGTGGGTTTGTTTATTTTTCTTACAGTGAGATACCTGGAAAGTCCTACTGGAGACAAGGCACTTGTAGTGTTTACTGTAAGGTAGCTAGGTGAGGTCAGCACTATATCCTTCCCTACTCATGTCCTAGTTTACCTCTCAGAATTACATCTTGCCATCTCTGTGTTTTTGCAGCGGGATAGCTAACACATTAGTTATCCCATAGTAAAAAAACATCCTTTTTTGAGAGTGAAGATGTAGCCGTAACCTCTCCTTTGTTCAGCCATTATTGTTGCTTCTATGCAAATAAACTTATGTTTCTCCCTCATTAATTTAAGACTTATGGTTGATTTTTTTTTTTTATTTTTTTGTTTACAAGTTTGGCAATATTATGACTGATGCCTCACCCATATTTTATTCACTCATGTTTCACTCAGGAGGGTAACTGCAGTTAAGGGGCACAAAGGTGTTGTGGGTTTCATGTTAATAAATGAATTTTTTAATGTTTGTGAAAGTTATAGACTGATGTCCTTGGAAAGTGAAGTCCTTTGTTTATCCTTAGAACAGGTACAGTGTAGGCAAGCTTCCCTGACAGAGCTCTACCACAGTGGCTCAGTCCTGACCTGGGAGAACCACTTTATGGATATGTCTGCAGTAGAGCTGGAAGGTGATAATGCCTGCTTGGAGACATAACTATGCTAGCTCTGATTGAGCTAGTGCATTCAAAACAGAAGTGTAGCTATGGTTACAGGATAGCAGGAGGAGCGAGGTCCTACATACATACTTGGAGCAGCTAGCCCTTCCCCACCTTCCACTTGCACTACCTTGGCTACACTTCTATCTGTTAGCATGCTAGCTCAATGAGAGCTAGTGTGGGTTTGTGTCCTCAAGCTGGAATTAACACCTTCAAGCTCCAATGTAGATGTACCCTCAGGCTGTGTCTACGTTATAAGCTATGCGTGGGATACTCAGCTTGTGAACACATACTCATGTGGCACAAGCTCGCTCAGACCTAATGCGAGTCTGAATAGCATAACCACAGTAGCACAGTAGCTTAGCTGTGCAGAACACATACCCATGGGCTTCAGCCAGGTTTGTTCTCAGCCCAGCTAAGCTGTGCTGCTGCTGCCCATGCTACATGGCTGAGCATGTGTATGTGAGCTGGGAATTGCACCCCTAGCTCGTAGGGTAAACGGAGGAGCAGAGGTGGGGTTAGTTCAGTCTCCATGTCCATTCACTTTCTGTATCTCAGCCTCTTGCGGAATCTGCCACAAGGCAGCTGACACTACTAGCCGTGGTGTTTTGTGAACTGGAAATGTGATCATTAAGGACAGGAGTGATGTACCAAATATCCACCCAATTTCTTTTGGTCATTTTATACATTGTCGGGATTTGAACCAATAGGGGATTCCTTGTCAGTTGGTTAAAGTGACTTCTTGATTTCGTAACTGATATCTATCTCAGCATTAGTGTTAGATGAATACTGTAAAATAATTCCTACTGATATCAAGTAGAATTTTCAATGAATTCATTTCCTCATTTCCATTTGCTTTCTGTGAACACTCCAACCATCATGAGTTACTGACACGAATTTGGAGAGCACATTTGCACCCAAGTGCTAATATTTGTGGAAGCTGAATTTTAAATATGTGAATAAGTATTTACACTATAAGTGCAAGCAAGTTGTGCAATTTGGGAACAAAAACAATACCACGCAACTTATGTGACCAATCATAACAAAGCAAGGCAGTTCACATTTTAAATAATTAACATAAAATGCTTGCAATAGAATGTTTGTGATTAATCCAGAGAATGAAAAGAAAAATTGTCAAATAAATTTGAATAATGCATACCTTCAGAAAAACCATAAGCCTCTTGCAGATAACCCATGAGCAGAAAAAGAGGCTAAAACATTTGAATAAATTATTTGTGATACTATTCATTCAACTGTAGAGCAGCAGCAAGAGCTACATCTTTTGGAGGAAACGTTTTCTCTTAACAATGTCACTTAATTCACATTTATTCATTGCTTAATAAGAAGATACCCAGCTGCCCGGAAGATACATTTGGAAAAAGCCTGGATCCAAACACCTTCAAACTTTGGGAGTGTTCAGATCGCAGTCCAAACTTTGCAGTCCGCATCTCTAGGATAAATGCTGAGGAGAGACTAGCTTGACTATCTAATAGCAGTTTTACTCAGTACCAGCAGCTGTAATCAGTCAGAAGCCAGAACACCAGATAATCTTTCCACAACATCATCATGGCTTTGTTGTGTACTGAGTGAGCTTTACTCATAAATATAAGATGTCAGCACTAAAGTGGACCTTCCTTACCTATCTCTTCCCTCTTTCCCTTCCCAGGCGCTAGCCCTTCCCAATTTGCTTTCTCTCATTTTCATTGGAACATGAAGGACTGTTTAATTTGCACTACCCCACTGTACTCCTACAAAGTAGTGATTCTTTGCAAACATGCGGAGAGCAAATTTAAATGAACAAACTTTGCAGCAGAGATTGAACATTAAAAAATAACTGCTGGAGGGAGAAATCAAAATCTGAAAGTTGCTTTTCTTTCAAAGAGTTTTTTTTTAAGTTTTATCTAAATATTATTGAAATGGTTATTGATTCTTTTTTTTAAAAAAAAAACTGAGGTGTGTGGGGAGCTATTTTGCAGGGGTTTTGACCAAGTCTGGCTTGCTTTGTAGAAATGCTTCATTCACTGCTATTATTCCCTGTTTAAGTAGAAGAGTACAGAGAACCCGTGATTCTTTGGATCTTTATGTAAAAATTACCTCTTCCTCCATACAAAACCCAGTATTTTGTGATGCCTTTGCTTTTCTTTTGGGATTTGAGACTATATAAATCCTGTTCTTCACTTCCTTCTTAGTCATAGTTCAGAGGAGTTGCTAAAAGTAATTTTGGAGGGGTAATTTAGCAGTATATTAGGAAAAAGAATGTCTGTTTGCTGTCTCTTTACCATTAGACTGTTCTTGGTGGCTTATATGACCAGCAACTACTGTTGTCAGCGTATCTTTATTTTTTTTCCCAGTCATAACAGTTAAGACCCTGATCTAGCAAGCACTTACACACATGATTCACTTTACTCAATCAGAGTTCTTGAAGTTGAATATGTGGAAAATTGTTTGCAATATCTGGTGTTTAGTGGTAAGTAGAAAGTAACAGAGTCGGGAATTCTTACATACTCTGTTTATTACTGATATTTATTTACTAACTTATAGTAAATTATATCGTCCCCTCTTTAAATCATTTACCATCTGGAAAGACATGACTGTCTCTGTATCTTAGGGGTAGAACTGTGGGACATAGTTTCAGAAACTCCATTGTGATTAATTGGACAAAACCAAGTTTTACATCTATATCAGGCATTTAGGTCTTTCAGATTTGTGTCTCTTTCTGCACCAGATCTATTTTTTGTTGAAAACTGTCTCCATTTGTTCTAAACTCCTCCACCCATGTCCATATTCCAGTAACACAGGCTATTGATTGTGTTCAGCACTATGCTTCACACTTGTAGTTTTTGTAAATCCTCATCCAGTCAGTACTATCACCGAAGTGCTGATAGTGCTTAGTAATCTGCTCTCTTAGTTATATCTTTCAAAACTAAAATGCCCATTCTCTGAATGCCGCAGTGGAAGAGGAGGGAGTAATTTTTCTAGGATCACGACTGGCCTAAGGGCTGTTGGCACTGATGCATTTTGATGAAGCAGTTCTCCAATCCTGTCCTGTGAAATTAATCAGTCCCTAGGTAATACATGGTCATGGAGACTGCTTCTCTGTTGTTGAGTAATAAGTACAGGTATTCAGCCTGCATTTAGACCTGCACAATTCCTTCATATACCTTAAGTGGAATCCCCATGCCCGTATTTGGAAACTGTACTCTAGTATGTTGCTAGCCACACCACACTTACATCTCAGTGTGTAGTCATGTGTTCTCTGGTTTAGTTTGCTAAAGGGATTCATCCAATCAAATTAATAGGCAGTAGGTTTAAAACAAACAAAAGATGTTGTGAAGCCCAAAAACATAACTGGGTTCAAAAAGAATTAGCTAAGTTCATGAAGGATAGATCCATCCATGGCTGATAGCCAAGATGGTCAGGGATGGAATCCCATGCTCGGGGTGTTCCTAACTCTGTGAATGCCAGATGCTGGGACTGGATGATGGGTAATGGATCACACAGTAAGTGCACAGTTTTGTTCATTCCCTCTGAAGCAACTGACTTTGACCACTGTTGAAAGACAGGATACTGGGCTAGATGGACTGTTGGTCTGAACAAGTATGGCCTTTCTTATGTTCTTATTAGTACAGCTGATGTATTAAACCTGCCATGCAGAAAATTCATAAGACTTGTCACAGGGTCCCGTGCAAGCTCTCCTACTTTTGGGCCTGCACCCTGTGTTTAGGCTGGTATTATAAAGAGTCTTCCATGCCTCTTTTTGTTGGATCACCCCAGTGTCTTTATTTACAGTGCTTCTGCAGTTCCCAGATCCCCCAACAGTTAGTTCCCCATAGACCTTCCCCAGCAGTGGCTTCCCCAGGAATTGAAATTAGGGGGGGTGTTCGAATTTACAGGGGGGGTGTCAGGTCCAATGAGATATATAAAAGAGATATGAATAAAGTAAATGTTTTGTTAGGATTATGCAAATTTAATAACGTAAGGAAAATGCAAGTTACACCAAAACACATAACAGATCTAGATTTCTAAAAAGAAAAAAAAAATTCAAAAATTTATTTAATTTAAATTGACTTTTGAAAAGTCCAGACCATCAGGGATAAGAGGGCAGTCCTCTCATGGATCAGTAACTGGTTAAAAGATGGGAAACAAAGGGTAGGAAATATAAATATCAGTTTTCAGAATGGAGAGAGATAAATAGTGGTATCCTTGAGGGGTCAGTACTGGACCAGTACTGTTCAACATATTCATTTGGAAAAATGGGTAAACAGTGAGATGGCAAAATTTGCAGATACAAAACTATTCAAGATAGTTTAAGTCCCAGGCAGACTGCGAAGAGCTACAAAGGGATCTCACAAAACTGGGTGACTGGGCAACAAAATGGCAATTGAAATTCAATGTTGATAAATGCAAAGTAATGCACATTGGAAAGCAATCTCAACTATACATACAAATGATGGCATCTGATTAGCTGTCACCACTCAAGAAAGAGATCTTGGAGTCATTGTGGATAGTTCTCTGAAAAACATCCACTCAATGTGCAGCAGCAGTCACAAAAGCAAACAAAGTTGGGAATCATTAAGAAAGGGATAGATAATAAGACAGGAAAATATCATATTGCCTCTATATAATCCATGGTACGTGCACACCTTGAATACTGTGTGCAGATCTGGTCACCCATCCTAAAAAATATATATTGGAATTGGAAAAGGTACAGAGATGGGCAACTATAATAATCAGGGGTATGAAACAGGAGGAGAGATGAAAATGACTGGGAATTTCAGCTTAGAAAAGAGATGACTAATGGGGATATGATAGAGGTCTATAAAATCTTGACTGGTGCGAAGAAAGTGAAAAGGAAATTTATTTAATCCTTCACATAACACAAGAACTAGCAGTCACCCAATGAAATTAATAGGCAGCAGGTTTTAAAAAAACAAAGGAAGTACTTCTTCACACAATATAAAGTCAAACCTGGGAACTCTTGCCAGGGGTGCTGTGAAGACCAAAACTATAACAGGATTAAAAAAAGAACTAGATAAATTCCTGGAGAACAGGTCCATCTGTGGCTATTAGCCAGGATGGGGAGGATGCAATACCATGCTCTGAGTGTCCCTAGCCTGTTTGCCAGAAGCTGGGAATGGGCACAGGGGATGGTCACTTGATGATTACTAGTTCTGTTCATTCCCTCTGAAGCACCTGGCCTTGACCACTGTTGAAGACAGGATACTGGGCTATATGGACCATTGGTCTGACCCAGTATGACCATTCTTATGTAAAAATTAATTATAATAAAAATGTTTAGTACAGAAACTCCCCAACATAATGACTTCTCAAGATAGGATAAAACAATGTGAGATAACAACCTTGGCAAATAATGCATTTTAAAAATCTTGGCCTACTAGGAAACATATTTATATAAGTTTCCATTCTTAGTCACAAATCTAGCATTCTGGAGCAAAGTGACTAAAATATAGTCCAACAAACAAATGTTTATTTTTACCTCTCACTTTTCCCTCCACGCACCCCACTCACCGGTGTTGTCCTTGGTCAGTGGAGACTCTCAGAGTTCAGAGGTGCTTTCACATGAGTACACCTTCCAGGTGGGGGACAAGAAGGCACCTTGCTTGTTCCTCCAGCTGCTCACTGTTTGCTCTGGCACTGTCTGTTCGTTGTGCCACCGTTCACTTCACCGCTCTGTTGCCAATGGCCCTGCGCAGTCACCTTCTGCTGCCACCTGCCCACTGTGACCTCTGCGAGTTGGTCTCTTGAGGTTCCACCAGCTCTCAGTCATTTCAGCTGAGTCTCTCATTGGGGAACCTCGCTGCTAGTGCAGTCTGGGCTGTCTCTTCCACAGAAACACTGTACCCACAGGAACACTGTCCTGGGTCCCCTACAACAGGACTAAGCACTTAGACCTGATGTCAGTGATTTCAAGCTGCAGTGGTCACTTAACAGAACAAAAGACTATCTATGGAGCCTAATCAGCTCTGTCTTTAAACAGTGGAGAGTAACAGATCCCACTCTCTCTCTTGATGCCTTCAAATCATCACAGGCTAAGTACAGTTCTACTGCCCTTTACTCATACAATAAGAACAACATTTCATCCCCCCACCACCCCCACATTCAAATGGTTTGTAACCAACCCAGCCAAAATCTATCACTTGGACAACACAGCTCTGTTTGCTGGATATCTAGGTAGATTAGGTGTGAATGTAAATATAATCTGGCCCCCATAGCCCCAGCTCATCACTAGCTGTCAGGGAGAGCTCATTTAGACTTTGCTTACAAATCATCATTTGATATTATTAGGTTGGCCAACATCATGAATGCACTGACATCAAAAAAAAAAACAACAACTGTATAAGGAAGCAAGAAAGCTAGTCTATGTTCATACTTTTCAAATCTATTATACTTTTTCAGATACACATATTTTATTATACACTGTATAAGCTTTTAAAGTGTGTATTAATGTTTCAGTTTAAATTCAGATTTCCAAACAGTCACTAAATTGGTATGTAACTAGCTCACAAAACTAGGGGGGGTGTTGGGGAAATTCAGGGGGGCTATACACCTCCTGGGGGGGGCATCTAGGGAAATCACTGCTCCCCAGGGTTTCCTGGCCCTTGAGGCTTCCTTGTTGGCAAGGAGACGGAGATACTGCCCTCCTGTCTTTTCCCAGGCTAGCCTCCTCACTGAGGCTTGCCATGGGCTTTTATAGCCCTCTCCTGCTCCAGCCCAGCTGTCATTACTTAGCTCAGTATGTCCCTCTGAGCCAGCCCTCATTAGGGCTTGCAGCTGGGCTCCCTGCTGAGTACCTGCATCTCTACACCTGGCCTCCTGGCCAGAGAGCAAGCTGCAGCCAGCATTTGGGGAGGGCTTTAAAGTGGGTTTTGCCTCTACCCTGCCACAGGACTAAAAAGAGAGGTGCACTTACACAAAATTCTATGTCGAGCCCTTATCATCCAATATAATGAGGTGAGCAAACAGGCAACAGTAACATGGTTAATTATTCATGGTAATTTTCTGTTCTGAGCAGCTAGAAGTAATAGACTGTAGATATTAGTTCACCATGAAACTCTGGAACATTTATATTACAACTGCAAAAGTAGATATAAAATAATATATAGTTGGTTTTGTTGGGGTTTTTTAATACTGTGTTCCTACAAGGTGAACATATCTCATACTCTGTGAACTCTTTGGTAACTTTTGCTTGAAGGATACATCTGCACTGGAACTGGAGGTAAACATGCCTGAACTAGCTCTGATCATGCAATACTGTGGCCATGGATGGGCCAGCTGCTCCAAGTATTTACCTGGGGTCTCACGCAGGATTTTTCTTGTGATGGCTGACCCATCCTGCCACCCATGCTGCAGCAACTACACTGCTATTTTTTCATGTCAATTCAATCAGAGTTAACACAGGTATGGCACCTACCTAGAAATGATACCCCAAACTCGTGTGTAAACATAACCTAAGACTGTTGACTCACACAGTCTTAGGTGAGAGAGACGTGAATGTGAGAAGTTCTGCTGTCCTTTGACTGAGAATGCAAGAAGATACATTGATGCACATCCATTTATATCATATACTTTTGCATGGTTGTTTTATATACGAAGCTGAAATGTTATTCAAAGTATTTTTAAATAATCTCTGTGAATGAGGGGGCAGAATATGAGAGCCTGGCACACTGCAGGAACAAATATTGAACAATATGAAAAAGAATAACTTCAAATATTGCTCTTTATCCCAGGTAGATAAGAGAGTGCAATGTTCATTTGGTCAGATTGGCTTTTAATGATCGGCCTCTTCTCCCTAACCAATATGTAAATAATTCTCTTTTGTGGGGAACCTGTTTAACTTTTCTCAAAATGTGCTTGCTTTCTAATTAAATGGATGCTGCAAAGTCATGGAACCGTTGTGTCTGATCAGTAACATGATCATTGTTCATTGTGTTTATTCATGTAAGAAAAGGTGCTTATTAAAGATACCACAACAGTCATTGGCTTATTTAAGAAATTTCTGTTGTCACATCTTCTAAGTTTCACAGTAATTTCCAGCTACCATGCAGAAAGACTATGATGCCTGATAAGACTCTACTCCTGCTGCCCAAAGCCTGGCCCTTGGCAAGCCCACAGAGTCTAGCCAGCCTTGAATGACTTTGTCATCTCTGGGTGCCAGCAGGTGCATCTGGAACACTCAAAATCCCTCCCCCCCTTTAATAAAGCAGGAGTGGCAGCCATGTTTTTTTATTTTTTTTATTTTATTTTTGTCTGTGCATGTCTGCAACGAGATAGTGATGTATCATGCTGAAAGCAGGTTCAGGAGCTTTCAGGGTCAGCACATAAATCTCTCCCATTTCATATCTGACAATTGGTGTTGCAGATCTGCACACTTCAAAGGAAATATTGAAAAACTCCCATGGAAATGCACTCATTTTTCTGCTGGGCTCGTCCACAAAAATGTTGTACTCTGGTCCCAGGAATTTATGATTTTGTCATACAAGCGTAGGGATAATGCAGTCAGTAAATTAGACAGAAGCCTGTCAAAATTCTCTCCTTATAATAATACCCAGTATTATTCATCATTGCATTCACTGTCTGTGTGACAATATTGAGACATGTAATCAGCTGTGAAACAACATTAAGGATCTGACTGCATCTGGTTTGTGCTCGTTTGTTTTTTAACTTAAGAGCTGCTGTATTGCTTTTTTATCACATTTACTGAAATAATTTATTTCTGGACTGAGATTTGCTTTGCCATGTTTTAGTCAAGAATATACTTGTGTTAAGACCTTAAAATGGGTGTAAGTAATGCACAAAGACTACAAACACCTGTGGTGAAATTCTGGCACCATTGATTTCAGTGGAGTCAAGATTTCATCCCATAAATGGTGCTGCTATAATAACAAGGATTTTGGACCAAAAATAAATCTGTATTTATAGTGATGTTTATTCAAAATTTAAATCCATACCTGTTTGAATTTCAAGGGCGGGGATGGTAGCTCAGCTTCTAAAACTGAAGGAGTATATTTTCTGGTGGGAATGCAGCCAGAATATTACAAGAATGGCCATTCTTATGAGATTTTGGTCCAAAATGTTGGAAATCGCTTTGTATTTTGGCACTGTCTGCTCAGAACTCTAGATCTGATTTTAGCTCAGACCTGAACCTCCACTAAGACTGATCCAGATCCAGAGCCACTTTGACTCATGTACAGTCAACTCTAGACTCCAGAGTCAAATAGAACTCAGGGACATAGGCTCCGTACTTTGAAAAGAGTCAGGTACATCTTGCTCAGATTTTGTTGAAATTCTGCGGAGGCAGATTATTCCATCACAGCTGTTCAGTCCTTTGCTCTTGGATAGAACATAATTTCTCACATAGCAATAACTCTCTTTCTCTCTATTACGTACATTCTGTCCTGTGTGAAGTAGGGCATGGGTTAATTGCCATTTACTTTCTCCAAACAGTGGCATTTGAATTGAAGGAGTACCATATTATAGTATTAAAGCCTTAATTTGACACTTTGAGCTCACTCCTTATGTGTGTGCACTGTGGTCACTCTGTGCCATTGTGATGGCATAAAATCAGTGAAAAGTGTTTCAGGCGTGCAGCATGAGATTTCTCAGCATCTGTGTTCTACTCTTGTTCTTTCTTTTGTTAAAAATGAATATTTTTATTATCTTATGAAGGAAAACAGAATATAACAAAAACATTCTGAAATATTGCAAAACAGTGCAGGAATATATATAACATACATTATGTGTGTATGTAAAATTAACATCTAACACAAACGAAATACAAGAAAGCAGGTTACAATCCCATCGATTTCCTTACTCAGCCATGCACGTATTCCCAAGAAACGTGTCCATAGCTCCCACAATTTCTGAAGTTAATTGTTTATTTGGAAAGAGCTTGACCAAGTTTCAGTCCTGACATATTGATTTTCTTTTTAGCCAGTTTTAAACTCAAGCCAAAATCCATGCCTCCAGCCAAGGAACACAGTACAGCGCTCAGGAGTGGCTCAAAAGGTGGCCTTTTTGTTAGCCTGATTTAGTGCATGCTGTATCATAGGGAGCATCTAACTGCCGTCAGTGCCATGCAGCTGATATAGGAGCTAGGGATCAGCAAAGCATAGGAAAGTCCTGGCCATTTACCACCTTTCCCTGTGCTAGCACCAAGGAGGTGGGTGGGAAGTCGAGGAAGCACTAGGCCTGCTGTCAGTGAAGGCTCAGTCTCCAGGAGGGTAATTCTCCCATGGCTATGTTGGCTTTAGGTCCACAATCCTCCAGCAGTGTAGCACAAAGATCTGGGCTTCCATCTCTTAGGAGTCATACAAACCTATAATTGAAAAGCCCCATGTTCCCAAATTTTAAGCACTTGAATCATCCCATTGAACTCCAGAGGAAAAAAATCACATACTTAAAATTAAGCATATGCATCTTTGCAGAATCAAGGCCTCACGTTTCTAACTTTTCCCAAAGCCCATCTACATTCCTAGCTTCCCTTTTCTGAATTTGTTACTAATTCTCCACTATTCTTTCACTAACACAGTGCCAAGATTTGTGCATGGAAAACTCCTGGTATTGTGGTCTCACCATCCCCTATACATATTCGCACATCCGAGTTATCAGTTTTGTTTTCGATTTTATTTACTTTTGTTTAAATAAATCTTTTGTTATGCAATGATGAATAGCATTTCGGTAGAGTTGAGCATAATTCCCAAAGGTGGTGTTTAAGATTTTCTTAATTCTTTTCTTTACTGAAGCAAGATATTGTGCTGATTATCTGTTTTGAGGTGTTTTATGGTAGGTCCTATCTTCAGGGTTGTTAAGGTATAATGTGAACAACTCTAAATCTATTACTGATCTCCATAGACCTCTGCTCTCCACCTCCCTCCGTGATCTGTACCCATTTATGAATACCCTGTTCTTGAGCAGTTGTTTGTCCTGTTATCCACTATCAGTAACATTCTTATTAACCTTATATACTATTCTGAATGCTGCATTGTATCAAATACCTGCCTGAAGTCCAAAGTATGTGGCTTTATTCCTGTTAACTCTCATTGTCTCTTCCTCAATCAGATTTGTGTAGCAGATTTATCTTTTATGTATCCATGGTGACTTCCTTTTTCCAGTATATGCTTGTCCATGTGTTCTGATTTGTCCATAATATAAACAACTCTTAATTTTCTTGTCTGTATTGAAGTTAGGCGTATGTCTGTTATCTTCCAAGCTGCTCTTACTCCTATACTCAAATTACTAGATCCATATGATGCTACAGATAATTCTTTAATTTATGCTGTTTCATATTAAGGCAACAGTCTAAGTCACTGTTTAAAAAAAATCAACTCAACATTTATATACATGAACAAAAATAAATCTTTTCCATAACAGAATAGTTAACTAATTTGTTACTAGTCTGTTGAGAATTTTTTATCCATTTATCCATTTCAAGGTTAGATGTTAAATGAATTGTACTTTACACATATGGTTTACAAAGGAGGCTCAATCATTTCTACAAATATTCTATCTTTAAAGAAATAGGAACAAACACAATTTCCATGTAAAATACTACTTAAAGGATCCATTTCAGAACTTTTTGGAACTTACTGATGGTGCATTTGAAAAAAAATGTTTAAATTATCAACATAAATGATATAGCTTAATTTTTTTTCTGTAGAAGGTCCTGTCGTAGCTTCCTACTCAGATTTGAATCTTAGCGTTCATAAACTGAGAAGCTAGCACGAACCCTCTAAGCTTAATTACCAGCTTAGCATATCTGATCTAATCGCTTGCCACCGAGGCCAGCGAATTTCCAGGGGTCTCATCCCTCTCTGGCTCTTCCAAAAGACCTTCTTTTGGGGGACCCCAAACCTTAGAGGCCCTTTGTGATAGTGTGCTCACACCAAAGGGAAAACAAGCTACCTCCCTATGGTCTCCTCTTTTATCTCTATCCCTAGCTCCCCCTCCCTGGGTTATCCGGGCGATACTGTTACTTAAACTCCTTTGAATGTCAAAAACAGAGAGGGCAATTTACCTCCCCCCTCCTTCTTCCCTTGAGGCTTGGCAGATTCAATACCTAGTTCAAGCTAACACAAAGAGATTTTCCCTTCCCTTTCGTTCCTTAGCCTACCCAGAGAAAACTCAAAACGAGGTTTTTAAAAAGAAAGCGTTTAATAATATAAAAAGAACAAGAAAGTAAAAGACATAAAAAATATTCTCTGTATACAGGTGCAATAATTACAGGATCAATTGCTTAAAGAAAAAAATGAATAAACAGCCTATTCAAAAAGAGATCCCAATTTAAAAACATTCCAGCAAACTCACACATGATAAATACAACAGAAAAATATAACAGCCTTTTGTATTTTCTACCTTCTGTCTTACATAACTTGAAACTGAAGATTTAGAAGCTTTGAAGAAAGAAGACCCCTCCATAGCTTAGAGCCAGACAATAAGACACAGACCCAAACATTCCGTCCCTGAGCTTTGAAAAATCCCGGTTTCCTGATTGTCCTCTGCGTACAAGCGTAATTTATAGGTTCCTTGTTAACCTTATACAGGTGAAGAAACATTAACCCTTAGCTATCTATTTATACAAGGTCCTTTTAAGAAAATTACATATATTACCCAGAGATGGGCTTAAAGAAGGTAGTTCTTCCTAGCCTAGAGGAGGATTAGAATTTAGTCGTTACCACTTTAAAAATTCAATATACCCAGAGTGATGAGGCCTGATGTTTCATATATTGATTAGGCTGAAATCTGTGCAGCTATAAATCCCCTGGCTGTTCTGCAGTTTTGTGTTGTATTGAAACAAGAATTAGGAGGACTAGCCTCCCTTCGTTTAGGATAGATTAGGGGATTTTAGAGGGCAAAACTCTCTTGACCCTCTTTTCCGCCACAAAAAGATGGGGAGAACATCATATTCTGATGTTCCAATTTAATGGACTGCTCCACTAAGATAATATAATCCAAAACAACTTTAAAAAATAAAGATTGCTACACAATATATACCATCCTATGAATATAAATAAAAATTCAAATGCCACTCTCAAGAGAAAAACACTTTGGACATATGCACATTTTGTATATTGGTTTTATTTCTGAAAATTTTTGGATTGATATAAAACATGCCATGATTTGTCACACCTATACATTTCCATGGCCGTATATGCAATCACCAAAACCATATTATATAGTATTCTTTTGGTTCTAAGTTCATTGAATTAATACGATAAAAGAAAAACTAGTGATCAAAAGCTGTGATCCTTAGCCTGTTCCTTGTTAAAGTTCCTTGGGAACTTCAGTGCAAGGCAGGATCTGACCCTCTGTCCTTAATCTACAATGTTATTAGTTGCATCATCTTAGCTTTTTTAAAAATTGCAAGTTTTGGCGGGGGGGGGAGAGGGTATCAACAAAGTAGATTTGAATTTTTTTAAAATGTCATTCCTCCCCCCCCCCCATACAAACACAGTTGCTTTAAACAGAGGACAACATCTACTATGAATAAACCACACTGCTTGTAAAAACAGTATCTTGCTGCTATTCTTCTAGGCTCTTTTCAGCGTAGACAAATTTAACAGCTTCCTCTTCAATAAAATGATACACTAAGGTTAATTATAGTGCAGGAGCACCACAAGGTATGATTTGTCTTCTCAGCATCTGTCACATTCAAAAAGAACATGATGGGTGCACCTGGAATGAGAATACTTGGCTCACAACATTAAAGTAGGGAAGGGGAAGGACAGTCTAGTGATTAAAGCAAAGAACTGGGAGTCAGGAGATGGTTCTATTCTCAGTGCTACCATAAGCTTCATGGGTGCCGTTAGGTATGTTATTAAACCTGTCAGTTCCTCTGTCTCCCAGCAGTAAAATGGGAATAGTACTTACCTGCTTCACATCAGGGATGTTAGGAGAATCAGTTAATTAATATTAGTACTGCAGTCTGAGAACTGTGTATTGAGGAGACTATAGAAGTGCAACCAATTGTTGTTGTTAGTTATGTACTATACTTTTAGCCCTTGATTTTTATTCCTAAAGAAATACTTGCAATTATATTCCGTTCTGTTGACCAAGATGTAAGAAAACTCCCCTGTATATTTCACAGGCAGATGATGCAGGACTTTGGGAAGAGGTGCACGTGCACTCTTATGGATGGGGAGTGGTTAGGGTTGAAGAATCAGCAGGGGCAGGGCCCTTCAAATGAAGGTAGACAGGATCCATGAGCCAAAAGCGGCCAGTTCTTGTATTTGTTAGTCATCTTCCCACACACATCATACCACCATTGGCTGCCTTCCCATCCACTGTACGTACTCCATCCCTCCATGATGTCTAACGGCCACAGAAGGGAGAATTACCACTGCTTGGAGCGACAGTATCTTATACTGCATTTTGCAGGCATGTGTCTCCCCATCCTTGACCCCTTCTGCCCACACCCAAAGCTAACATATGTCACAGAGAGCCCACAGATGGATCTGTGGTGGAGGAGAGAAGGTATGATCAGTAGACACTGTTCCCTTCAGTGCAACTCCCGTACCCCATTAGCTACAGATTTTCTTTGAAGTTGTTCTCCTCCGCACTGCAGCAGATGAGAATATATGGATTTATTGTATAGTAGGAAAAGTAAAGTCTCTATAGGTATCACAAGATGTTTTAAAATATTTTGCCAAGACCCTGCCTGGGATGTGTATGGCAGAGAGGAGCGAATGCATACACTGTAACACTGGAAGGGTCACAGTTTGGATGATAGGAGAGTTGCCAAGTCATGCTGTGTGAATTGTGTTCTCAAGAGAAATTAATGTTGCTCTGAGCAGAAGTAATTTTCAAAGGAGAGACTGTCAGAAAATCCGCAGGTTTCCAAACTGTGGCTTTTACCATTTCTGGAAAGTAGAATGCAGCCACCATGACAAGGTGCCAGTAGTAAACTGTCCATGACTTGACGATGCTGATGGGGAAAGGACAGCCCAAAATAGCATGTGGAAGGAAAGGTGTTTTGTGCAGCTGTCCCAGGATCCTCAGGGAATTTCTAGCAGGCCATCAGGCTCAGCCAAGTTCCCTTACCCTCCTTGACACAGTCACTCTTTATTACTGTTATTAGCCCATTTCCTCAGCCAGATGCCCACTGACCCTAAACCTGCTCTCATTGAAGTCAGTGGGGGCAGGATGGGTCCCATTCATTTCAGCGACATATGTCTGAGTCAGAATTGAATAATAACTGGGAACTGTATTTTGCCATCCATTTTATAACTGATTTCTCCATTGACAAACTGTGTCAAGACCTCAGGATTTGATCCATTATCAATAATCGTCCCTGTACTAAGTATTTGGATTTTATAGCTGCAGATATTGCATAAAACTAAAAAGTTATTTTTATCATCCAGTTATGGTATATTTTCAAGTGCTGAGTAGCTGCTACACAAGGATGATTAGTGAAGAAGTGTGCATGAAAAAGCCTGCCTATGTGTATCCAGATTGTCATACCTACAAATGGACATTTAGCATTCCTATCTCTAGACAAACAAATGTTAGGAAATATAGATATTGTCATCATAAGTATATTATTACATTGGGCTCTATCCATTTTCTGCTTCCATAGAGCTTCACTGCTCAGCCATGTGCAGATTACCATGTTAACAGGTCTGCTAACTTCTGGAGAAGAAAGTCTATTCCTTTTTTCATCAGCAACATTTCCTTCTTCACCAGAAAAAACAGAATAAATATAAAATAACTGAAATGTAATTTCCATGAAGAGTGCATAAAAATCTTTTAACGCTGCAGCTATTTAAAACTGCTGCAGATTGGCTTCTTGTGTGATCATCAGCACTGCCAGCCCTATATGTTCAGGAGTCAGGCTTCAAAATACCAAAATTTGCATAAAAGTCAGAATATATTTTTAAATACATTTGGAGGTTTTGTTGTTTGCCTTCTGCTTTTAGAGTCTTAGCGTTCATGGGTTCAAGGTTTTTTTCTGCAACCATAAGGGCTAGAAACTTTTTCTTCAAGTGAAAGTTGAGAATCTAATGCCTCCAGGAGCTGGGTCTTTAAGAAAAGCATACGCTCATACAAGACTCACTAAAAATTGCAAGAGTTGGTAACAATGGATTATTTCTCCCTCTAATGGCTGACTAATCCTGATGAGCATAATATTAGCTACTTATTGACATCTAACCGTATTACAACTTTAGCTCAGTTTTTGCAGGCTTATGCTTTTGATGCTAAAGTTTTCTGGTTCAGGGCCTGCTTGGGAACCCATATTGTTTATGTATATGGCCATGTCTTCATTATACCACTTTCATCTTTATCAGGCTACCTGTGCCACAGTGCTGCTGGATTTCGGTATTAATTTCATTTAACTATATTACAAACTCTATAGGTTTCTAATATTAGAGGTGCCGAGAAGAGCACCTTATCAGTCTGCTTCTATTATATTTCTAAGATTCTGCAGTATACTATACTTTGGGTTAATTTAACACACAACATAATTAAATACAAGGAGTCTGTACAGCATCTTGTGCACGTTGTTTTAAACTTAATATGTGGTGGATTTGGGCTGGGTGGATTGTCTAGAAGCCCCCTGCTATAAACACCTTCTGGAACTACATGGGTGAATTAGTAGTGGAAGGAGCTCCTTGAGCTCTTTCCCACTTCATCACATCCACTTAGCATAGGACAGCATTGACCTTTTGATGACATAAAAGGGATCAAACTCATCTCTTCAGTGCTGGGACAGGAGAGATTAGATGTGCTGTGGAGTGGCATGCTTGGCCTTATGCAAGAGGGAGAACCTAATTTTGTTTTATAATAACCTCCTGCTGGTTACGAGCAGAATTAATAGATTCAAGAAGGAGGTGCATCTAGTCCTCTTTGGCCTGCAGCATAGTGGCCATGCCACAGGTCCTTAAGGCAAAATGCTTAGCGTTCGGAACTGAGCTTGGAAGATCCATCTCTCATATAAACTCAAGGAAGTCTCTGTATTCAGATGTCATCAAATATGTCTTCAGTCTGTGGTTCCTGCCAATGGGAAATGGATTAATACATTGTCATGACTGTGTTATTTTTCTATGCAAGAAAATAAAAATGTAAGTGATGACAAACATTTGACACAGACAAAAGCAGCCAAGTAAGGAAAAGAAAAGGTCAACTGTACAAAGATGTGATATCTATCTATAAGTTAGATGAGAATAAGGCATTTACAGGCCTCAGTTAAAGAAAACACAGGGTAAAACTGTAACCCCCCTTTAACGTTCAGAAATCCATGTGAGCTCAGGGGCTTTGGGAAGCAATGTAGACTTTAGTATAATTTGTTTAAAGTGGGTCATTTCAGCATCACTAGGACTGTGAGACTTTTTATTTACTGATTGATTGGTTCACTGCCCAAACTGAAAACATTAAAAAATTGTTTCCAAAACAAAATTTCAGTTTTCTTAGGCGGAAAAAACCCAGTGTCCTTCTCTCCAGAATAACCCACCAAAATTCATTTGTGGTCAGTTAAAAGGTTTTGTTTTCTCAATTTTAGGAAATGACATTCACAAAACTGTAAGAGGAGGTTGGGGAGCCTGGTTCCTTCTTTTATCATATAGCCCAGTGATTTCAGTCCCTGCTCCAATTAATAGTTAATATCCAGAGCACTGATCTGCATGTGGGAGACCCAAGTTCCAATCCGTGTTCTGAATCATGCAGAGGTTCTTCCACAAACCAGGTGAGTGCTCTATCCACAGGGCTTTAGGATAAAGGATGGGGGAAGGGAATCCTGGCCACCTCCAGTTCCTTGAGTGGTGCCTAAGTGAATCTTGCTGGAAGAGAAGTTTGTCCAAAAATATTCAGGGAATTTTCAGTCAACCCAAACCTGCATACCTGGCCAAAAAATTTCCCCCAGCTCAACTTACCATAACTTTTCTAAAACTCTATGTCTTTATTTAGCTGACATTTTCAAGGAAGATAATCCAAACATCAACAAAAATACTGAACAAATCAGAACATCTGTAGTTACTGTTTTTATCTAAAGGATAGATTTATTTTTCCTAAAGCAGATTTTGACTATCATCCCACACATTCTTTTGTCTTTACTAAACTACTACTCAACTGCTGTATGAGTTTTATGATTTCAGTCATGTAGTCAGTTTTGCCTTTGGAGTATAAATAAAAATAATCTTAGTTTGCTATCCCCTTCCATCCAAGAATATCAAGCACTTTTGCTAACTTTAATTTAAACCTCAAAAGCATTCCAGAGAGGCACCGTAGGGAAGCATTATCAGACGTCTTTGCACTGTTAGAAAGGTTAAGTGACCTTCCCCCAAGTCACATAAATCTCTGACAGAGGTGGAAACTGAATTCAGGAGTCCTGGTGTGGAGGCCTGTGCTTTGATCACTAGACAACGGTACATTGCCCTGAAAAAATAGAGTTTCTTTTTCAAAAATTTTAATGGTATTTTAAACAAGATCCCAAAGATGTTTGGGACCTCTTTGGTTAACGGAGACATGTCTTGAAAGTCTTCCATGTCGGCAAATATCCTATCATTACACTGTGATAAGGAGCATTATTTTTTACCTCATTCATTGCTGTTTGGTTGATATCTGGCTTTACCTTATAATTGTGCTGTTAATCAACACTGCCCAAACATATAGTTAGTTTTGTTCTTGTGCTGCCTAAATGGAAGTGCGTCTCACTTTTGGCACTACTTTATGAGTTTCATACAATTTGTGTTTATTCATTTTCTCTTCGTCTATTTTTCCCCTATCTGTTTTTCCCCTTTCTTCCTGTCTTGAGATTGCTTGGAATCAGGGTGGATTTGATTTAAATCATGATTTAAATCACTAGTCAGGAAGACTCGATTTAATCATGGATTTCTACATAAAAGTGCATTCTTGTTGGTTGTTATAACCAGGGTTGGCTTTAGGCCGATTCCCGTGAATCGGGCCCCGCACCTAAGAGGATCCCACAGTGCCCAGAAGAGGGGCCCCACTGTCGAGGAAGGACCCTCCAGCAAAGTGCCGCCAGAAACAGCGGCAACCAATTGAGCTGCTGCTGAATTGCCGCCACTATCTTCAGCGGCAGCTCAATCACTACCACTGTCTTCGGCGGCATTTCGGCTGCAGCTCTTTCAAATTGGGCCCCACACATCCTAAAGCTGGCCCTGGTTATAACTTTAATACATATTTTTCACAACTCAGAGATAGATACAGGTTTCATTTTTAGAAGGTACACACTATACATTTTAAGTGATTTATTTTGAAAACTTTTCAGATTAGTTTTACAGCTATCTCAGAAAATGAATGACTGTTCAGTTATTTCATTGAAGAAGATATTTATGAAGTCATTGGAAGGTGAACTATCTCCAATTCAACAGGTTAATCATTAATATTTGGAGGATTTTCTTGCCATGATGTATTAAGAGGAGAACATTACCAGACAGACATTTAAATTGTTTTATTTAACTAAAACAACAATGTTATGTATTCTGTTTTTTTCCTTCAACAGCAAACTTATAATATTTTAACAATTGAGAAATTCACATGGTTGTTTTTAGTTACACATTCAAATTTTTTTTAAAATCAGGGTTGTTTTTGTTAAAATTGTTTTTAACTAAAATAGTTAAATATTTTTTTAAAAATTAATCTATGTGTCAGCCAGGTCAACATGAGAAATTTAAAATATTGGCTTCTGCAGCTAACTCAGTCGTCTTCACCTTCATTTTCCTGTTTGTTCATAATCTGGAAGAAAAAAAAAAAAAAAGAAGGGTTCCTGCTTTTTCATGTCCCAAACGATTTCTCAATTTGGAATGAATTAGTCCAAAGGAGGAAATATTCTTTCTACACCAGCAGAAGACGCTACTGCTGTTAAAAGTGAGATTATCACTTCAATAGTCTCTGAATCCAAGTGCTTAGGTGACTTCCACCAGTTCACTGGCGTGACTTTCTTTAAAACATCATCAGCAAACATATATTTCCTGAATGGTTCACCTTTAGCTCTGAAGTTTATTATAGTTGGCATTATGGAGGGATGATTGCTGGATTCCATGTCATAGCCAGCTTCTCTTCTTTAGCAGTTAAGGTTTGACTGTAGTACCGAGTACTGAGAATATTTGCAAGAAAATGAGCTTGAAATAGTGCTTGTCCCATTCTTTTTTTTTAATGTTTGTAATTTAACTCTGTCATTGCATGGTTCTCTTTTTAAGATCTCACTCGGTTCCTTCCAGATTTCAACAGCATCAGCAATAAAATAGCTATTTTCCTGCCTTTTGTTCAAGGGTACAGAAATAGGCTTCAGGGTACTCTTAAGTCTGATGTTGAGAACTTTGGCTGTGACAGTGCCATCACAATTTTGTTCACAAAGTGTCATCAGATTAGGCCAGTTCTTGATGCAGTGCCCAAAACAGTCCACTACTGAGTTTCATCACACGTCTTGTGGGAGAGTTAGCTTGGTTCCTTCCACTTTTTTCAGAGCAGCTGCTGCGAAGTGATTGTTATGGAAGTATTTGCAATTTCAACAACATTAGCCGTTATTTCTGAAACACTGAAGTCTTTGGCTAGGAGGTGCATCAAATGAGCACTGCAACTGTATGTTATTAGCTTGGGACT
Organism: Chelonoidis abingdonii; assembly: GCF_003597395.2. NCBI lineage: Eukaryota > Metazoa > Chordata > Testudines > Testudinidae > Chelonoidis > Chelonoidis abingdonii. Next base: position 213,290,582 of record NC_133770.1, read on the forward strand.
CTCTTCTAAATAATTTCTTCTCATCTTGGATACATTGTGACCAAGCTGCGTACTAGATATTTGTATTTTTTTCAGTTTGTTATAGCTTTTACTGTTACTTCTTGTAAGTATTCTGCTGGGTGTGCATTTCCTGATGTATCAATTGTTTCTGTAAGGAAGACATTCCCTTCTTCGGTTGTCACATAAGCACATACAACAGGATAATTGGTCACATTGCTCCACCCATCAAGACTCAGGTTAACAATTTCACCCTCTAGACCTTTTGCACGCTGCCTAATTTCTCTTTCATACACTTTATCCAGCAATTTGCCTGCCACATCTGCTCTGCTGGGTGGCCTTAATGGCTGAACCATGTTTAATGAAGTGTGGGTTCTCAATCATACGGAAAGGAGAGTTTGTTGCATAAACAAACTGGGCAATTTTTTCACCAATTATCTCTTTTAGTAAATCTGCTGGTTCTTATCACAAACTTATCTATGGTTGTTCCTGGATGATGGAGATTTTTTTTTTCTTTTTGCTACAGGTGATATACTGAGTCTATGTGACATACATGATGTGACTGAAACACTATCATTGGCAGATACTCTGAAACTATAGAAAATGATGGTGATCTTGAAGGTGGATAGTCTTCAGAATCCTGTATGTTGAGGATGGATTCTCCTAAACAAAATAAGTCAATTCAGTTATTTAATTATTTTTACCATACTGCTCATTTAGTATTACTCATTGCATCCACTGACACTCAGTACTACTTTAAAGGTGAATTTTTAACAGGAAGATCTGCCTATTTAAGCTATTTATTTTTTATCACAACTGCGTCTAAAACGATAGTACCATAGAGGAACAGCTATATTTTTTGCTCAAACCTGAGAATTCAAGAATAGTACAGAAGGAAGACAGGCAGTCCTTAAGAAAGAAGTATTAAATAAAAAAGGTTTACCAGCGTGAAAATCCTTCATGTTCAGACATGTTCCTTCCATTATCTTCAGTGCCACTTCCTCCTGAGAAGGAACACTTCTCATGATGTTGTTTCATTCGGGCAACCAGGCCTTACATTTCTTTGTTGCACTGTTTGTATTTTGCACGCATGCCTGTCTTAGCCACAGGTAGAGGAACTTCATTAAAATATTCACAAACTGGGTCTCTTTTATGGCCTCCTGCCATTATAGGGTTTCCCTTCTAATGAGAGAATGGTATGGTAGATCTCAAATCAATGAAGGCTACACTCAGAAAGACCTCAAGACTTCTAGAATATGCTGCTCAAACAGCTTCACTTTTGTTTCTACTGCCTGTCCCTCACTTCTCACATTTATCTCCAGACTTCTCCTTGTCCAGATCTGTTCTGCCCCCAACAATCTTCTATTCACTGAACTTTTTGAAATTTTGCACTTTTAGAGAGAGGTAAGGGATTGACTCTGTGTATGCAAATTTGCAGAGGGACAATAGGGTTGAGGTTTGTTATTTCTCACATCTATATATTTATTTATTTATTTTAAACCATTTTTGCTGTTAACAAGCATGTTATCTCTGGAGACACAGATCCACAGTTTGAGAATTGCAAAACTAAGCATCTCTGATGGTATCTTCTAGACTAAGCACTGAGTCCCATTGGGTAGATAGAAAGATTAACCCAAATAATCTATACAGAAGCCCCTGGAATCCCATAAGATTGGGTCCCTAATCCATGAATTATTGGAACTCATTTACAAAACTTTTCTTAAACATTACATGAATATATTGTCTCATACTATAGAATTAGACTTTATAATCCCTTTTCCATGATGAGATATCTTTGAGCTATAATGTATCTTAATTAAAACTATCTATAGATAGGTTTTTCCCCCTCAAATCCTTTTTTTTAAATCTATTTTTATCCACCCTGCTTGGAATTTCCTCTGACTTTTCATTTTAAATAGGCAATGTGTAGACTATGGCAAAGCACTTAGTCACAAGCAACGCTTAATCGCATAATTAATTTTAAGCATGATGCCTAAATCCCACTGAAGGTTAGGCAAGTATGACTGAATGCCTTTCCTGAATTCCTTCATTGGGAGTTGAGGATGCTTATCCCCTCATACCAGATGCACCAGATTGCAGGATCCCAGTCTTGACAGAGATTTAGTCTTTGAACACAGTTTTCACATCCATTTTTAGCTCTGCACTACTTGAGTCTCTAGCAGCCCAGTGACATTTTCCCTGGTTCTTAAAAATTCACCCCTTTATTCCCAAGCTCAAGTGAATGTTTGTCTCTTTCACTTTCATAAAATTACAAACTATGTACTTTAAGTGATTGCAAGGGAGAGTGCTTAAGTCTATAGTTGGCATTTTTAGGCAAGCTTGCAAAGTTATTTTTTTGCTGTACTCGCTCTCACTCAAAAATGTAGCCAATTCCTGTCTGCCATGAATGACTATGCACAGGGCTGGCCTGAAGATACAAAAAGTATCTCGATTTTTTCAAAATAATTTTTTTTTTGTTGAATGCAATTCTGAGTCTTTTTGAGCATGTTCAGATTTTTAAGAGTTTGCAATGTGAAAATAAGATGTACACTCTACCTTAGGCTGTTTAACAGTCTAACGTTGCCTTTGCAACACTAGATTTCACATGGATCTGAAATAACAGGTTACCACTCTCTTGATTCCTCACTATAGCTGATAAGTCCCTGATAACTTCCACAAAGCAAAGCTGTTAAGAGAAGAGGGCGGGAAATTGTGAAACACACACAGACAGCTGGGCTATCTGGAATTATCTGGATTTCTTTCAATAGAGAAAAAGCTGAAAGAAAAGCAATGGATCTGCTAATTGAACAATAGCTCTGGTTAGGGAGATTCTTTGAGTGGTATAGAGGGGAAATCTCTGTGCTCCAGGGACGTTGCCTTTATGATCACCTAGATCACTTGAAAAGCAGAAGGTCCTTAAAGTAATAAAGAATTGGGCCCTGAGTGTCATAGATAACTTGGCAGGAACTGAAGGGTCCCTCTAATTTTCATAGCTACTTAGATGCTGGGTTTATTTTTATCACAAATAAATGCACACAACACTGTATTTTTGTATTTCTATCTTCCTCGATATATAGGTACAAGTTGCTGTTGCTTTCTCTTAGCCAACAGTAAACTCAATTGAACACCTTTACATTGGCCTTGCAGCTGCAGGGAGGAGGCGGATCCAGGTCATATTTGAGCTTCAAACTACCCTTTTTAAGACACAGCTAGAGAAACTAGATGTAATGACATCCAGTAGGCACTGATCCTTGCTCCCAACATGTTCTTAATTCACACACAGTTGGCAGCAGCAGCTCTATCCTTATTAAACTCAACAGCTCACAGGTGTTCAAAGGGAAAGAAAATTTACCAAATCCGAACCACTTGCTTAAAAAAAGTACCCTGCAAAGAAGAAAAGCAGACTCCTCTGCAGGCCCTTTGAATACTTTAGTGTTCTTAAAATACAAACAAGTTAAAATGAAGGACATTGAAATAACCACTTAGTAAAAGTGCACACATGCAATCTCCAAATTATGCCATGAGGGGAGAAATGAAGAAAAATAGTTCAGCACAACTCCACAGTTTGCAGATGTTAACCAGAAAATGCCTACTCAGAGTTGAGAACTAGTCAAAGTATCTGTTACAAATAATATTTGTTACGAATCTAGGCTCTCCTCCTTCAAGCGTTTACCTGACATCAATGGAACCACTCACAGTGGTAGGTACTACTGCACCCAAGAGCAGCTGTGGGCAAGATCAGGCCCTTATCTGCTGTTTTCATTAGGGAATCCCAAGCCAATCCCCATTTACTTCCATTTGTAAGGATTTTCCCAAGTAATTTGACTGGCTATGTGTGTTGTGTGGTTAGTTACATAAGTCACATGGTATTGATTCTGCTCCATCACTGGATGACTGACATGTTTAAACGGGAGAAAAATAAGTAGGAAATAACAAGCAGTGCACTTGTGCCATAAATTTTCACATAAACATTCACTCTACCATTTGTGAAACTTTGGGTAGTGCTCTTGGTTGGTGAAACTAAGAAGTGCTCTTAATCTTATCTACTTTGAACTAGACAGACCAAACTAAGATATTTAGACATTTTCTCCCCTACAAAAAAGGTAAATAAGAAACAAAAATACTGGCAGGTCCTGTAGTATAATGATCTCCCTGAATTTGAGGTATCCAGATTTGATCTCAAGTTTTCCAGGCCATGTTGGGCTGAGAGTGCTACGTGGGAAGTATGCCAAGGTTCTCAGAAGAGGAAGTGTTTTGCTTTACTCTTAAGTAATCATGGAACTCAATATTGGATTGTGGTTTTGGGTTTTTTTTTTAATATTAAAGTCTGCACCTAGCAAACATTGTTTTCATGCCTTTACCAGTATAAGTAAAGACAAAATATGCTATATAGTGACCAACGTCATACAATGCTATCACACTGGAGCCCCTCCCGCCCCCCACCCCCAGTGGTGGAAAGTCAGCCCAAAAGATGTTTTTTGTTGCAAAGAAGCATTCTGTTCCCACTCCTCAATGGATTCCAAAGCTGACCAATGCTGTCTCACAAACGGGAGCCATTTGCCAAAGAGGGGTGTTGTAAGGCTAACTGTGGGAGTGCAGCAATGCGAATACAATCTACTGCTCTCTAAGGTGATATTCCTGACAAGTAGCAGCCTTTACTGATGTAGTTGGCAGGGAGCTGCAGTTTTCTCCTCCCTCTACTAGCAGAGGTAAATCAGTTCCCTAGATTGTAAAGTGTCTTGAGAGGAACAGTGAAGATGCTGGACTGTCTAAATTTGTAAACTATGTTGATATTAGGACCACCTTGACCAGCTAAATTGAAATAAAATGTGTTACTTGGCATCTAGACTAGGGGAACGGTGGTGGATTAGTAAACTTTAGCTTCTTTACCTATCTAGTCAAACCCTTAGAAAAGAAACTAAGGCCTAATTTTCTTTGCTGCAGAGTAACACTGAGAAGCTACCGCTAATGTTTAAGAGGCTATGCTTGAAGTGCTGTTACCAGGTACCTGAGAGATGAAGAAATGTAAAGGTGTAGCTGACACCTGTGCTGTGACAGTAATCAATTACTGTGAACATGGCAAAATAATCCCAAATGACCAGAGCAAACATGAAATCTTCTTAGAAGGTCACAAGCTATGCTAGTGGATCCTCTGTAATATGTACTGAGAGGAAAGTTTCGATACACCTCAAGCTGGGCCCCTTTGGGCATGTCTGTGGTGTGAGTGCTGCAGCTGCCGCACTGCAGCTATGCCACTGAATTGTAGCATAGACTTTTGCTACAGCAAATGAATTGGTTTTCCATCACTGCAAGTAAATCCACCCCCTTGAGAGGAGTAGCTAGGACAACAGAAGAAGTCTTCCATCAACCTTGGCGTTGTCTACACCAGGGTTTAGATTGGCTTAAACATGTCTCTTGGAGTGAATTTTTCACTCCCCTGAGTGATGTCGCTAGGTTCACCAAAGTTTTAGGTGCAGACCAGGCCTTACCAATCTTGTTACCTTGCCAGACTGAGTGTGACTAAACGGGATGGGTTTCTTTTCTGGGAGGTATTAAAAATACTTCAGTATTCTACAGTAATGCCCTACACAACACCATAATAATACTATTGGAAATTGTGGAATATTGTATTGCAGTATTTTTTATAAACTCTCAGACTGTATGTGAAAGAGATAGCATCATCACACCACTTTTGACAAGATTACAGGTTAAGAAAATGATTCATAGATTCTAGGGCTGGAGGGGACCTCGAGAGGTCATCGAGTCCAGTCCCGTGCCCTCATGGCAGGACCAAATACTGTCTAGACCATCCCTGATAGACATTTATCTAACCTACTCTTAAATACTCCAATTGGAGATTCCACAACCTCCCTAGGCATCTATTCCAGTGTTTAACCACCCTACTTAGGAACTTTTCCTAATATCCAACCTAAACCCCCTTGCTGCAGTTTTAGCCCATCGCTTCTTTTCTATCATTAGAGGCTAGTTTTAACAGTTTTCTCCTCCTCCTTATGACACCCTTTTAGATATCTGAAAAGTGCTATCATGTCCCTCTCCGTCTTCTCTTTTCCAAACTAAACAACCCAATCTTTCAGCCTTCCTTCATAGTATGTTCCAAGACTTTAATCTTTCTGTTGCTCTTCTGGCCCTCTCCATTTCTCCACATCTTTCTTGAAATGTGGTGCCCCGAACTGGACACCTACTCAGTTGAGGACTAACCAGTGCAGAGTAGAGCGGAAGAATGACTTCTCCTGTCCTGCGCACAACACACCTGTTAATGCGAATCATAATTTGCTTTTTTTTTGCAACAGCATCACACTGTTGACTATATTTAGCTTGTGGTCCACTTAATCCCTAGATCCGTTTCTGCCGTACTCCTTCCTAGACAGTCTCTTCCCATGTGTGAATTGATTGTTCCTTTCTAAATGGAGCACTTTGCATTTGTCTTATTAAACTTCTCTGTTACCTCAGACCATTTCTCAATTTGTCCAGTAATTTTGAATTATGACGCTATCCTCCAAAGCAGTTGCAATCTCTCTCAGTTTGGTATCATCTGCAAACTTAATACACTACTTTCTATGCTTATATCTAAGTCGTTGATGAATATATTGAACAGAGCCGTCCCAAACAGACCCCTGCGAAACCCACTTGTTATACTTCCAGCAGGATTGGGAACATTAATAACTACTCTCTGAGTACGTTTCCAGCCAGTTATGCACCCACCTTATAGTAGCCCCATCTGTTGTATTTGCCTAGTTTATTGATAGATTCATGCGAACCGTATCAATGCCTTACTAAAATCTAGTATACCACATCCACACTCCCTTATCCACAAGACTTGTTATCCTATCAAAGAAGCTATCAGATTGGTTTGACATAGATCATAGACCTTAAGGTCAGAGGCACCATTATATCATCTAGTCTGACTTCCTGCCACATGCAGGCCACAGTCTCACCCACCCACTCTGTACAAACCTGTGTCTGAGCCATGGAGTCTACAAATCATGGTTTAAAGACTTGAAGGTGCAGAGACTCTTCCAGCAAGTGATGTGTGCCCCGCTGCAAAGGGAAGGTGAAAAAACCCGGGCTTCTGCCAATCTGCCCTCGAGGAAATTCCTTCCCGATCCCAAATATGGGAATCAGCTAACCTGAGCATATGGGCAAGACTCACCAGCCGAAACCCAGGAAGATTCTCTGTAGATTTGTTTCTATTACAATCCATGCTTGCTATCCCTATCACCTTACCACCTTCCAAGTATTTGCAGATGATTTCCTTAATTACTTGCTTCATTATCTTCCCTGGCACAGAAGTTAAACTAACTGGTCTGTAGTTTCCTGGGTTGTTTTTATTTCCCTTTTTATAGATGGGCACTATATTTGCCCTTTCCAATCTTCTGGAATCTCTCTGTCTCCCATGATTTTCCGAAGATAATAGCTAGAAGCTCAGATACCTCGTCTATTAACTCCTTGAGTATTCTAGGATGCATTTCATCAGGCCCTGGTGACTTGCAGGCATCTAACTTTTCTAAGTGATTTTTAACTTGTTCGGGTTTTTTTGTTTTATTTTCCAAACCTACCCCATTAACATTCACTATGTTAGGCATTTCTTCAGACTTCTCGGTGAAGACCAAAACAAAGAAGTCATTAAGCATCTCTGCCATTTCCAAGTTTCCTGTTACTGTTTCTCCCTCCTCACTGGATCTACCCTGTCCTTGGTCTTCCTCTTGCTTCTAATGTATTGATAATAGTCTTCTTGTTTCCCTTTATTCCTGTAGCTAGTTTGAGCTTATTAGTTTGTGCCTTTGCCTTTCTAATCTTGCCCCTGCATTCCTGTGTTGTTTGCCTATATTCATCCTTTGTCAACTCTCCTAGTTTCCATTTTTTATATGACTCATTTTTATTTTTTAGATCATGCAAGATCTCGTGGTTAAGCCAAGCTGGTCTTTTGCTACATTTTCTATCTTTCCTACCCAGCAGAATAGCTTGCTTTTGGGACCTTAATAGTGTCCCTTTGAAATATTGCCAAGTCTCCTCAGTTGTTTTTCCCCTCGGTCTTGATTCCCATACCTATCAGCTCTCTGAGCTTACCAAAATCCGCCTTCCTGAAATCCATTGTCTCTATTTTGCTGTACTCCCTTCTACTCTTTCTTAGAATTGTGAACTTTATGATTTCATGATCACTTTCACCCACGCTGCCTTCCACTTTCAAATTCTCAATGAGTTCCTCCCTATTTGTTAAAATCAAATCTAGAACAGCTTCCCCCCGCTAGCTTTTTCAACTTTCTGAAATAAAAAGTTGTCTGCAATGCAGTCCAAGAACTTAATGGATAGTCTGTGCCCCGCGGTGTTATTTTCCCAACATATATCTGGATAGTTGAAGTCCCCCATCACCACCAAATCTTGGTTTTGGATGATTTTGTTAGTTGTTTAAAAAAAGCCTCATCCCCGTCTTCCACCTGGTTAGGTGGCCTGTAGTAGACTCCTAGCATGACATCAGCCTTGTTTTTTACCCCTTTTAGCCTAACCCAGAGACTCTCAACACTTGCGTCTCCTATGTCCATCTCCACCTCAGTCCAAGTGTGTACATTATTAAAATATATGGCAACACCTCCTCCCTTTTTTCCTTGTCTGTCCTTCCTGGGCAAGCTGTACCCATCCATACTAACATTCCAATCATGTGTATTATCCCACCAAGTTTCAGTGATGCCAACAATGTCATCGTTATATTTATTTATTAGCACTTCCAGTTCTTCCTGCTTATTACCCATACTTCTCGCATTTGTATATAGGCATCTAAGATACTGATTTGATCTTGCCTCCCAGTTTTGCCCTGACCCCTCCTTTCTTTCTGCCATTATAGCCCACGCTCCCTCCTATTTCTGACCCATCTCCCAGGTCTCCATGTTCTCCACTTACCTGTGGGCTTTGCTCACCTGTCCCCATTGAATCTAGTTTAAAGCCCTCCTCACTAGGTTAGCTGGTCTGTGTCCAAATAGGGTGTTTCCCATCCTCGAAAGGTGAACATCATCTCTGCCTAGCAGTCCTTCCTGGAATAGCATCGCGTGGTCAAGGAAGCCAAAGCCCTCCTGGCAACACCATCTTCGCAGCCAGGCATTCACATCCACAATGCACCTGTCTCTGCCTGGGCCCCTACCTTTGACAGGAAGGATTGAAGAGAATATCACCTGCATGAAATCATTCCTATCTAGATTTTCCCCTGTAGATTCAATTCAATATCATATTCTCTGCTTAATTTGTCCATAACTGTTGTGTAGCTTTGCTGTGCACAGTTAAACACTGCTGCATTTCACCCTAAGGGCAACTGCATTCCAGTAGTGGGTGAAAGCATCCCTAATTATTTGGCCTATTCTTTTGTTTGTATATGATGTTTTGGGATCCTTTGGGATGAAAGGCACTATGTACATATATGGATTCATTGTATAATAAGAGCTAAGACATTAATAGACGAAGCACAGAGTGATATCAAAATGAAAGACTGAAGATACCTTTGATTTTGGCCCATGGTCCTTACAGCACAACCTCAGAAACAAAGACCATCATGACATTATCTGGGATCACAGCTAGTTGTAGGTGAATGGTTTCTAGATTGATTCTGGCAATGACTTCATGGGCAGCCAGTCACAGGTAGCTTTAAAGAAATTGTGCTTTTGAAAAATGTTTTTGAAAAATCAAGGTCCTCTTGTCCTTTATCTATCAAACAAATAAGGGCTCTCTGGCAGGACACCATGTGCTTATACAGAAAAACAGCACATTTTGCCAGCTGGAGAGAGAGACATCAGAAAGCTGTGTGGCATTTAACTGAGCTGGGTTTTGGAATAATTTTTTTAAGTGATCTCTTGTTCAGCCTTATTAAAGTCTGTATTATCAGGCAGAGAGACAAATATGTGTGCAAAAACACTGAAGTTACTGCCCCTTCTCACCCTGTCTCTGTCTAACATTTAATCCACCTCAAAAGGACGTGTAAGGTATTATTAAAAAAAACCGCATGGAGATCAATGCCAATTGGTCTGTATAGTTAGAATGATTTATAATCTGATTAATGGATTCTTAGAATCAAAAGGGAAACAGCTGCCACTTTTGTACTATTGCTGTTGAATTTCTGCTCAGCAAGTAAGATATTCTGGTTATGTGCAAGTTTTTGTTTTTCTTTCTCATGGATGGCTCCATAGCAACTGTTCCATGACATGTACTAAGATTTTATCTTCAAAGTGTGAAACCGTTAGCAAGACAATCATATTATTTTTAAAAAATATGGGAAAGGAGGTTTTTCAAAACGTGGCAAACTTCTAGTGAGAACAAATGCACAATGTAGCTGATATTTTGCCCTTGCCAATTTCTGTAATGCGACAGCCTTGTACACTGTGCAGTGAAAAGTTAACACAACATAATGCAAGAGCAACAGCAATAAAATTACCCCTTTGATGACCCACGTCATGACTGGAATAAGATTAATGCACTTGAATGACTTTGTTCTGTGCATGATCTTCATTGGTGTCCTTCTGCTTTTACTTAGCATCAGACAGCAGATGATTTTTCCCTTAAAGCAAAAGCTACAATGAAAATATAGTTAAACACAGAGCTATGTGCTGGATGCTCCCACCAGCCAGGCTGGGGGAAGGGGGGGGCATTCAGCATAGAATTAATTAGCTCCATGGGAACTATGCTATCAGGGATAGCCTAGAAAAATGAATTCTGGGATGTTTAACCAGCAAGAGGCAAAGATTTTTATTTTTTTAAAGATGAGTTAAAATATATTTCTACACTGACTGCTCCTCACAGCCTGACTAGTGGAGGTATTCATTACATATTTCTGGACACAGCACCATTTCCTTTTGTCTTGTACAGCTGTGAGACTTAATATTGACACGACAAGGAACTCATGTGGCACAACACTGTTTTGTGCTATGAATTTGCACACTGAAACGCAGAAGACCATCTAATTACATTTTCTCGGGGATATCTTCTTTTATTGTCAAGCTTTCAAAAAACAAAAAAAAGGCAGTCACTGCCAACACATTCTCCCGACTCTACACTCCTTTTCATGCACAAGTGAAATATTGTAATACTTGCTTACAGAAATCGAAGGATTTATTGGAACACTAAAGTACCAAGTACCAACCCTAGCACACCCGGGCAGGACTGAATATCCTAGTGCCACTGTCTCACTCTGCCCCAAACCAAGACAACAACATAATATCAAAGTACACAACAACTTAACACTGTGATAAAGACACTGCACCACCTATTGGTGGAAGTGCTGTCTGCACTGATCATATGATCATCTAATACATTTGCCATAGACAGCAGAAGTACAATTTTTTCAATCTGCTCTCAGAAATAAAAGGTAATATTCCTATCATCACATTTTCCCTTTTCTTGTAAATAGAAAAATCCTCCTTGTCCATCTTACCTTTTCCATTTCAGAGTCAATTTGAAGATATAGTGGCTCTTCCTGTAAAACATTCAGAAGCACTTTTATTCAGACACAATCCTGCTAACATAGTTTTACCCCATAAGTGTATTTGAATAAAAGTCAGGGGCCACCTCGGGTATGGCCAATATTCACAGAGCACTAGTCACAAAGTGGTGTGCAAAGAGGGCTAAACATTTTCCTTTGCACTCTTCTGATCCTCAATTATATTATGGTTTAGACCAGAGGTGTCCAATCTGAGCCTGTGAAGGAGCCAGAATTTACCAATGTACATTGCCAAAGAGCCACAGTAATATGTCAGTGGCCCCCCATCAGCTCCTCTCAGCGCCTCCCCACATCTCTTGATCAGCTGTTTCGTGGCATGCAGGAGGCTTGGGGGGGGAGGAGCGAGGGCATGGCAGGCTCAGGGGAGGGGGCGAGAAGGGGTTGAGGGGGGGCAGGGCCTGTGGCAGAGCCAGGGGTTGAGTAGTGAACACCCCCCAGCACATTAGAAAGTTGGCACCTGTAGTTCTAGCCTTGGAGTCACTGCCTATACAAGGAGCCGGATGTTAACTTCTGAAGAGCCGCATGTGCCTCTGGAGCCACAGGATGGCCACGCCTGGTTTAGACACTGGACTAGAATTCACTTGTTGCCTTTGTCACAGGCTTCCTGTGCGACATTGGGAAAATCATTTAGGCTAGGTTCTCCCACACTTACTTATATTGAGCAGTACTTTACTCTGTGAGTAGTCCTATTGAAATGAACAATGCAAATTAAAGGAGCACACTGCGCTGTGTGAGTAAGGCTAGCAGCACCAGGCCCTACATCTTCTTTTTTCCTCAGTTCTACATCTTGGGGCTAATAATACTGTCCGTCTCACAGTGGTTTGGTAAGGATGAATTCACTACTGTTTGTAGGGTGCTTAGATATTGTAGATAAAATTGTCCTCTTTGTGCTGTGTTCAAGCTGCCTGAAGGCTTCTCTAAATTATACCATCATGCAATGGCCACAAGAGGTCAAATCAAGATAAGCTTAAGGGCACCCCAACCACACCTTTATCTTTCCATCCTACTAGTCGCAGGGGGTGTGGTATACAAGCCCTGTGTAAGTAAGCTCTTTGCCTCTCCCTTCAGGGCCACGCTTGTGCTTGAGTGATCATCCTTGAGTCATGTAGACAGGCAGTGCAATGCAAAGAGGATGCAGCACACCTGAGGGGCTGGTTCCAGGATCTTTGAGTTCAGATGCTCATGCTGCTAATCATTGTATACACTGAAGTCAGTGGAGCTAGCTAAGCCATTTCACTTCATGTATAGATCTTGCCCATAGTCGTCATCCTCTGTGAATCATAACTGGTTGAAGTTGCTGATAATAAACTAAGGAAGTGAAAACTTGAAACTATGATATATTGGCAGATTTATTCCTAAACAGAATGTTTTTCAACGTTCCTGTGGCTTTTCAGCTACTCTTTAAAGACTGTTGTATAGGTATTGTGGCATATGATGATGATGATAATGATTTATTACACATTTGTAAAGTGTCAGTCCTGAACATGTATGGAGCTAATAAATAACTCTTTCTATATAAGGGTTGCCTTTAACAACAATTTAGCTACCTGTATGTACTTCTTGCCTGTATTTTAAACTTTAGTTATTTTTTCCACCATTTTTAAACATATTGAAACCCGTGAAAATATGGTCATCAGTGAGCAACAGTCACCAACTCTAGTGGCTGCCAAAATCTCAGTCCCTGCCTGGCTCCCCATCTGTCATGTAAATCAGCAGTATGATAAATAGCCACCTGTGAAACACATTCCCAGACACGTGCTGAACTGGTCAGTCGTGTAGTTAAGGACCAACTATCTGACAAAATAAGTCAGAAAAAGAATCTATTTGATTCGCCCACCCACATCCAGAAGCAATAAGAAAGCATATACCATGGCAGAGAAATTAGGTGACTTTGTATAGAACTGGTAAAAAATACTGCAAAAAAATATGCAAATACGTGCTCAAATTTTCACATGGATTCATGCCTCTTTTGTATTTGCTTTCCATGAACATTCAAACAATCAAAGTTTAGTGGTGCCTAGTGCACATGATCATGTCTTCATCTGATGGCAGGTCCCTCTGATTAGAACAACTTGCTTCTTATAGCCACGGGGAGATCCCCTTTAGCTCAAGCCAGTGAGGTCTTTGCTTTTGGTACTGAATAGCCCAAATTTGTTCCCTGTTGATGACTAAGGTGTCTGTATGACTTGTTACAGTGGACCAGACATTTGCAGAAAGCAAATTTCAAAGATGCATGCCTGGATATTTACAAAAAACAATTTTTAATTTGACAATACTTGTGCACTGAGTTTTGTGATTTGTTATATTAGTGTTTGCATACTCGTCCAATCCATGAACAGAAACAACACCAGGTGACGTATTTGATTAATTTGCAAATCAACACAGTTTGAATTTTTTATATCACATATTGAATACAGTCAGCAAACGGCTTACAATCAGTCCATAAAATAAAACAAAAAACAAATTAATTTGATTAACAAATATATTTGAGGACCTTCTGATCTGCTTGCAGCTCAAAAGAGAGCAGTGAAATAGTTAGTATTCATCTGATAATTTTTTTGTGATTAATTATTCATTTAACTTGGATTTTATGCATATTTTGAGTGCTCCAAGTAAACTACATATAATTAATTATTTCCAAGAGATCTACTGATCAGGTTTTCGTAAATTGTTATTAAAAGGCTCTGCCAGCTACAAATAGAGGTGATAGGTAGGTCAGTCATTTTATGTTTAGTGTTCAGTGTGTGTGTGTGTAATCTGAACATTTTTTATATCTAGTCTATCCAATTATTGACTCACTGCTTGAAGAAGGCAAATAAATGACCAGTCTTCAAATGGTGACAGAATTCTCTAATAATTAATAAATAGTTTAAATTCATTATTATTAGATCATCCAGAGAACATGGCATTCCAGTTGTGACCCTTATTAATAGGTTTTACAGTATTGTCATAATTACACATGGGGTCTAACCATTAAACTAGTTATGTGTACAATTACACAATCAAAGTACACACCTAATATATGTAGACAGTTATGAGACTTATGTGCAGTTGGGAAACTGCACATACAAATAACTACTATTAGCTATTTGAGTGCACAATATCTGTAATTGCTTGCAGAAAGTAAACACAGAATGGCACACAGATTCTCTTTAAAGTCAGACTTGTGTGTGTATTTCTTATCTTTAATTTTGTGTCTGACGAAGTGGGTATTCACCCACGAAAGCTTAGGCTCCAATACTTCTGTTAGTCTATAAGGTGCCACAGGACACTCTGTCGCTTTTTGTGTTTTCTGTCTCATTCTCATTCATTCATACACAGACATACACACACAGTAGTGAGGTTTCCATTTCAAAATGGAAAACTGACTTGTTCAATATTGTGACAAAGCCAACTGTGTAAGAAACTGAGAGTATTCCTTCCCCCCCCCCCCCCCCACCCCCCGGGGGAGAGGTCATGTTTGATGTAGAAGAACTGTTCCTTTCAACAATTACTGCACTCAGTGCTCTTTAAAAAAAATAAATTAAAAAAAAAAAAATCTCTGAAGCTGTTTGTTTAAGTGGAAGGCCATGATGGAGACGACTTTGGTGTGTGGCTACCATCCTCTTTATATGGTGATACAGTCCATAGAGACTATACCGTGCCATCTTTATCTACATAGAAAGTTGTTCAAATTGAGCATTTTATGTAGGTACTTGTAGCTTTGAATGACTGAAGTTGCAATTTGTTCCAGAATATGTCAGCCACTGTTGATATAATATTTGGACACGCACCTCAGAAATTAAGGAGGAACTGAATTTATAATTGTTTTTTCAAATACTCCAAAACCCCTCATTATTGGAGATAAACTTGTGGAAACTAAAATAAGTTTTCTTTCCTTTCAAGAAATTCTTCAGTGTCAAGCCTAAGCAAAACATCAAATGAGTTACAAGTCTAAAAACGATTCCCTCAGCCCCAGCATAAGGGACCCCCGCTGACCTGTCCCAAAACAGCATCTCTGAAATGTTTTACTAACAGAAATATTTGAAATGTGCATGATCAGATAACTATGTTGAACAAGGTAGTGCAATAATTGTAAATAGCATTTGTCCTGTAAAAGAGAGATGATTTCCTTTGCTACAATTTCAGTATACGAAATCACAACCAGAGGGTCACTATTGACACTGGGATCCATACAAAATATTACTCCTACTTACGATGACAATATTGTTGCTTTGGGTCAAATAACACATCAGTTAAGAAAATGTATTTATCGTTGGTCTGTCTGACCCAGTGTGATGAAAGAGGACCTTCAGCTATATTACTTCTAGCCAGTTCCCCATTTTTTTAATGATGTGTTCATTATAGGTGGAAAAACAGAAATGGACTTTTCAAACGTTTGAATTTAAATGAATTTGCATTTAAAAGCTACTTAATGTGTTTCCTGAAAATGGAAAATAGCTGTTCGACATGAAAAATGCCTACAGCCTGGCAGCTATTGTCACTATCCAAAATAACTATTGAATATAACCAAATTACACCCATGTAGCAGTATATTTCTTGGAATGATTTATTATAGGGGTAGATTGTCCAATGACCCCAGCTGCTTTTTGTGTATATTATATGTCATTGATTTACAGTTAGCAGCCCTTATCTCCTACAGTTCTATAAGAAGCAAGCTGTCAAGTCAAACTGGAATATGCTATAAAATACATACATACATAGGTTCTCAAATGTATATTGCAAAAGATTAGCACCAGATTACCTCCCTATGAGACAAACCCTAAGAGAAACTGAGCACCTACAACTCCCACCGATTTCAGTACGAACAGTAGATGCTTAGCACTTCTGTGCTTGATGACCCAGTAACTATATGTCTTTCCATTAGGTCTTTTCTTCTGGCCTCCTCGGCCCCCTTATTGATGGTTGTTGTAATGAGATTCCTTCAGTATATTATGTTTGAAATAGCCATTTCTCTGACGGTACTCACCACGTCTTCACTGCTCTTTTAATAATGGAATGTGTATCCTTCAGCACTTTACTCTTAATGCAAACAGTAGTCCATTGTCTAATTGCTTTAAAAGTAACACCTATTGCACTACTTGCTATGGTTCCCATAAAGCTCACCTCTGCTGTTGTCATTACAGCATGAAGTTTTGCTTTGGACTAGTCTGTCAATAAATATAGTGCAGATTATGATGTTGTAACTGATTTGTCCTTGATTTACCAAAAAAAACCCAACACCTACCAAACAAAATGGAAAGTCAGTTTGGGTAAATAAGAACATCATAATGGTCATACTGGGTCAAACCAATGGTCCATCTAACCCGTATCCTGTCTTCCAACAGCGGCCAATGCAAGGAGCTTCAGAGGGAAGGAACAGAACAGGCAATCAAGTGATCCAACCCTGTCATTCACTCCCAGCTTCTGGCAAACAGTGGCCTAGGGACACTCAGAGCATGGAGTTGCATCCCAGACCATCCTGGCTAATAGCCATTGATGAGGCTATCCCCATGAACCTATCTAGTTCTTTTTTTTTGAACCCTGTTATAGTTTTGGTCTTCACAACATCCCCTGGCAACAAGTTCCACTGGTTGACTGTGCGTTGTGTGAAGAAGTACTTACTTTTGTTTGTTTTAAACCTGCTCCCTATTAATTTCATTGGGTGACCCGTAATTCTTGTGTTCTATGGAGGGGGGAATAACATTTCCCTATTCACTTTCTCCATACAGGTCAAGACTTTATAGACCTCTATCATATTCTCTCTTAGTTGTCTCTTTTCCAAGCTGAAAAGCCTGTCTTTTTAATCTCTCCTGATACAGAAGTTGTTCCATACCCTTAATCAGTGTCATTTCCTATATATCTTTTTTGAGATGCGGCGACCACATCTGCACACAGTATTCAGGATGAGGGAGTACCATGGATTTATATAGAGGCAATATGATATTTTCTGTCCTATTATCTATCTGTTTCCTAATGGTTCATAACATTCCATTAGCTTTTTTGACTTCTGCTGCACGTTGAGCTGATGTTTTCAGAGAACTATCCACAATGACTCCCAGATCTTTCTTGATTGGTAACAGCTAATTTAGACACCATTATTTTATATGTATAGTTGGGATTATGTTTTCCAATGTGCATTACTTTGCATTTATCAACATTGAATTTCATCTGTCATTTTGTTGCCCAGTCACCTAGTTTTTTGAGATCCCTTTGTAATTCTTCACAATCTGCTTTGGACTTAACTATCTTGAGTGATTTTGTATCATCTGCAAATTTTGCCATTTCACTTTTTACCCCTTTTTCCAGATTATTTATGAATATGTTGAACAGCGCTGGTTGAACAGACCCATGAGGGACACCACTATTTCCCTCTTTCCATTCTGAAAACTGACCGTTTATTCCTATCCTTTTGTTTTCTGTCCTTTTAAACAGTTACTGATCCACGAGAGGACTTTCCCTCTTATCCCATAACTTCCTAATTTGCTTACGAGCCTTTGGTGAGGGACCTTGTCAAATGCTTCCTGAAAGCCCGAGTACACTATATCCACTAGATCAGCGTTTCTCAAACTGGGGTCCACAAGGGAACTCCAGGAGGTCCGTGGGCCCCGCTGATTAACTCGTCCCCCTCCCTCACAGCACTCCCTGAACACCGGGGAACCTGTTCCCTGGAGTGCAAGAAGTGCAGAGAGGGAGGATGGGGGACTGGGGCACTTGGGGGAGGCGGGGAACAGGAGGAGTAGGAATGGAGCAGGGATAAGAAGATTTGGGGTGGGGTCTTGGGGGAAGGGGTGGAGTGGGGGCAGGACCTGGGGCTGAGCAAGGGGTTTGGGGGTCCACGGCAAATTTTTAAATCAAAATGGGGATCCTCGGGTTACTAAAGTTTGAGAACTGCTGCACTAGATCACCCTTGTCCACATGCTTGTTCATAGCCTCAAAGAATTCTAATAGATTGGTGAGGCATGAATTCCCTTTACAAAAGCCGTGTTCACTCTGCCCCAACAAATCATGTTCATGTATGTGTCTGATAATTCTCTTCTTTACTGTAGTTTCAACCAATTTGCCTGATATAGTAGTTAGGCTTAGTCGTCTGTAATCGCCGGGATAAGGAGGCTTTTTAAAAAATTGGCATCACATTAGCTATTCTCCACTCATCTGATGCAGAAGCTGATTTAAATGATAGGTTACATACCAGAGTTAGTAGTTTTGCATTTGAGTTCCTTCAGAACTGTTGGGTGAATATCAATTTATCAGTTTGTTCCAAACCCTCCTCTAATGACACCTCAATCTGGGACAGTTCCTCAGATTTCTCATCTAAAAATAATGGCTCAGGTGTGGGAACCTTCCTCATATCCTCTGCAGTGAGGACTGATGCAAATAATTCATTTACCTTCTCCGCAATGGCTTTATCTTCTTCGAATGCTTCTTTAGCACCTCGATTGTCATTACTGTGTCCCATTGATTATCATCATTCCACCAAGTTTCTGATGCCTGTTATATCAATATTCTCATTTAATACGAGGCACTCAAGTTCACTCATCTTAGTAGTTAGACTTCTAGCATGTGTATGCAAGCACTCATAAAATTTTTACTTATAAACGAACTGGAACTGGCCGATTTGCTGTACTGTACTGAATTCATATATGCTCCAAGATAACATA
Organism: Chelonoidis abingdonii; assembly: GCF_003597395.2. Lineage (NCBI taxonomy): Eukaryota > Metazoa > Chordata > Testudines > Testudinidae > Chelonoidis > Chelonoidis abingdonii. The sequence continues at coordinate 213,309,716 of NC_133770.1, forward strand.
ATTTCTGGTTTGAGTTTTACTTTCCTGCAGGACAATTTACTGTTATTCCCAGTCACAGTTAAGCTATTTGCATTTGATGAAATGTCTCTTTCCCTCTCTTTCCTTCAAGGATATCCAGTGAACACTCTCCAAAACTTCAAATCCGGAGCCACAGTTACTTGAGGGCAGTGAGTGAAGTCTCAATCAATAGAAGTTTGGACAGTCTGGACCCTGCAAGTCTGTTAACTTCTCCTAAATTCCGTTCCCGGAATGAGAGCTACATGAGAGCCATGAGCACGATTAGTCAGGTGGGTGGCAAGCATGCACATCTAAGAACAAGATCAAAATCAGGCCCCAGCCAATTCAGCTGTATGTGCAATATGTAGAACCAGAAACCCTTTTTGTTTGTGCAATGAAGTCAGACATGCAACAAATTACATATTTTCAAAAGCATTTGAATTTTAAAAGGACTTATGGGCATGTTTTTCATGTACATTTTTGTGAAGGAATAAGATTTGAAAATGTTATAGTCTAAATTTTGAAAATTGTTTGGTGATTTTGGTTGCACAGCATGAAATGTCTTAAAAGGGCCTGATTTTTAGTGGACAGGTGCTCAGCACTCCCTCTAAGAAGTTTCAGGTTTAGCATACAAAATAACAAGTCACTTCTAAAAATGTAGGACTTGGAGTCCTAGTAAGAATGAGTCTTCCTTTAAGGAGTGGGGACCATAAAATGTTTGAAGGGAAGAAGAATAAAGGTTACTGGTATTTTCTATTCCACAATTGTTTTGACATAAACCTTTTCAAAATATTGGCTTAATTAGCTCCTTTTACACATTTTTTTAAATTCTGATAGAGCTTTGACTTTATGATGTACATGGTACATATGTGTTTGGTTCACACATTAATTATGAAGATGTGCATTATTTTCCTGAAAAATCATAACATCGTCTTTTGTGCCAGCTACAGTCTGTCAGTTGAATATTGTGCACTCTGGGTCATTTTAAATTGTAAGTGTTGACACAGTGGGATAGCCTGCCCTTATATAAAATATGCATATGGAGTCATCATGCTGTCATATCTGTCTAGCTGCCATGCATGCAAAATAGGACACAGGTCAGGGATGTATTGAGTACCCTCAACTTTGCTTAAAAACAGTGGGAGCGAAAACAGAGTTGGACCCTAAAATGGTGCTAAGATAGAAGGTAATTTTCTTTGGGAAAACTTGAATGAATGTACACATTAAAATATCATAGTCAGATATGTTATTCTGCAAGGGTATTCTGGCATGTTATGTATTTTTTGCCAACTAGTGTAAGGCACTGCATTTCATTTGGTGTTGTGTGCTGTGACAAAGTTCCTCCTCTGCCTTGGTGAATTCTGCACTTTCTGGCAGATTTGCTCACCTCAGAGGTTCACAGCAGTCCTCAGTTTGGCTCCTTTTGTTAGTGGCACAAACCTGCTGTTCATTCGGCTAATCTCATCACTGGCCAGCATTAGGAAAAGGAGGGGATCAATCCCTGCAGTCTCTGCTGGCCCACCTAATGGGTCGGGGGGCAGGCCAGAGACCTTCCCCTCTGGTGGGACCCACAGTCCAGATCAACTCCTCTTATATCAAATAGGGAGTTGGGAGGATGGGGGGAACCCAGGCCTACCCTCTACTTCGGGTTTCAGCCCAGAGCCCTGTGGATTGCAGCTGTCTTTAGTGTCTCCTTTAACAGTTGCGTGACTACTACAACTCCCTGGGCTACCTCCCTCATGGCCTGCTCCCAACACCTTCTTTATCCTCACCACAGGACCTTCCTCCTGATGTCTGATAACGCTTGTACTCCTCAGTCCTCCAGCAGTACGCCTGTTCACTCTCAGCATCTTGCGCGCCTCTTGCTCCCAGTTCCTCACACGTTCCCCTCACTGACTGAAGTGAGGTCCTTTTTAAACCAAGTGCCCTGATTAGCCTGCCTGTCTTAATTGATTCTAGCAGCTTCTCAATTGGCTCCCGGTGTCCTAATTAGCCTGTCTGCCTTAATTTGTTCTAATAAGTTCCTGATTGTTCTGGAACTACCTCTGTTACCTTACCCAGGGAAAAGAGACCTGCTTGACCTGGGGCTAATATATCTGTCTTCGATCACTCTCCTGTAGCCATCTGGCCCAACCCTGGGACAATACTCTAAATCACTGGTAATAACTCATGTTGTAGATGTCCATCACTGCTGTTACAATTTTGAACCTCCAATTTATGCCAGCAAAGGTAAAGGCCAATTTAACTGGACAGTACATTTTCAGTAGAGATTTCCTTTTTGGACTTAGAGCAATTTTCATTTTAAAGTAGTCATGGAATAAAAATAATGCTGTCTCTGTGTTCATATAATATAAATATCAAGGCAATCTAAAAGTATTGCTGATTGGACTTAAGAAATCCTGGCCCCATTGATGTCACTGAGTTTTTGCCACTGACTTCAGTGGGGCCAGGATTTCACCCATGGACTTTTATGCAGGATAAATGGGCTAGAGGAGTGACTTCAATCCAAGATTAAGTCTGCACTGCTTAGGCAGGGATTGCTGAATTTGGACATTCAGAGGCATCATCTGCTTACTATACACTGTAGGAGTCTACAGCACTAGCACGAAGTATAAGCAGGTGCTGTAAAAAACAGAGTTATGAAGGAAGCCAGCAGAAAACAGCAAACTGAAATTGTAAGCGTGGGATAAAACTATTTGACTCCAATTTAGACGGATTGATTTGTGAGATGATTGAAGCTATCCATGCTCCAAAGAGTGTAGGCTTCCTTGCCAGTAAAAATAGGAAGCTTAAAAGAAATCCTAGAAGTGAGCTCTGGGAGGCACCTGTCTGACAATCTAGTTTATCCCCTGCCAATGTAGGGTTGTTCTTTACAACATAATATCCAGTGCTTTGTCCAGTGTTTTTTAAAGCAATCAATCTCTTTCTACTATTTCCCATAGGAAGTTATTCCACAGTCTAATAGATTTCACTGTTCAGAAATATGGCCTGATACTCAACCTATTCTTTCTTAAAATTCATCCCAGTATAGCATCTTTCATATCTTCCTAGACCATCCTAAGCCATTCACATCTTCCCTTGGTCTCTGTGCCTTTAGAATGCCTGAGAAATAATGAAATCATGGTATACATTATTGTTTCAGATGTGCATTTTTCCTATGGTGATTATTATAATTTTAATACCAATCTCAAGGCTCAATCCTGAGTTTAGAAATGTGGGTGCCCATTGCCATATAAACACAGGCAAATGGCTGCAAAGTTTGTAATTTTGTAAGGCCATGTGGTTTTGTGTGTAACTCAGGCTAGGAGAGCCTGGCTCTTTGTTATTCTCTGGCAGCTGGTTCACAAAATAAGGGTTAAATAGCCTATTATAGCTGCCAGCCAAGGGAGTTAGTCCTTTTCATTCAAGTTGGAGAGGCGCAGCCTCTTAATACTAGAAATCCCAGATTTAATCCCTGCTGTTGGCTCAAGTTGGGTTAATCACATGAGATCGGGACTGAGCCCTCAGTGTCCATAGCTCTGTATTTTCTTGACTCTGAATATGCACGTTGTATATTTTTCTTGGAGAATTGTTACTGCATTAAAAAAAAATTTAACGTGTAAATCACTTGCTGTTCAAAGGGAACTTTTAAAGGAAATTTTAAGTATTGTTCCATCTTTGTAAATGTTATTACAGGATAGATTGCTCTAATGGGATATAATTACAGGAAACTACCTGTTCTTGGCTTGCAGGTGAGTGAGATGGAAGTAAATGGTCAGTTTGAATCAGTCTGTGAGTCAGTGTTCAGCGAACTAGAGTCTCAGGCCGTAGAGGCCCTGGATCTGCCAATGCCAGGCTGCTTCCGCATGAGGAGCCACAGCTATGTGAGAGCAATTGAGAAGGGCTGTTCCCAAGATGATGAATGTGTGTCGCTGAGGTCCTCATCTCCCCCACGCACAGCCACCACAGTGAGGACCATCCAGAGCAGTACTGGTGAGTAACAAAGAGGGAATTCAGAAGGGGGCAAAATAAAAGCACCAGTTGGCACAATATATATTACACTAATGGTAAAATCATTGCTCCAAATCCTTGCCAGGCATGAAATGCACTGGAGATGCTATGTTTCTTCTGCATATATGGACCAGACTGTAGGAAACCTGCATATCCCCACATACCATAGAACTATGCTTTTCCTGGGAGCAGGAGACCCAATAGTGTGAGGAGAGACATGCAGATCCACTGACCCAAAAACACAGGGGTGTAGAGAACAAAGAGGTCACGTCTACTACTCTTCCTGTTCCCAGGAATGCAGCTACAGCTAGGCTGTGCAGGAGCAACACACTCTGGCCCTTTTTGAAATTGCCCTTTATTAGCCCACTACTGGGCAGATTGTTACTGGTACCAGTGAAAATTTGGATTCAATTTGCTCAATGCACAGCAGTATATTGGAGAAAGAATTACACAGGCAATAAAAGATTATATAATGCGTCTCCCTAATAAGCCTCAATTCCCCAAGCATAAACCTTCTGTAATTGTATTGGCCTTATAGAGTATCCTGACTGGCAAACAAAGCAGGTATAGCTACCAGTCCTAGATGGAGACTTCTGTTCTTTGTCTCAAGTACTTGGTCTGCCAAATGTCCCCCAAAGCTGGGTCTTGGTTACCCCGAGGCCCAGTGGTTCAAAAGTTCTCCATAAATCCCTCATAGCAGGGTGTTGGCTACCCTGGGACCCTCTGTGTTACAGCATCACAGAACTCTTCAGATGTTAATTGGGGAACTAAGAACTGTACATATGATATTCTTAATATTTATACCCTCTGCTCTCAAAGGAGTCTCATGTTCTCGAAATATGCCCTGTGGACATTTCATTACTGGTTTTCCCTAATTAATATTTTAAAAGGGGCTGCAAAACAGAGACCAAAGATCAGTTGCTGTTTACCCTCTCATAAATCATTCACTCAAGCTCTTAGTGCGATGCCATCCAAAAGGGTCATTTTGACCCTGGTCAGCCTGTGCCAAGCTCACCGATCGCGTGTTTTTTGCATTTTCTTTACTTGGTGAGCTGGCCTCAAGCTGATATGTTCCAAAGTTCCATGTTGAAAAACGCACACAGATAGAGCCTCTGATCACTCTTGATAAATTTCCATACCAAGTGTCTAATGCTAAGAGAACCCTGCGCCCAGAATCCTCTAGCAAATTCAAACATATCATGCCATACCAAACTCATGTTCATCACATTCACTCATATCAGTCACAATAATTCAACACCATCCCAACAGCCCTCAGCTGGTGTAAATCAATGCACTCAGTGGAACTATGCTGAGTTATACAAGCTGAGGATTAGGCCCTTTGCTTGCAGATAAGTTGGGAGGATCCTCTTGCACAATAAAACCTGCACAAAGTCCTCCTCTTTGTGGTGGTGTGAGCACATTTTTAAAATTGGAGGGGAGGAGAGGTGATAATGAATTACTCCTTCAGCCACTTTGCTTAAACAGGATAGCAAAAAGTGGGGGAGGGGCATGTCCGTCTCACTCTCCTGCCCATCATCCTAATGAGGTTCTGGCTTTGTAACAGAAACCAGAAGATATGACGTTGACAATTTTTTCAAATATTTTAAATTATTTATAGTTGCTTTAAAAAAAAAACAAACTCTTTCTGTTTGACGTGCAAAGATAACCATGATGTCCACTAACCAGTATCACCGGAATTCATACTCAAGGGGAAAAAAACAGATCAGGGAACAAAAGCAAAATCTGTATTTTCAAAGCCCTATTCAAGAAAGCCAGAAATAAGGACTCTCAAGCTGTTTTCTCCAGATGAGTATTGAAAAGAGCCCACTGCTTTTGACTTATTTCTCTGTATCCATTCTACTGCCTCACGCAAGCATCATTTCATTTTACATTCAAGTTGCTAGAAGCCATTTCATATTCCACCTACCATTTTTCCCATGTTCTGTTAATTCTACAGTCTTCCCTAATTTTTTCCCTTTTGTGTGTGTTATCTCACTCTTGCAGTTGCTTGAGTTCCTTGTCTCTGACCCCTTTCCCTCTACAAAGCCACTTTTTCAACTGGTTTTCATCGTCAAAAGAATTTTTGGTCCTTTTATCAAAAATGTGCTGCCTAATTTATACCATTTACAATATGAAGTGCAAGCATTATTGGACGTATGTTGGCAATGCATCATAAACTTCAAAACATCTTTAACAACTGAAGGGTATGCTTGTGTTCATTTTGGATAAAATGTGGTTTGCAGGGTGCTTATGCATAGGGAAGCATGCTGTGGCTCACCAGCCTAGGAACATTCTAGAGAAGGCCAGGGGGAGGGGGTTGAGCTCAGCATGTGGACTGGAGAACTATGAGCATGTGATAAACAGACCCATATAAGGAAAGGTTAACTTTGACTGGTAAGAGGTTCATGTTATGTAAGTTGTTATGTAACTTGTTATGTAAGTGCCATGTGCTATAAAATAGCAAGGGGAGGGGCTCCTTGCTGGAGGGTCTGTGCCTGATTCTTTGTACCAGGGGCTTTCCTTCTGCACATATTGAATAAAGCCTTGTTGAAGTGAATTGAATCGCATTGCATTGAATCATATCGCATCTCATCGAAGTCCCTTGATTCTACCCAGCATCAGACTCACTGGGAACCACAAAATCCCAACACAACTGTGATAGTACAGTTCTCTTCTAAACCAATGGCTAGTAAGAAACAACTTCCAAACTACAGTGTTATGAATGTGAAAGGTCATTTTTCTGTGGAGATGATTCAGCCATGTAGTTTGCACCCAATCGCAGCTGAGGGGTTTACATAAAATGTGTGTTGTCATACAGTAATAATTCATTTCCAATGTGTTGGGAAACATGCAGCTGAAGGCAGAGAGCTTGCAGTACATAGGTGCCATTATTAGCATGTAATGGATGCCTGGGAGTGTGAGATATCTTTTCAATAAATTGATTTTTTTTCTTAAGAATGAGAAAAGTCATGTTAAAATGTTTCCTGTTTTAAAATAATACTAATAGTCAACCCACATAAGAAGAATGTCCATTCTTTTTGTACTCAAACGGAAGTTTTGGTGGTTTAGAAAAAATGTGGGTGGGGTACGGTAAGAATAAGAGAACGAAAGATGTTTGTAGATGATCCCAGAGGACTGAGGAGAGAATGTGGGTTGGAGAATAAGGCCCTAAAACTATAAAGAAACAGATCGTTAGTCATTTGCTACTCCTGTTCCAGGTGCCTCTGTAAAGTCCAGAGACGGAAGCACCTGCAGCCCTTTACTGGACATTGCAGAAGGATTTAAAAGACTGCTGCAGGTTTCCGTTCTTTCTCCTGTATTATAGGAATTACTGGATTATTTTGCCTTTTATTTTGTCTTTCCAGGCTCTTCAGGGTCACATTTGTCCTTTATTACCACTTTAACCATACCTCTTATGGGGTTCACAACCTCAACTGGTAGTTTAATTTCATCCTAGGGCATCCATGTACTTTCTTTTTCCTTGCCTCAGGCTAATTCACAGATAGGCAGTAATGCAATAGTCAGCCTAGGTAGTTCAGTATAGTGCAGAAAAGAGATGATCCTTTTTGACCCATGTAGTTAGCCAGAAATTCAGGGGGGTTGCAGGTTCTTCCAGTTAGGAGGAGAAATTGATGATGAAGTGAGGTAATTTTGATGCAATCTTGTGTACATTCTTTGTAAATAAACAAGTCCTGTTTCTGTGAACACAGGAGGAATCGAACAACAGAAGAGAGGTTTTCTTGCTCACAGATCCAAACCCTTTCAGCCAGCACTCGGCTCAAAAAGTGCTCTTTCTCTAGGCTTTTCTCAGGGCCACATTCCTAGTTCTTATTCAAGCTGTGTCGGGTGTTTTCTTGCTGCTTTCTCTCTAAACTTCTCTGTACCTTTTTCCTCTCTTTCACAGATGCGCAGTCCTTCACAAAATAATAGACACCAAAACCCTTCAGCCCACATATGCCTTGCATGTATCTTTGTTTTGGGTGGTGATGTGGCTGGGGCTGGGGTGGAGACCCCTATTGTTTCAGCTCTCTGGTTCTGTAAAGGAATTTAACCATTTCTTACCACCATCTTGCATGATGGGTAGTAGTAACTTCTACTCCATAACAACAGATAGTAGGTCTGTTAGACAGTTACAGAAGGAGGGGAAAGGAGTCGCGGGTATATCTCCCTGTAGGAGGTGTAACAGATACATTTGCTGCAGACATCAGACACAGTTATAATAAAATCTACATGCACTTAATAGTCCAGGACTAGAAACCTGTTCCACCTACTCCAGAAATACTGGCCTCTATCTAATTCACACTTTCACTGTCAGCAGTAGGTAGCTAACGAGGAAAATAGGAATGAGCAAAACCTCTGGCAAATACATTGTAAAAGTATCATAAAGCAAGCCAACAAAGTATTTGAGAAGTAACTTGCTAAAGAGGTAGAAACTAATGGTATTCTTTAAGTACATCAGAAGCAGGAAACCTGCCTAGTAGGCCGAGGGGCCACTAGATGACATAGCACTCAAGGAAGACAAGGCCATTGCAAAGAAACTGACCAAATTCTTTGCCTCAGTCTTCACTGCAGAGGATGTTAGGGAGATACCCACATCAGAGCTATTTTTTTGATGACAAATCTGAAGTACTGTCTCAAACTGAAGTGTCAGTAGAGGAGGTTTTGGAACATATTGATAAGTTAAACAGTAACGAGTCACCAGGACCAGATGATATTCACTCAAGAGTGCTGAAGGAACTGAAAAATGAAATTTCAGAACTACTAACTTTAGTATGTAACCTATCAGTGAAATCAGCCTCCTTACCAGATGACTAGAAGGTAGCTAATGAAATACGGATTTTAAAAAGTTCTCCAGAGGGAATCCTGGCAATTACAGCATGGTGAGTCTTACCTTAGTGCTGGGGAAATTGATTGAAACTATAGTAAGGAACGTAATTATCAGACATATAGGTAAACATAATTTGTTGGGGGAAGAGTCAACACAACTTTTGTAAAGAGAAATCATGCCTCACCAATTTATTAGAATTCTTTGAGGGAGTCCACAAGCATGTGGATAAGGGTGACCAAGTTGATATAGTGTACACTGATTTTCAGAAAGCCTTTGACAAGGTCCCTGACCAAAGGCTCTTAAGAAAGCTATGTAGCCATGGGATAAGAAGGAAGATCCTCTCCTGGATCAGTAACTGGTTGAAAGGTAGGACGCAAAGAGTAATAATAAATGGTAAGTTTTCACAATGGAGAGAGGTGAACAGCGAGATTTCCCCAAGGATCTGTACTGGAACCTGTGCTGTTCAACTTATCCATAAGTGATCTGAAAAATAGACTTCTAGGATGGAAGCTGGCACAACTGATTGAGAGCCTTAAACTAGGAATTTGGGGGAGGTGGTTGGGAGATGTCCAGATAATCTCCACGCCAAAATTTAACATTGAGAGGGAAGAAAACGAAGTAAGAAAGGATACAGCCATGGGTATGAGAATGGACATAAGGAGGAAGGGTAGTGTAGATAGCAGTCTAATAGGTGATACTAGTGGTAGAATGTGTGTGCCTAATTGGATAAAGAATGTCAGTGAAGCCAAACTGCAAAAATTAAGATGTTTGTACTCTAATGCGAGGAGCCTAGGTAACAAAATGGAGGAACTAGAGCTAGTGGTGCAGGAAGTGAAACCGGATATTATAGGGATAACAGAAACATGATGGAATAGTAGTCATGACTGGAGTACAGGTATTGAAGGGTATGTGCTGTTTAGGAAAGGCAGAAATAAAGGCAAAGATGGTGGAGTAGCATTTATATCAATGATGAGGTAGACTGTAAAGAAATAAGGGACGGAATGGATAAGACAGAATCTGTCTGGGCAAAAATCACATTGGGAAAGAAAGCTACTAGAGCCTCCCCTGAGATAGTGCTTGTGGTGTGCTACAGACCACCAGGATCCGATTTGGATATGGATAGAGACCTCTTTAATGTTTTTAATGAAGTAAACACTAATGGGAATTGTGTGATCATGGGAGACTTTAACTTCCCAGATATAGACTGCAGGACAAGTGCTAGCAATGATAATAGGGCTCAGATTTTCCTGGATGCGATAGCTGATGGATTCCTGCACCAAACAGTTGAAGAACCAACAAGAAGGGATACCATTTTAGATTTGGTTTTGGTGAGCCTGGAGCAGCAAACCGTGGCAACTGGGAGCTGCGATCGGCCGAACATGTGGACGCAGCAGGTACACAACACGGCCTGGCCCGCCGAGGGCTTTCCCTGAACAAGCAGCGAACAAGTTTGGGAACCACTGCCTTAGATATATGTACATAAAACACCTCACCTGTCTTGGCCGGATATCCAAAGGAGGAAATAAAAGTAGCCTGTTTAGCCAAAGAATCTAAATGAGCAAGTACTGAGTAAAAGAATTTTTAAAATTTAAAGTCATTAAGTTCCCTTTCCAAAACAAAAAAGCCTTGTATCCCAGCTGAATCTGTGCGACAACTGATGTACTGTGTAGCCACCAGATTACAAAGGGACCAACAACTTGGGTGGCGGTTTTTTGGGGTTTTTTTTTTTTTTTTTTTGGTTGGTTGGTTGGTTGGGTGGTTGTTTTTGTTTTTTGTTTTAAACAGAAATTTTTGAAATCTCAAAAACCCTCACAAGACAGAAAAACCATTTCCTAACTAGCTCCATTATTGTGCGGCTTTCCTGTTTGCTCTTCCCGCAGTCCCTCACTAACTTAGATCAATACATTCATTCAGAAAATTCTGCTAACCCACCATAGTTATACAGTACCTTTACTTCACTAACTAGGACATTTACAATATTTATACTATTACACACTATTATATGTCAGCAATCGTAGATTAATGCATAGCAGCTTCTCATCTGTCACAATGTTTATGTGATATTCAATATGATTTTATTAAAATATAAATTTAAAAGCATATTTGGGATCCTTACTTTAAAGTAATTTCTAGCTTTGTTAGCCTGGCAGAGTGCTCCTTGTATGCTCTCTTCATAGCTACATGATATAAAACAGGGAATAATAAAGCAAAATCTAAGATGAATGTTTTGTTTGGTTGGTTGGTTGATTGTTAGCTTTCCAGTCAAGCTACAATAATAATGTGGCTTTTGCTTCCTAAATGTCTTCTTCATGATCTGTGCATGTCTCCATCACTATATCAAGTAGTAAGATCATGTTCTTGATTTTTCATTTAAAAAGGCTACTTTTAAAAGCAAGGATAAAATACGGTTTTATGTGGAAAGCCTGTTTCAACTGCAGTTTAACTGTCTTCTAAGAATTCACAAAAATTTTGCCAGACTTCAGTAAGCTAAGTTTTCTATTTCATCATGTAGTATTCCATCCATCCGATCACTAATTTAAGGTATTAGTTTATTTAACTGTCTTTTTAACTTTTAATCTCATTTCCCTTGTTCGCAACTCAGTTTGTTTCTACATCAGCCAGTATATCCATATACCAGATAAATACAATACTGTTTGTGATTCTTTTCGCAATCTCTTATGACTATCATGTAAGATTCTTTTTTCTTTTTACATATGTCACTTGTCCTTTCCCTCTTTAGCTTCTTGAGGTCAGCCTGTTCTTAGCGAGTTCTTTATTTCCTTGGTTAGCCATCCATGCTTAGAAGAGCTTTTTGTCTATAATATCTTTTGCCAAATTATCTTTGGGGAAAAGTGTATTATGCAGCTACATGCTCTATGTGTAAGAATTGTTGAAAGTGTCTTTCATTTTGATGAAGCTACCTATATAGAATATCTGATTGTTAGAGTTGTTATGGGTTTGATAGGATTAAATGAAATAAGAAAGCATGGATTTATTCAGAGAAGGTGGTTTTATCAGAGATGCATACAAGTAAGGGATTGTCACCCCCTACCCCAGAACCCTGGATGCTTAAGTGCTGGACAGCTTTGGCTCAGAGCCTTAACACCAGCAGCCTGCTTTTACAGCCCAGTGATCTCATCCTGGCTTCCACCATCCTGGTTACTTCTAGCAGGGTGACACCAACAGTCCTTCCAGTCCCAAGTCTACCCCAAACGAGCTCCTCTGCAGTGCTCAGCCCTCTTACTGCAGCACGCAGAAAACCTTAGCAAGTTTGCTGCTATATAGACAGTACACAGTACAAGCCTGCCAGTTGGCTGAGAATGTTGCTCTTCAGTTTGAAACACTGAGAGGGTTGTGGAATAAAACAAGATTGTTTTTTACCAAAAAACAGACATTTAAGTGTTACTAGGTAGAAGGAATTTAGAAATTGTTACAAACAAAGTAAAAATGTGCTACTTAATAAACTCGCACCTTTTGTTCAAAGTAGTTTTCTCAGTTGTTCTTGCAGCATGGCTGGGCAGTTCTTAGCCCAGATCCAACACAGAGCTCAAAGTGCTTGCTTTCTTTGTCCCATCCAGTGAAAGATGCTCAAATGGCTTTCTCATTCTGCTTATATCCTCAAAGTTTATCTTTGTTTTCAAAGTCAGGAAGCCCTCCTGGGGGCTCCACTTGCCGTGTCCACCAGGGAACTGATGCCATGTTAATTTTTGCAGTCTACTCCTGTCACCATGGTAGTTAAACGGCCATCTCCCCCAGTGGCGGTTTGATGGCCTTGTTTACTTTTTATATATATGTACTTCTTTTGTTTCTATTTGCTCAATTTACATTGGAGACATATTCAAGCAGGCAGGACCACATTCCTTCATTTAAGGTGGGGTGAGTTAATCTCTACCTGCAAACATATTTTAAGAGCATATTTCCAGCACATATTTAGAATTTTTCATATATCACCCATACACACACCACATAATAATAATGACCAGCATGCTACCAGTTCTCATATGACACCTGACATGACACCTTTTAGATACAGATTATAACAACAGTGAGCTGGGGCGTGCTGAGCTGGTCATGCCAGCTGAGACTCACTGCTAGATACCAGGGAGCCCCTTGCCTTCTGGCACTGGGGTGCTCTTACAGTCACAACATGCTTATGTGAATTTTATATGCATCATTGTGTGATCAGAGGTGCCAAACCCATTTTGTGCAGATTCAGGAATCAAATTTGGGGTGATATAGGCTTTTTCATCAGAACAGCAGTGTGTGAGTTCACATGGACCAAAATTTGCCTAATATGGTTATTTATTACAGCGACACCCTGTTCCCCAGTGAGACTGAGATCCCATTGTGTTGAGTGCTGAGCCAAAGACACTGTGAGAGACAGTCTGTGACCTAACAGTTTGACAGTCTGAGACCTCAGTTCTGCATGTTATTAACTATACTCATGTGAATATTCTCACTGACCTCAACAGCACTAATCACATGATTAAAGTTAAATATATGCATAGTGTTTTGCATGCTCAGGGCCTAAATTGAGACGAAATGCAACAAGCTGATATAAGAAACAAGTAGAGGGAGTGGAGGAGGTGTGATGAGTGTAACAGTGACTGAAAGGTCGTTCCATCGGCTGGCCATGGGCACATGTTGCAGGCTTGATAGTTGGTTATTGGTTATTTTTTTAAGGAGATCAATAAATTGGAAATGTTAATGATGTCAGTTAAATATTGTTTCAAATCAATAACTGAAGGCTGGCTTCAACATATTTTCAACTAACTTCTTTGGTTGCTGGAACTACGAGTGGGACTGGGCATCAGTTCTGATACAAGAAGAGAATTCGATCTCATGGAAACAAATTTTCTCTGCTAATCTGGGCTAAAATCATGGGTGGCGGGTATCGTAGGTAGAGGGAGGCTGTGCCTACCCAAACAGCCTAGTGTGGCCCTGCCCACGCTCCGCCCCCAGATTTGAGCAAATTTGAGATGAGAGTGACCAAACTGTCTTCTGAATGAAGATGTACTGCAGATTTTTATAGTGGCATTAAATTTTCAGTATTATTCTGTTCCCTTTTTAATATAGCCTAACATCTTGTTCACTCTTTTAAATACAGCTGTGCATTTAACAGATGATTTCATCGAGCCATCTACAAGGGCTTCTCGGTCTTGTTCCTGAGTGGCTACAGTTAATTTAGAATCCATCAATGTGTAAGAATAATTCATGTTGTTCCTTCCAATGTGCATTATCAGGTGCTTTTCTGCATTCATTTTCAACTGCCAATGTGTTGCCCAATCACTTAGTTTTAAATCCTTCTGAAGTTTCACATAATCCTTTTTAGACTTCACTAACCTGAATAATGTTGTGTCATCCACAGATGATAATTTTAGCACCTTGAGATACTATTGGACTTTGCAAGCACTCACAAACAGGTTTCTTTGGTTTTTTGAAACAACTGAGTCATTTTATTTTTAATCAAAATCTTTGTAAGGATTTTTAATAAGTGGATTTAATGAGCACAGCTCCTGCAGGATCTCTTTACTACAGAACAACTCCTTTGGAGCCATTACACTTCATCATGTCAATACTTCCCATTTCAAAGTTCCCATTTTGGATATTTATTTACATGAGCCAATACGTATTTTCAAACCTCCTAAATATGTATTTATGCAACAGTTCATAACAGTAATTGGCTTTTTGAAGCGGCTGTGCACTGTTGGCACATACATTATTAAGCAGTTCTCAAAGCAAATACTCTATTGTTTTTTATAATACCATAAAGGAGAAACCCAAAGAAAATGCAGCAACAACAATAAACATACATTTAATAAGTGGTAAGGACGTGACATACACCTCCAAATGTAATTTACCTTCTTATGCCTTGGGATGCTCCTCACTGATTTCAGACGCTTGCAATAACACGGCACAATAGGACTTAAAAATACAGGGATGTGAAAAAAATCTAATGATGTTGTTTTAAAGAGAGAACATTTAGCTGTCTGATTAGAGCCTGGTGTCTGCTTGATCAAAGACGTTACAGGTAGGTGCTGGTATTTGATCCTAATGCTCCTCCAACCATTGTTCTCCCTGGAGCTCCTCTAGATGGAGTAAATAGAGATTCTGGTCTTCAGAAATTACTTTCCCTATTGAATTTGGCTTTGGTCAGCTGGGAGTGCCCTAAAATTGAATTCCTCTTAAACTTTAGTAAACTATCTAATAAGAATAATTCCTAGTCACTCTGATCAAGGTTGGATTTGAACTACACTATCAAAGGAGCAAGACAAATAAATAATTGTGTAGATCCCTATAGTAGGACAAATCTTCTGTTTGTTCTGTTGCAAAAGACTTCCAATTTTTGTCCTGAAGCTTTTCATCAGTACGGCCAAGGGAATAATGAAACCTGACTTAATAATCACATTCTTTTTGTCGTAATGATTCTCCAATAAGCTGCCTGTTCAGTTAAAATAAAACTTAGGTTGGAAAGTTTGAGGAAAAAGTCAAAGTTCTTGCAATATTATAACAAAATAGATGATGATTATGATGCACTTTCCTTAAAGTTAGGACTTTTTGGCTTTAAAAGTTGTAGCTTTCTTCTTGGCTTCCTTCAGTTCAGTTAGCATAGTGTGTTATCTGTAAGTAGTTTACTCTGTAAACTGCCAGATAAAATGAACTATGTCAGAAACAGTATCATTAATACTAAGTTATTTTAGAAATGCTTTCAGCAGATCAGAAATTAACAAGCTGTGCATAAAACTGAGGCAGCCCAGGCATTATAAAAATAATCTCTCTGTCTCAAAATGCCTTTAGAAAATCTCACTCCCTGGACCCAGTGTAGTGTATGAAAAATAATTTACACCTGTCATACTGATATTGCACTTTTAAAGAGGTGTTCCCTCACTCCGCTATATGAACTCTTACTTGGCATTTTACCTGCAAGTCAAAAATATCTAAAGTTTAACACTGTAAAAAATGGTTCTAAGAATAAAATGTGTTAATACTGCATTGCACTTCACTTTCTGTATGGGTGTTCTGTTTCAACACACTCTCTTCAATAAGGCTACTGCACCTTGGTACTCAACTTTGTTAAACTCTCCTTCACGTTATTTTCACTGTGGATCTGACCTAACACCAATTACAGTCAATGGATGTCTTACTGTTTACTTCAGTGAGAAGTGGATTAAACCCAATAGTACAATCTTTTTGCAATGCTCAACATCTTGTTTCCTTGGGATGTTGTTATAAGAAGGGTGCAGCGTTATCACCATTCCCCATACACAAAGAGTTGTGTTTCCCTTAAAATGTTAATGCACAACTCATTTTATTCTCCATGGAAAAGGCAAGTTAATCATAGTGTTAAGGGCAAGAAGTTAGCTATTTAGCTTCCACTGTCAGCCTTACCACTATGCTTCTTAGCTTTGCTCCAAGTTTCACTGAGGCCTTATTTACACCGGAGAACTGTATCATGTTAGAATGTGTTAATGACGGTGAATTCATTATAAACAAACACTTGTGTTTATTGTGTCGTTTGGTCATGGAGACAATGTTAAAAAGGACTCTCTTTGTGTACACTGAGTGTTTAACATCATATTCATTAACACCTAATACAATGTTCTAATACAATGTAATTTCTCACTCTAGACAAGACCTGAAACCCCTTCTGTAACTCTACTTGTCCTCGCAACTTTCATGCCTTCCAGCCTTCAGGTACAGGCTACCAGATTCCCTGTAGTCTCCCCTCCATTTTTCCAGTACTGGATTGGGACTATATCAGGGGTTGGCAATCTTTCAGAAGTGGTGTGCCGAGTCTTCATTTATTCACTCTAATTTAAGGTTTTGCATGCCAGTCATACATTTTAACGTTTTTAGAAGGTCTTTTCCTATAAGTCTATAATATATAACTAAACTATTGTTGTATGTAAGGTAAATAAAGTTTTTAAAATGTTTAAGAAGCTTTATTTAAAATTAAATTAAAATGCAGAGCCCCCCGGATTGGTGGCCAGGACCTGGGCAATGTGAGTGCCGCTGAAAATCAGTTCGTGTGCTGCCTTCGGCACGCGTGCCATAGGTTGCCTACCCCTGGACTATATACTTTCCTTGTGGAGGATCTGTGAAAGTTAGGAGGAGTCTTCAGTGCAAAGACTAGCAGTATGTCCTGTAAGCATGGGTGCGACTGCTGGATGACAATTTTAGGAGATGCTGAGCTCACATAATGAAAGCTCATGTGTCTATAAAGGAGTAGGAGTTTATACAGTTCTAGCTTTTAATATTCTAACCAAGAATTGTTGATAGTATTCCAGGGAACATATCCTCCTCAAGGAGCAACTGGTTTGATGGTGTAAAAATAAGCTATTTTTAAGTTATCAGATGACCAAGAAAGGTTGGACTTATTTGGTAATACAGAAATGTGCTGCATCACACAAAAATAGCTTGCTCCAAAAATTTAGTTCTCAGTTAAGCCTGATCCTACAGGAAGGAATGGGTGCTCAATTTTTTTTATTTTACTTACTCCCTGTTAACTCCAGCACACCCTTTCACAGCTGTGCAGAGCTGGATGAAATGTTTGGACAAATAGTTTATTCAGTGAAAAATGCCAGGTTGACCAATACTAATTGCAAATTTTACATGAATTTGTAGAACAGTGTGGGACAAAAAAAAATGCTCTAAATTCATGAGCGGACTTAGGAGCCATTCACAAAATCAGAGGAGGAGGTGGCAGTAGCAGCAATAGCCTAATAGCCAATGGTTAGGGCGCTCACCTGGGATGGGAGAGACTTGGGTCTCTCAGCTGCTACAGAGTGGGGATTTGTACCTAGGTCTTCTACATCCCAAGTGAAGTGCCCTTAGCACTGGCTTACGGAGTATGAGGGGGCACCTCCACCACCTCCTCTGTCAATCTAGCCCTTCTTTTCCTTTGCCTTTATTATTTTTAAAAAAAATATAAATGCCAAGAAACAAAATATTTTGTCTGACCCAAAACAAAAATTTTGTCAACTTTTTTGATTTGCTGGAAATTCTGAAAAGTTTTTGTTTCAGTTCAGGTCAAACCGACTTTTTCTTTGCCATTTTTCAGGACTGTCAGTGAACCAAAACATCACTTATTAACCCTGCTGTAGTGCAGTGACATAGGAGGGCATCTCTTTCTCCCTCCAAGATCCCATGGGCCATGTCTAGAGTAGGAACAGAAGGTGCACTTAGAAATGTGTTAGCTAACACGTTGTAACGAACACATGTTTAAAAATGTGTTTGCTGGCTTCCCTTCTAGTGAGCAGATACACAGCAAGTGTTTGGTAGGCATAAAAAGTAATGCTTTCTCCAAAAGTCTCCTTGTCTCTTTGAAAAGACAGACTCAAACAGTGAATGGAAAATATAAAATATGACAGATAACAATGGGTGAGGAGCGGTAAACTTAAATTTGGAAATATAAGGTGCAGGTGTCTTCCCGCCCCAGCCTGGTCACACTTGCTCTTTCCCCAGTATGTTTACTATATTTTTAAGTATAAAATTATAATGCAGTGCACTCTGTCATGCTGTAAAAGTGAGCTAGAGTTTTCTTTTAGAATTTATATGGCAAGTTTTGCTGTTTTATGGCCTAATAGCGTGAGGTGCTGTGTATCCTCAACTGCCAGCATCACAGGCCTGGTCCATAATTTCCTTATGCCTGATTTCACAGAAGCATCTCATTCATCTCCTTTGCTACAGAGGGTTTTGCGATGAGAAGAGACTGGGTCAGGAGAATAAATGTGTGGGAAGCCAGCTTACAATGTCTTTTGAAAAATATAAACCTAGCTTTTGTAGCTTTTGTTCTGATGAAAGCTTAAATCTCAGAGGCAAGCTTTAAGCTTTTATCTGTCTCCCTGAGAGAAAAGCTCCCTAAGCAGTGATTTAAAAAAAGAATCCTATCACTCCTGATCTATGAGAGTCGTTAAAAGCAGTCTTTTTTTCATTGTTCTCTTCCCTCTGGAAAATAGGAGTGATGTAAAGGATGATTTGTAACTCATGATTTCTGGACAATCTCTTCAAATGGAATTGTTTGTTATCCATTACATTATTAGATAACAAATCTTGGGGAATGTAAACCTTCTATTGCTTACCTTTCTCGGAAAGCAATCATGCCACAACATACGCAAAGCAAGGGCCACTGACTTTTAACCAATGGCTAGATCATCCTCTTTGCTTACATAAATGAAGGAGACACAAAATTTGTCAGATCCCAACTGGGGAACAAAAAGTGTGGGAAGGGCAGCTTGACGGGGTTTAATATGAAAAGACTCCAAGCTTGTAAAACTAAACTGGCTCTTTATT
This sequence comes from Chelonoidis abingdonii, assembly GCF_003597395.2. Lineage (NCBI taxonomy): Eukaryota > Metazoa > Chordata > Testudines > Testudinidae > Chelonoidis > Chelonoidis abingdonii. The sequence continues at coordinate 213,328,824 of NC_133770.1, forward strand.
AAGAGAACTATTTCCAGACATGCTGTCACTGCAACTTACATTCCTAGCCATTTGCACACACAGACTGACTTTCTGGTGTCTCCTGAAAACTCTTCCCTCCTTCAACCTGTGCTCCTCCCTTCAAATCCCCTGCAGATTGCTACATCTTTCCTTGTAATAACTTTTGTTGTTGTTGTGTATTTTGTACAAGTTTGTTGATTTGTTGGGGCCAGAGGTACTAGTCTATAGTTTACTGTAGGGACATAGCCTTTAGTACCCTCCCATTGCAGCGTGTTGGGCCTCATAATTTGTAATTGTACTCCAATCCATTCAAAATGATCTGGACAAACTGGAGAAATGGTCTGAAGTAAATAGAATGAAATTCAATGAGGGCAACTGCCAAGTACTCCACAAAGGAAGGAACAATCAGTTGCACGCATACAAAATATGAAATGACTGCCTACGAAGGAGTACTGCAGAAAGGGATCTGGGATCATAGTGGATCACAAGCTAAATGTGAGTGTGTAACACTGTTTCCAAAAAAAAAGAAACATTACTCTGGACTGTATTAGCAGGAGTGTTGTAAACAAGACACAAGAAGTAATTCTTCTCTCTACTCAATGCTGATTAGGCCTAACTGGAATATTGTGTCCAGTTCTGGGTGCCACATTTCAGGAAAGATGTGGACAAATTGGAGAAAGTCCAGAGAAAAGCAACAAAAAATATTAAAGGCCTAGAAAACATGACCTGTGAGAGAAGATTGAAAAGATGGGGTTTGTTTAGTCTGGAGAAAAGAGTGAGAGGAGACATGATAGTAACTTTTTCTGTACTTGAAAACTGTTCTCCTTAACCTCTGAGGATAGGACAAGCAGCAATGGGCTTAAATTGCAGCAAGGCCAGTTTAGGTTGGACCTTAGGAAAAACTTCCTGTCAGGCTAGTTAAGCACTGGATTAAATTGCCCAGGGAGGTTGTGTAATCTCTGTCATTGGAAATTTTTTAACAGTAGGTTAGACAAACACCTGTCAGAGATCATCTAGATCAATGGTTATCAAAGCCAGTCCGCCACTTGCTCAGGGAAAGCCCCTGGCAGGCCGGGCCGGTTTGTTTACCTGCCGCATCCGCAGGTTCAGCCAATCGCGGCTCCCACTGGTTGCGGTTCACTACTCCAGGCCATTGGGGGACTGTGGGAAGAGTGGCCAGCACATCCCTTGGCCCACACTGTTTTCCACAGCCCCCATGGGCCTGGAGCAGTGAACCGCAGTCAATGGGGGCCGTGATCAGCGGATGCGGCAGGTAAACAAACCGGCCCAGCCCGCCAGGGGCTTTTCCTGAACAGGCAGTGGACCAGCTTTGAGAATCACTGGTCTAGATAATACTTAGTCCTGCCACGAGTGCCTCTAGAGGTCCCTTCGAGTTCTATGATAATCCGTTAAGTATGACGGTTTTCAAACCAGTCTTCCATTTTTTGTTTGTTATTTCTGTTGGTGGGGAACGTGCTTCCACCCTGTTGCCATCTTCATTCTGTTGAGTGGTGCCCTGTTGGTCCTCTGTCTTGCTTATAAACCTTGTTTATGGCTCTCCTATGTCAAGCTAGCTGATGGCTGAGGCTCTTTCTGTGTCCTCCTGGTCTTGGTTTTCTGTCACTCCTCAGCTGTTGCCTTAGGAGACCAGTGGAGACAAACCCAGAGTGTGTAACTACTACCTATGATTTGTGTCCCAGTGTAGCTTGGACAGTTGTTACCTTTTACCATTGCACTTTGTGGCTATTTGATGATTGGATCCAGACCTTCTGCCCTGTGCATAGTGGCCTCAGGTCCAGAGCGCCTTTGTTGTAGCAGGCTGCGCGCCCCTGCTTAGCTTAACTGCTTCTGTGTACTGTCTGTGGGTTCTCTGCTAGGCTTCAGTATACTATCCATGATGAGAAGCAGAGTCTTGGTGTTCTGGCCATCTGTCTTTGTGCTGAGCTACTATTTAGTTCCTGGGAGGGTGTATTGCCATGGTTCAACAATGCCAGGTAGAGATCCTTCCCTATCTGTTTTGACTTTGTCAGCAGTCTCTTGGCTGTCTTTTGTGCTGACTCTGCCTTCCCTTGCGGATACCTAAAGAAACACCTCATGTGCTTAAATTCCCATTTGGCACTGAATTGTCTGTACCTTGCAAAATGCCCCTTCATTTTTCTGATCACAGTTCTTGTCCGAGCATTCTCCAGGCAGTCTGCCCTCCCACAAAAAGTTGGAGTAGTAATTTAGTATGATGATGTAATTCCTGCTATTAAAAATGAAAAACCTACACTTATACGAAGGCTGGGATTTCATGTGGCCATATACTCTTGTGTTGTGAATCCTTATACGCTTTGCATGCCCCACCTCTCAGTTAGCCATTCACTCCTGGGCTCATCTCAGGCATGCCTTTATTCCCAGGTATGAAGCCTGTATCTGTCACATGAAGTTAGCTTTTCAGTTGGCTAGGATTACTATTAGACCCCTTTTAATGAAATCCAGTTTTGTGCACGCAGCTTGTCCCTTACCTAGGAGTAAAGAGTAACCTGCGGTAGCACTTGCTTTTTGCAATCTGGCTAACCTTGGAGTCTGAACTGTTTTACTGCCTGCAGCACCCCATCCTGTTCAATGCTGTGTTGGATTGCCTGGAGCATCCCATCAAAGATGTGGAGATATTGTAGCATGTTGATAGACTCAATTTCCTGTTCCACCGAACTATTTGTATTTTACTTTGTAAGGTATGTCCTGCTCATTATATCTGACACCCAGAGTGACTTTCCTGGGCAGTACCTTGTCTTCACCTCATAGTGCTGGAGCCTCAATAACATGCATTATGGTTGCTTGGGTACACTCAGCAGTGACTTCTTCATGATGTTTTCTAATGGCTTGTGATCAAAATGCACATCCACCTTGTGACCACAGGTTAGGATGACCAGATGTCCCGATCTTATAGGGACAGTCCCAATATTTGGGGCTTTTTCTTATATTAGGTGCCTATTACTCCCCACTTCCTGTCCTGATTTTTGATACTTGCTGTCTGGTCATCCTACCACAGGTGAACTGATGGAATCAATCCATTCCAAGAGCACAGCCAGTAGCTCCTTTTCTATCTGAGCATATCCCCTTTCTGTGTCTCTCAGGGCTCTATTAGCAAATGCTATGGGCTGCTGGTTTTGCATCAGTGCTGTTCCGAATGGTTGTAGTTCTTTGGGACTGATGCCTCTTGTGATTTTCTTTACTCTGTCAAATGCCTGTTCCTTGCCATTCTGCATTTTCATGTGTTAATTGCCTCAAGAGTTTGTAGGCTTTTGACTGGTGTATACAGAATCTGGAAAGACAGTTGGCAACCCTTATAAATCACTGGACTCCTTTGCCATCCTTTGGTCTGATCATTTCCTTAATGGCTCTCAATTTCTCAGAATTCCACACGTATCTGAGATGGAGACTTCAGTTCTTTGCTTCAGCTTGTCTGCATTCAGCCTAATATTCCACTTCCAGCACCTGTTTAGGAGTTGTTACAGCTTGGTATCATGGTTATGGATTGCCTCTTCACTGAGACCTCCTTCTCCTACAAAAGGAGTATGGTAGCTACAGTCTTGATTCCTGGGAGAGCCTGGTTCAGTTTACAAGGGAACACCATTGGAGCCAGGCTGATGCCCATAACCATTTGTACTCAGCAATACCTGCCAAAGGTATGGCAAAGGTTGTCCAGTGGCTGGATGGCTTATCTAGCCCAATATTCCAGAACTCATTCTTAACATCACAAACCGTGAACACTTTTGCTCTGGATAAATCAGGTACCAATCAGTAGTAATGAGCAGTGACTTCTTTTCATTGCTCTAGCCAGTGATTTTGAGTCAAAGCACTGCCTCAGTTTATCTGATGGTTTGTGCACCACTACTAGGCTGCTGCTGTAGCCTGTGCTAGTTTCAGCCAGAGAAATGATGCCTCTTCTTTGAAGGCTTGCTAGATCCTCCTTCATTGACTCCACCGGGTCTAATGGAACTCTCCATTTCAGAAATCTCACAGGCTGCACGTGAAAGTATATTTCTAACTTCAGCTTGCCTTCTGGCCTCCCACAAACGAATCTGTCTTTTGTTAGGAAATCTTTAATCTCTCCAAAGTTACATGTAGATGCAAGATTTTTCAGCTGTGTACCATAAGTATCTATTCCCTCTTCTGCTTCTTGGTTTAAAGTTTGTAACAGTGTACTCAGAGGGCTGGGCAGCCCAGTGGTAGGCATGCCTGACTTCTGGCCCCTCTCTTCATTGGCAGAGGTGCCAGAGTGCTTAAGGAAGTGTGGGGGAGGACTCGGGCCCTTCCTCTCCACTAGATCCCAGCCCAGGGCCCAGTGTGAAGCAACACCGACAGGTTCTCCCAGCAGAAAGTCTAAATCCACTGGCTTTGGCTACTTTCTATATTTGTCTTCTCAGTTTTGGGTGTGGCATCTGTAGTGGCTCAACTCAAGGGAACCTTTTGTGGTGCCCTGCTGCAGTCTCAGGTCCCTCTGGGCAGAGTGGCTGTAAGATTGGTGGAGCACAATGTCTCTATAGTTAACTCGCATTGTTCACTTACTGCTGGGAGCTCCTCAGTCAGACCACGGTGCTTCTTCCTTGGCGGCTGTCCTGGCTTTCAGGCTCCTAGTGATGCTCCCCTCATGTAGGGAAGCAACTTGCTTCTGCCTCTTCACCAGTCAGACCTGAACTGGGCCACATTCTCTCCTTTTCTTCTCCCCTCATGCCTGGCATTTACTGCAAGTATAGTGGGACGGGGCCCAGAGGCTCTCTTTAATCCTTTCTATGCTGGTGTGAGGCTTCTCAGCTTCATCACAAAGTTAAAAAATAAACAGTATCTCTCTATACCCTGATTCTGTCTGTGGTCACAATCAGGACTTTGGAGCAGAACCCGGAGCTGGAGTGCAGAGCAGCTCCGAAGCAGTAGAGCAGCTTCGGAGCAGTGGAGCAGCAGGTTTTTGCCTGGAGCCGGAGCAGAGCCGGAGCACAGCTCCAAAGCCCTGGTCACAATACTCATCAACCCCTTTATCAGTTGTTCTAGTGTTTCAGGTATTATTCCTGGCAACTGCCTCTCACTCACTTCTCATCCTTTTTTCTGTATGAGATAGTGAAAAAGCTCTACCTTCGTTTTCTGCTCTTTATCCTCCATGGTCAACTCTTTATACAGACACATTCTTTCTCCCAAGGTTTTTTGTCTGGAAACCCAGTACTTCCAGTGGACTGAGTCACTCAGTGCTATTTGTTTGTTCTAGTCTAAATACTGCCTTGTTTTCCTGTTGTTCACACTGTGTTCCTTGCTATAGGTCTCACTAGACTGATCACTACCACCATGTTTCATGTACTACATTCTGAATAATAACATGAAAGGACTCCATGCTTGTAAAACTTAACTGGCTCTTTATTAAGAGACTATTTTCAGAGATTCTCCTGCTGTATCTTAGCCATATTCACACAGAGATTGACTTCTTGTTGCCTCCTCCAAACTCTTCCTTCCTACAGTCTGTGATCCTCCCAAGTTCAATGCAAAAATGCCCCATCACTTTTACCACCACTGAAGAAGTTGCAAGAAGTTATTTTGCTGACCACTGCAGAAGGTTGGAGAAGCCCTGTCTCCAGCCTCACCTGCCACCTCTCCAGAACCTGGCATCCATGGAGAGGGAGCAAGGGTGACACATCCAGTATGTATTCTGGCCAATATCTTCTGCAGAACCACAAGGAAGGATTAAAGCTCCTTGTTCCAGGACAGAATTTGGCCCTGTATAAGTAATAATAACAATCTCTGCGGATGTATCAGAACATACAGTGCATCTCTAGCACTATACAAATGGCACCATTCTGGCTATATGGCATGAATCACTGAAGGGCTTAATCATGAGAATAGTATTAGATACTCCTTTTCCTGGGCTTCCAGAATGTCTGTCGCTATTTCAGAAATATGCACCAAAAGCTTTCCTATTTCTTTCTTTATTTAATTGCTTGGCAATGTGATAATTATTTCAATTAGCCCTGAGGCTTTGACTACTTTGTCAGTTTCTGATGTTGTACCACGCTGGCATCATCTGGCATAGTTTTTACAACTAATTTTTCCTCCTGAAAAATGTATTATTGTCATTGGAGCATGACCTTGTGTTTCTTTAGGAGAAAAAGAAGCCAAGGAAAATCATTAATTCAGGCTGTCAGTGATATCTAGCTCATTTGTATTGTTGTGGAAAACATTTTACGTGTAAACTAAAATTGGGGCATATTGTTGGCAATTGAGCAAAAATACATGTGTGTGGGACGCAGACCTTTTCACTGGGGCAATTTGCAGTAATGAACATTTGCAAAACTTAAATTTGTGCACAGCCCCCCCCCCCAAAAAACTATTAATAAGTCACAAAATGACACGTTTTCATAGGAAAAGTTTAGAGTTTGTTAAATTAGATTAAATTAGGAAAAACTTTAGCCTAACAAAAACTGTTTAATGTCAGTGCATTCATTTTATGAAACGCAAACTGCTCCACTGAGTCTTGTCTTATTATTTACTTCATATATGTCTATCTAATAAGCCAAGTCCCCCCTTTTTTTTTAATGGGAACTGAATACATTATGATGAAGTTGATCTGGTTCGGAGTCCACAAATCAGTCCATTGCTTTGACAGTTTGTGCCTGAACAAGGTATTCGTTAATACTAAGGGCATGGCTACACTTGCAGATGTAGAGTGCTGTGAGTTGAACCAGCCCTCAGAGAGCGCAGTAGGGAAAGTGCTGCAGTATGTTCATGCTGACAGCAACATGCGCACTGGCATAGCCACATTTGTGGCACTTGCTGCGGCATTGGGAGCAGTGCATTATGGGTAGCTATCCCACAGAGCACCTCTTCCCATTCTGGCACTGTGACTTGTGGAAAGGAGGTGGGAGGGTGAAGGGCATTCTGGGTTCTGTCCCAATGCCCCGTGATGCATTGCTTCGTATCCCAGCAATCCTTGTGCTTTGTCTGTGTTTGGTGCCATCTTTCAATGTTTTTTGTACTGCGTGCTCTGTCTTCTCTTTTGGTCTGCGGGAATGGACACCAAAGTGCTGAGGAATATGCTGATGTGTCTCACCAGCGCATCACAAATGGCAGTCGAGTTACTCCTTAAGCTACAAACTGACAGTGAGGAGTCTGACAATGATGTTGACTTGAGTAACGCATATGACACGAGATTGCTTGTGTCATTCACGGACATGCTCAACACCATGGAACACCGCTTTTGGGCTGGGAAACCAAGCACTGAGTGGTGGGATCACATCATCATGCAAGTCTGGGCTGACAAGCAGTGGCTGCAGAACTTTCGGATGAGAAAAGCTACTTTCATGGGACTGTGTGATGAGCTTGCCTGCAGCGCAACGACATGAGATTGAGAGCTGCTCTGCTGGTGGAGAAGCACGTGGCTATTGCAGTCTGGAAGCTGGCAACTCCAGACAGCTACCGATCGGTCACTAACCAGTTTGGAGTGGGAAAGTTGACCATTGGAATCGTGTTGATGCATGTTTGCAGGGCCATTAATGGCATCCTGCTCAGAGAACCATGACTCTGGATAACATGCATGACATTGTGGCTGGCTTTGCACAAATTAGTTTCCCTAACCGTGGAGGGGCGATAGATGGGACGCATATTCCAATTCTGGCACCAGCCCACCTAGCCTCCGAGTACATTAATTTCTCTATGGTTCTCCAGGTGCTTGTGGATCACCATGGGCATTTCATTGACATTAACGCAGACTGGCCCGGAAAGGTGCATGACACACGCATCTTTCATAACACTGGCCTGTTCAGGAAGCTGTAAGCTGGGACTTTCTTCCCAGACCAGAAGATCACCGTAGGTGAAGTTGAAATGCTCATTGTGATCCTTGGAGACCCCGCTTACCCTCTCATGAAACCCTACACAGGGAGCCTTGATAGCAGCAAGGAGCGGTTCAACAACATGCTGACCCCTTGCAGAATGACTGTGGAGTGTGCTTTTGGCCGTTTAAAGGGCCTCTGGATCTGTCTGTATGGGAAGCTGGACCTGGCCAATGACAATATTCCCACGGTTATATCCACATGCTGTACCCTCCATAACATTTGTGAAGGGAAGGGTGAAAGATTCACTCAGGCATGGAACTCGGAGGTTCAACACCTAGAGGCTGAATTTGAACAGCTCGAGAGCAGGGCAGTTAGAGGGTCTCAGTGGAGGTCTGCAAGGATTAGAGATGCCTTGAGAGAGCAATTTGAGGCTGAAAGCCACCAGTAATCTTTGGTGCCCTGCACTGGAGTGAGGCACTGTGGTTCCAGTGTTGTTAGGATTCTGTGTCTGCTACGTATGATGCACTAACTGCTAGGAAGTGCCTATTGCTTTCCTGGGCTAAGGTATCTTTTACTTTTTGCAATAATAATGATTTTTTTGGCTTTGAAAACATTTATTGAAAAGAAAATCCATTCACTGAAAAGAAACAGAACTGCTAGGGAAACAGAAAGGGCAAGGGGGTGGGGTGGGGAATGGTACAATCACAGATGTCCGTATGTCCTGTTATCATACTCAGCCTTCCTGTCTGGAGTGCTGTGCAATGAGTGCTGCACTTCAGGATGTCTATACTGCATGGTGATGGGGGTTGAGTGCAGTGGGTAAGGGTCATAGTTTGCAGGGCTGGTGGTGAAGTTACAGGTGTTGGAGGCAGCTGGTGGTGATAAGAACCCAGATGTGGGGGAAAGTGGCTTGGAGGTGACGTGGGGGCACAAGGGAAAGAGTTTTGGGACAAGGGGGCGGGCGTGGTAGTACTCCGCCTGCATGGCTACGAGCGTCTGTATTGAGTCTGCTTGACGCTCCATAGTGCTTAACAGCCAGTCCGTGCTTTGCTGTCGGTAATCTGCATTCTGCTGGCGGACCCTCCTTTCACTCTGCTGCCACTCCTGTGCTTTTTGATTTTCATTGAGGGACTGCTGCATTACTTCACACAGCATGTCCTCTTTGCTTTTACATGGCCTCTTCCTGATTTTTTGGAGTCTTTCAGCTGGTGATAACAAGGACAGCTGAGATCTCAAGGTTGCATCTGTAAAAGCAAAATGCAACACTTAACAGAGGCAGCATTGTTCACACAAGACAGAGCAATGATTCACCTGTAGTTAAAGACAAGCACAGTCTACACAGTAGCAGAATTTGCCCGTCCCAAAGCCAGCACACACAAGCTGCAGGAGCCCCAAAGCGGTGAGTGAGCACAGGGGCAAGGAGGACTGATTGTTTCACACCCATACTGTCCTCTGGGTTATTCTCCATCTAGGCATGCATGCAGCCCTAACCCTCCTTGCCCCAAGAGCCTGCACCGAACAACTTCCTTCCCAAAATAAAAGCCATTTACTGGGCACCTCCTCTAGTGTTTGTCCTTCCTCAAGCACCGACCACTGCAGCTGGCTACCTTCCTCCTGGCTTGAGAACAGCTCCTGCCTGCATGCATCTAGGAATGTTGGGATGTGTCCCTCCTCCTGCGCACCCTTGCTCCCCCTTTCCTCCTCCTGCCTTGTTCAACTGGGCTCTGAAGTGTCCATCATGCACCTCAGAGTGGAGGTAGAGTCGCCCCCAAGTATCGCGTCCAGCTCTTTATAGAAACAGTAGGTCGCAGGGGCAGCACCAGAGCAGCAGTTTGCCTTGCGGGCTTTGTAGTAGGCATTCCGCAGCTCCTTCACTTTAATCCTGCACTGCAGTGCATCCCAGTCATGGCCCCTTTCCATCATGTCCCCTTGATATCTGCCCGAAGGTATCGTAATTCCTATAGCTGGAGCGCAGCTGGGGCTGGACAGCTTCCTCCCCGCAAACACTGATGAAGTCCAGCACTTCACCATTGCTCCATACTGGGGATCACCTGGCACATGGAGGCATGGTCATCTAGAAAGATATAATGAGAGCACTCTGTGCCCTGCTGAGCAAACAGAAAGGTGATGTGATGGTGCCCCCCATGAGGCTTTCTGGAATATGCTTATTTTCAGAATTCCCAGAGAATTCCCAAAATTCCCGGATCTGAAGGTTGGTCATCTGAGGGCAGGGCAGTAAAGTTCAAAGTGATGACAATATATATGTGACATAACTGAAATATGTTTTAGGCTACATATGCCATGTAACATATCTATGTAAAGGTTATGATCTACTGAATGTATTCATCCTATTTGTACGCATGTATCATTTTTGTATTCGAAGTTACGAATGTTGCCTGTGTACTGGCTTGATTTTAACTAGCCTAGTAGAGCATTTGGTCAGCTTCTTGAGAAAAGTGCAAATTAAGTGCCCAATCAAAAACCACTTAAGCCAACAATGAACTTGAAGATGCCAATCCGCATCTGAGCCTTCCCAGGAATGTGGTTTGTCTGGTAAAAACTGAGTCATGCATGGACATGTAGCTTGCCCATGTGACTCCAAAACTCCATCTTGGAGCTGGACTTTGCATAGGAGAGAGAAGGGGGTCTCCACCCACAAAAGAGAGTCTATTTAAACCCCTGGGAGGCCCCTTTGTCGTCAGCTGGCTAAAGACAGAGCCTCTCCAACCCCAAGGATACCTGAAAGGAACTGAAAGAAAGTCCAGTAACTACAGGGGGTGTGAGTGATTGCTGGACCCAGACCAGAAGGAGACTAGTCTGTAAAAGGAAGCTTACTGGGTGCGGTTTTTATCTGTATTCAGTTTCTTGGACATAGACTTGCGTGTTCTATTTTATTTTGCTTGGTAATTCACTTTGTTCTGACTGTTACTACTTGGAACCACTTAAATCCTACTTCCTGTATTTAATAAAATCACTTTTTACTTATTAATTAACCCAGAGTATGTAGTAATACCTGGAACGGGGGCAAACAGCTGTGCATATCTCTTTATCAGTGTTACAGAGGGTGAACAATTTATGAGTTTACCCTGTAGAAGCTTTAGACAGGGTAATATGGATTTATCTGGGATTTGCACCCCATTGGGAGTTGGGCATCTGAGTGTTAAAGACAGAAACACTTCTGTAATTTGCTTTCAGTTTAAGCCTACAGCTGTTAGGGGACATGGTTCAGACCCTGGGTCTGGGTTTGCAGCAGGCTAGCGGGTCTGGCTCAAACCAGGCAGGGCACTGACGTCCTAAGCTGCCAGGGCAGGAAAGCAGGGGCAGAAGTAGTCTTGTCACATCAGTTGGCAGCCCCAAGGGGGTTTCTGTGATTCAACCCATTACAGGATTTTCAAAATTCCAGAGAATTTAAAGGGTGGGTCTGACGGTTGGTCATCTGAGGGCAGGGCAGTAGAGTACAAAGTGATGACCAGAGTGGCTAGACCAGGCATTGTGGGACACTTCTGGAAACTGATCAGAGCGCATTAACAGACTAGGACGTCCACACTGGTGCCACAGTGCTCCAGCCAGGATGCATTAAGCGTTATCCTTCTTGTCGAGGTGGATTACCAGGAGCGCTCCAGGCGCTCTACGAGCCTTGCCAGTGTGGCTGCATCATGATGCTTTGATGTGTTCTAACTTGCAAGTGTAGCCATGCCCTAAGTTGTTTTCAGTTACCAATTGCGTGAGTTTCAATCCTCTGCTGTTTGCCTTGTCATTCCCAAACCTCTCAACACAGCTGCACCATTTTGTATTAGTTGGGGGTAACCTGCGTTCAAGGTACAAACAATCCGTGTGCCAGTGGAGAACATTTGCTTAGCCAGTTTAATTTGTTTGAAATCCAGTTGCCCCTTCTCAAATGCTTCAATGGAATTATCCAGTGCAAACATGTCACTTCCTCCCAAATATTGTATTGTCTCTGCTGAAGTGTCACCATGGCATTGTAAGCAGGGGCGGCTCTAGGCATTTTGTCGCCCCAAGCACGGCAGGCAGGCAGCCTTCAGCCACGTGCCTGTGGGAGGTCTGCCGAAGCCGTGGGACCAACGGACCCTCTACAGGCAAGCTGCCGAAGGCAGCCTGGCTACTGCCCTCGCAGCGACTGGCAGAGCGCCTCCCGCGGCTTGCCGCCCCAAGCATGCGCTTGGCGTGCTGGGGCCTGGAGCCGCCCCTGATTGTAAGTGATTATGGACAGTAATTATGGTGGTGTCCATCTCCTCTCCAGTATCCATTCCTGTTGTTTCCAAGCATGATCATCCACTTCAAGGAGCACGGAACCCCTGGTTTGAACTTGGAGTTTTTCTTCTCCTAGGTGGCTGCCTGCCAAGGATGAAGAGCCTCACCTAACCTGAACAGTCTGGTTTCCTTTAAAAGGGACCAGACACTTGCCTTTTAAAAGAAAATTTGGCTCTTGGGGGTGGTTGGTTTTGCTGACCATTTGGGGCATTTAATAGAAGTTGGAAGCTCATCCCCAGCCTCACCATGGCCATAACAGCCCTTGTTAGAGGCCTCTAAGTCTTGCTTACATTTGAATTTTCCTGCGTTGTTGTATAACAAACTCCTCAGAATTGCACCATAAATCATATTTTATTTCTATGAAAAAGGAGCTAGACTTTCAGCAGAGCCCAGGGTAGGGAAATGTATCTTTAAAAAGAAAACAGAACACACACATTTTAAATGTCATACAGCAGGCAAAATTCCTGTTGGATAATCCAGAAACCTCTCTGCCGGGGTCACAGTCCCACCACTCAAAATTGTGTGATCATAGGGTGGTAGCAGAGAGAGAGTAGGGGAGGTGACAGATTATTCAGCCAAACAATGGAGGAGAGGGTGCTACTTCTAATGTCACATTTCCACCAACTGGTCCTTATTTTGCATAGAATAGGTCAAACATACAGATTGTGTGTGTTTTCCTTTCATCTCATGAGGCACACAGAATTCAATCATAAAATAATAGGTTATTGTAACGGGGCGATGCTCACCTCCGTGGCTCCTCCTGCTGGCCTCCTGAGGAATTAGCTCGCCAGCCTCCGGAATGTCCTCTGCCAGCTGGTGTCTCACTTTTCCCTATATCCCTCCTGGACCCCGGTGCCCCTTTCTCTTGGGGGCTGCCCCCTTTCAGTATCTGGGTTTCCCCACCCAGGGGAACCCCCACCAACTATCCCCACCTCGCCTCAGTATCAGGCTACTGCCAGTCACCATCTAGCCCCCGTTCACTGGGGTAGACTGCAGTGTACAAGCCACTCATCACATGCAAGGGGGGGTTGGACCTGCTGCTTTGACCTACCCCTGGGCTGCCATCTGCAACCCCAGTACCCTTCTGGGCCTTTAACAAGGTCTGCAGCCTGGGGGGTTTCCAGGCCAGAGCTCGTCCGCTCCTCTGGCCTTCACTCAGCCCTGCTCCACTCTAGGTACCCTGGGAGCTCCTAAGCAGCCAGGCCCTTACCTCTCTAGAGACAGAGAGAGACTGCCCTCTTATAAGGGCTAGCTGAGCCCTGACTAGGGAGTGGCCACAGCTGAGCCTGCTTCCCCAATCAGCCTGGGAACTGCTTGCTCCTAGCCACAGCCCTCTGCTGGGCTGTTTTGAGCCCTTTAAGGGCTGGAGCCTACAGTTATACAGCACCCTTAGTGTAATTATACCAAGTTTAGCTGAGAGAGTCAGTTTTCCTTTATAACCATTTTCTCTTTATCTAATCATATGTTGTCATAAGTAGATAGGTAAGGTAAGGGTTAATTTTCTTTTGCCTGTAAAGGGTGAATAAAGGGAACCAAACACCTGACCAGAGGACCAATCAGAGAACTGGATTTTTTAAAAGTCAGGGGCGGGAATTGTGTACTCTAGGTCTTTTGTTTTTCCAGCTATGGAGGAAACATCTTTTCTGCTAACTCCTATTTCTTTCTAATATTTTCCTACAAGTGTGAGTACAAAGGCCACAAGGCAAATAGGCTGTTATATGCTTTGTGTTGTATTTACAGTGTGTTGATTTGCTGGACTGGTTTAAAGGGGGCTATCTTTTAAATCAGACTGTTTATTCATATTTTCTTATAAGCAAGAGCCTGTATTGATCTCTTAATGCAGTATTATTGTTTTGTATTTTCTTTCTTTTTATAAAAGTTCTTTTAAAACTGTGGGGAGTTTCTTTTCCTAGTGAGCAAAGGATAGACATCTCTGCATACCAGCTATCTGTCTCCCTCCGGGGAAGCAGAGCGGGGAGGAAGCATTACTCTCTGTGGGGTCTATTCCTATTGTCCCAGGGCGGGAAAGAACCAGGCTACGGAAAAGAAAGGAATCAACTCTGTTCCTTTGTGTTGCGTTTTTCTCTAGTTACTGCTACGAGACCGTAAGGGGGGGCGGGGGGGAGGCCTCTTTGAATGTGATTAGCCTCGGGGGAGGTAAATAGCTCTCTTGGTTTTGCATTCAAGGAGTAAGTATAGCATCGCCCCAGGCTCACCCAGGAAAGGGGGGGAAGCTGGGGATGAGATAGAGGAGACCAGGGGTCTGCGAGCTTGGGGGTCTTCCCAAAGGAAGTTGGGGAGTCCACAGAGGGGTCCCCCAAGGAGTATTTGGGGAAATCCAGGCTGATAAGAGCCTAATTCTTATTTGGTGGCAGCGAAGTAAAATCCAAGCTGGTAGTGAGCTTGGGGGAGGTTCAGATAAACACTCAGATGTTGAACTCTAAGTCCAGATTTGAGACAGACGTTTATTACATATGTAGCAGGAAGCTTCATAAGTAATTTGTATGGCTCCATTCCACCTTATGATTTGCCTTTCACGGAAATCCATTTTTGAACAAAGTGTTATAAATATAATATAATTAAATATGTTGCATTCTTTCAACTGGTAAATTAGAAAATGTGAGCATAAGGTAGATGGAATTGGGAACATAGAAGCTGTGTTACATTTCAAACCCATTTCCTGTGTGGCCAAGGATGGGAGTGCTTTTGTATATGCATACAGAAGTGCTAAGGTCGATTTGTCTCATCTCTTTTGATTGCCTGAAGGGAGTTTCATTATATGTCAAAACTCATCACAAGGATTGAGTTCAACACAAAAATGCACATCTGTTAACTCTATTTAAACTAAATACAACTGCCTAATCTTTAGTGTATGGACTGATTCATATTCAGGGCCACCTATGAATTATGTACAGTACTGGTGGTCTGGAAAGTCCTGGGTTAATCCGCCTTTTTCTGTTGTACACACATTCTGAGTGAAATACAATAATATCCCTGCCAAGTACTAAAGGCAGCAGTGTCTCTAATAGATGGAATGAATTTGTCGTTGAAATAAAGGGGACCCAGATAATCCTTCTGAAATAGCTGAAGGGAATGCTATTTTGTCATGTCTTTGGAAACTCTGTGAAATCTGTGAGGATATCCGGGAAATCAAAACATAACTGAGCAAGCACCGCGAGTGTTAGCACCTTCTTCTTAGCATATGTGCAACCTGCCTGAAGTGGCATGTGACCAGGATGCATCACTGAATTTGGTCCACTGGTTGGATCATTAACTTCCCCAGGCCAGGTACTGAGAGGGAGTGTGACATAAACATTTATCCATGCCTCGCAGTATAATATGGGCGTTTCAGAGACTGTGATGCACAGTTGTACAAGAAGCTTGGGCTTGCCACAGCCAAAATATAGTTCAGAATTTCACAGATAACAGTAAATTTTGAGGTTAGATCATTCCAGTGTGTAGAGTTAGTCTAGAATTAAAATGATAAAAAAATTTAACAGATGCACTCCTACTTCCAGTTCTGAGAGGGAATATTTATTGCACAGGTATAAGAATGTACTATTATGCAACTATTATTTAGTTGTGTTTTGTTAATGTGTTTCTATCATATTAACTTTTAGCCAGTCTATCATTTTTGTTTCTTCTTGGCAAGAATTGTAAGGATTTGCATTTGAAGTTGTCCTCTTGTTTTTTACATCCTTTGAGCCAAAGTATTTCATTTGCATCTGCCTTTAAATTAGTGTAGAGATAGGTCCGAGCCAAAAAGTTCAGATCTGAATTCTAATTTCTCAAAATATAAGTCATTTGTGGTTTTGGTAAGGGCTTATTGCTAATTTAAAGGAAGAAATGAACTATTTTAGAGGCCACTGCAAAATCCATAACGATAGGGGTCCTACCACAATAAACAAAATCTCATAGTGTTGCCCACTCTTCTGAAACTAGAGTCCCATAGCCAATATTGGGGTCCACTTTCTGCCAAGTGGTCGGATTCTCTGGTTTCCAGGTTGGCTTCCCAGTGAAAGAGAAATTAGTGACACAGAGTCTATGTATAGTCTGAAGATATGTCTACACTACGAGTAAGGGATGTGATTCCCCTGCTATTGTATAAGTGGTTTTTCAAAACTTAATGTTAAAAATATCTTCATGAGAGCATGCAGAAAGCCAGCTGAAATTGGTGATTGACAGTTTGTAAATAAGTAGTGAGTGTGCTTATACAGTATAAATAGGATATTGATAAACTTCATGTTAAATATGTTTGTTTTACATTTTGCAGCTGCTGATTAATATAAGGAGTAACAAGTCTCATCTAATTGTAATGCTTTAATGGAGGAGATTTTCAGGGCTACACTGTAAAGTGGTTGCTTCACTGTTTGTCGCTTTTTTCTCTTCTACATTTCTCATTATGTGTTCTTCAAGCTGCCATTGATCTGTTTATAATGTTTTAAACGTGAACTTGTCCAGGATTTTGAGCCAGAGCTCTAATTATGCTGCTCTGAGACTATCAATTGCACACAGTAGTAGTATTAAATCAGCTTCTCTTTCTTTTTAGAGCGACACACAGACTAAGACTGCTAAGGGAAAAGTACAGTATTTTCCTGGTGACCTGCATGAAAGAATACAGTGGGCACATTTTGATTATGTAGATTTTAACAGAGTTGATCGGTTATGACAGGATTTACAGAATTATTGAAGAAGTTCTCTTTCCTAAGCAACAAGAGTATTTTATTAGCTCGGTGTTTCCCACATGATCTCATATGCCCCCTCATATTTTGTTCTGGAGAGGCATTAAAGGGCAAAATAAACTAATCCAGTACAACTATATTTTAATCTCATTTAGGAAACAAATTTATTCAAGAATTAAAATTGAAGCATCAATATGAAGTGTGCTATACTATCTATTTACAGAATAATATGAAATATTACAATATACTTTATAAATTAGAATTGGCACTAAATCCAGGAAATTGCAGAGGCCATGCTGTTGTTTTCATATTTTAGGATCAGATGCTGTTAATATTTATTTTATATTCAAATTGGGGGGGGGGAAGGAAGATAAATAGAATCTTTGGAAAACATTGATTTTCAAAGGCTATGGCAACCTAAAGAGAGAACTAAGGAGAGGAATATCTTTCACCTAAAGTAAGGAGGTCACCTAAAAGCAGTCAAGGAAACAGAAACAATAGATGTTTCTTTAGGTGAGTTACAGAAGACAAAAAACATGTTGGAATTCTTCACCGAATAACTTGTGCATCAAGAAATAAAGTTGGTTTTCTCTTATTAGCCTCTTTGCTGCAGGAGAATACATCTATACATAAGACAGTTTTTAATTAACAATTTTTTAATAAGTGACATTTCTTCGTGTATTTTAGGTGGAGCTGGTAGCACTACCAGTTACTAAGGTTGCCTGGCACGTCCCATTTTACGACTCTGTTTTCAGTTGCTTGTAAACTTTGCTAAAATTTAACCATCTGGTTCAAATTTTCCATGTCAGGTATCTGCCTCAGGCTGATTTTTTTAAAATTTCAGCCCAAATGGTTCAGCTATTTCCAAGAATGAGGTTTGAGAAAAAATACATTGTTTTGCCCATGTTAAAAAATTCTCATGAACTTTTATTTTAAAAGCTCTAGAAGCCCCATGCTTTGGAGCAGGGACTTGAAATTTGATGAAATGGAGGCCTTTGTGTAAAAGATAAGTCTTTTAATGTTCCCCTGAAAATCCCCCCAAATTTGAACTTTTAAGCCTGTGAATACAATTCACACATGCTCAGTAGAAACTTACTAAGTTCCCCAAGATTCTGTCTGCACTAGGCATGCTCCCATCTGGCTTTGAGCAGGAATTTCTCTTCAATTGTTGGTGTAGGCTGGGGCCAGATCTGGGCACCAGAACTGAAAGCAGGGATCTGTCTCTTCCATTCTCTTGATATCCCTTCTGCTAACACTCAGGCACTGAGAGGGAGTAGGCTGCCTGATTCTAATGCCATGTGACAAGAACAGCACCTGAGGTGCTTATAGGAGTAGATTGGGATGGGGATGGGGAAATGGAGACTGAAGGATTTCAGGGAAGAAAGGGAAACTGGGCCTGGGAGTTGGGATGGAGGGAGACTGGGACTGGCTTGAGCCAGGGGACAAAGGAAACCGGAGTTGGTTAGGAAGAAGACCGGGACTGGAAACCAATGCAGGGGGAGACAGAGACTGAGACTGGATGAGGAGCTTTGTGAAGACTGGGATGAATTGGGAAAGGAGACTGGGACTGGCAATCAGTGAGATGGAAGTCCAGAAGAAGAAGAGACACATCTGACAAGGAACCACAGTGCAGGAGAGACTGTTATTGAATGAGGAGCAAAGTGACTGGGACAAGAAACCAGCGAGGAGGACACTGGGATTGGAGAAGGGTGCTGGGAGGAAGACTGGAAGCCCATGGGGACAGAAAGCAGGGAAGGGACAAGAGAGACAGATAAATGGACAAATAGAGATGGGACTGGTAAAGCAAAACTGGGACTGGGACAAGAAGCCTGAGGAGTGGAGACTGGAACTGGCTAGATGAGGAGAATGGGACTGGAGTGAGGGGTGGGGAAGAGACAGGACTAGGAAAAGGAGAGGTTGGAGAGGACAGGGCAGAAAGGGTCAAGCATGGGGGGAGTGGTCAGCGGAATCTGGGCCCACTACAGCATACTCGCCTCCAGTGCCTGCAATGGAACCCAGAATTTCTGAGTCTTGCCATTCCTCTGTTGTAAGGAAATGTCTGAGGGACACACTGGCAGAAGGTGTGTCTCAGCCCCCCTTTAATGTTGGTCTTTTTAGAGGATGAAAACTACTATTGCTATCAGTTACTCTGTTAGCTCAAGTGTCAGGTCTGCACAATGGATCTGAAGGTTCCAATTCAGCTGATGATCCATATGGGTGTCAATATGGTGCCATGTGATGGAATTTCTATTGGGGGGATTTTCAGTTTACTTTTTAAACAACCAGGAAATGGCACACAAAAAACCACAGTAAGAGAATGTTATTAAGTTTGCATAGTCAAACATTCCAAAGTTAGGAAACATCAGCATTAAGGTTGCCAGGGCAACCTTATTCTGGCCCTGTTGTGTATATATGCATTATGATTCAGTCTTTAGTTACATAATCACATGCTATTTTTCCCACACTGTACCAAGATGGAACTGCTGTGGGAATTAATCACAGTGTGTAGTGAAGAAGGCTGTTGTCTGTAGGACCCTTGTTTCATATGTTGTGGAAGTTGGAAGATGTGTAGTGAATGAAACAGAGGATTGCACAAAGAGAAAGCAGGGTATCAGGGGGAAAGCAGCTGAATGCTGCCCTGGGAGACTTGGATTCTATCTAGAGTGGCAAAAAAAATTTCAGCTGAAACGTTTTTTGACAAATAATGCAAATACAGTGACACTGAAATCTTTCATGGATTTGTGTTGTTTTGCTGAAATGTTTGTCTCAAAAAAAATTGGAAAAAGTTGAAAACGTTTTCTAAATGAACTATTTTGATTTGGGATTTGAAACAATGTTTCATTTTGGAATTTCCCTCAAATTTATGTTGAAAAATGTAAAAATGTTTTTAAAACCACTAAAAAGCAACATTTCAGGTCAAATAAAGCATTTTGTTCAACCCAAAAGTAATGTAATTTATTTTTTTTAATTTGCCACAAAGTCAGAAAATAAATCTTTCAGTTGACCTGCACCAACTTTTTTTTTCAACAGCTCATGAACCAAAAAAATTCATTATTTTCACAGAACTAATTTTGTCCCTGCCTCTGCAACAGAGTTCCTGAGTGAATCAGACATTTCTTACGTGGTCACTAATTGTGTGTTCCTCATTTTACAAGTGCCTGACTTGAGACTCTTCAGTCTGATTTGTTGAAGAGCTCAGCACTCAGAGCTGCAACTGACATCAGTGGGTGCTGTACTTGGAACATATAAACTACTATATAATGCTACATATTCAGGTCCCAAATTGGGCACCCAAAATTAATATTTTTTACCTTTTGTGTCTCTGTTCTTCCTCTGTAAAATGAGGGGAACTATCACCCATTACTTTACAGGATGTGAAAATAAATTAATGTTTGTGAAGCACTCAGATATTATAATGATGAGCAACCATAGACACACCACTAATTAAGTTGATAATTGTCTATTTGAATACTGTGCAGTAAATAAAGCTGGAGCGACACATTGAAAAGTGAAAATAGAATATTGAATAGCTGCTGATTAAGTGAGAATTATAGGGTTAGAAGGGACCGCAAGGATCATCTAGTCTTACTCCCCAGAATTGTCCATCCTGTGCCTTGAATGAAGCAGGGGTCCTGTAGAAAAAAACGTTAAAAATTATATCATAATGCATATGCACTAGGGGGGAGATTAAGTTATAAGGTTGGGATTTTCCTAAATTTTTAGTACTTAATTTTGCAACATTAATAATGTTATTTTATAGTTTTTAATGTATATTATATTGATATAGATAAATAAATATAGTGGGGGGGTAATGTCCAAATATATATTATATGTATGTGTCAAGGCTGATTCCCCACTCTGGCACTTTGAGTACAGAAGGTGGAGGCCCGTGAGGATTTAAAAAAGTAATACTGGCCACTCCAGGCTTGTATTAAACTCCCAAGGTTACAGCTTTTCTCTGACCTTGGATGGGTAGATGCTGCCACCATCCAAGTGCAAAAACTCCTTTGAGAACCCAGGAAGGTGCACTTGGGAAATCCTTCCTGTGGGATACCCTCAAGCCCTTCCTTCCCTCCAGGAAGAGCTGAGAAAGAAGAAAAAGGAAATTAGCTGTGGCCACCGGCTAATTAAACAACATAGGCACAAATCTCTTAGGACACAAAATCCAGTCCTGTTCTTAAAAAAGGTAAATTTTATTAAAAACAAAAAGAAAGAAAATACATCTGAAAACTCACGCTATTGCTAGATTTAAAAACCCCACTTACAATAATTAAGTATCAACAATAACCTTCTTGAGGTCCAGCTTAAAGATTACAAGCAAAACATAAGCATTTGAGGTTAGCAGAGAGGAGTCCACAAGCCATAAAGAAATAAACAGAAATAAATCTAATCGTATCTTCCTAGACATTTCCTGATCTACTTACATATCTGGGGTTTCAAATGAATAGTTTTTAGGTACTGATCTGATGATTTTTCATACCTGGCCTAAGCTCTTACAGCATACTGCAGCCCTCTCTCTGCTTCTCCCTGAGAACAGCAACAGAACAGACAAAAGGGAGTTTTTTCCCAATTTTAAAAAGCTCTAGCCTTCCCATCGGCCTTTTTGGTCAGGTGTCCACTCCTTTCCTTTTACCTAAGAAGGGAGACTTTTTAACCCTTTACAGTTAAAGCAAGTAGAGAACAACTACTAAGAGGGATTTTATAGCTAACTGTCTGTCTGGGTGTCCATAAAAGGGAGCCACCCACCTTCTTTCCCCTCTCTACCCTCTGCTTTTATTTATGACAGTATATATGTGTGATACTTAACTTTCAGACTTTTGACCATTACTTTGCATTACACTGCAGACTAATGCTAAGTGTACACTAGCACTTTGGTCAGCAAAGCTTCTGTTGGACGGGGTGTAAAAAAACATTCCCCTGACCAACACAGGTTTCACCGACAAAAGCACCAGCGCTACATTGGCAGGAGACGCTCTCTGGCCAACATAGCTCGACTGCCACTAGATGGTCGTAGTTTAATTATGCTAACAGGAGAGCTCTCTCCAGTTAGCATACAGCAGCTACGCGGGAGACCTTACAAAGGGTGACCAGACAGCAAGTGTGAAAAATCGATACGGGGTGGGGGTAATAGGAGCCTATATAAGAAAAAGACCCAAAAATCGAGACTCTCTCTATAAAATCAGGTCATCTGGTCACCCTACCTTACAACAGCACAACTGCAGTGGTACAGCTGTGTCATTGTAAGGTCTGTAGGGTAGACATACCCTAAGTGTGTGTGTTTTTCCATCTAGAAGCTCCCGTAAATCTTATTCTGATAGGTCGGTCTGCTAATGAGCAATGCCTTCTTCATTCCTAGTCTTTTTACAGTCTCATAGTATTCCTATGTAGACAGAACATGCAAAGAGAGATCAACACCACTAGGGGTCCTCTGTTACCAATTCTGCTCTTACAAAGTATTTCACCCACTTTCAGAGCACACAGCTTACGCAGTAATGTCAGACGTAAAATACTTTTGTAAAATCAGCTGTGCAATATGTAAGGGCCTACAGTGTGTCTCAGAAGCAATTGATGATAACATAAGATTGCAAATAAACAGAAAACAAAGTTAGCTATTAAACATATATTGGCAAATGAAAGTGAAAGGTGCTGGAGCAACATAGCACTGATGGATGCACTGGTGCTTTGCCTTTAGTGTATAACCATGTGTCTCATACAGATGCATTAAAGTGTACTGTAAACAAGTATAAAAACAGAAATTGAAGAAAGTATGATTACATTGGGGTAAATGGTTAAGCGGAATATGCTTATTTTAATATTCCAGGTATCTAAAAGCAACTTCAATCAGTTGCCATTTTTTAAATTGTCTCTCAAAAGTGTTTCCTCCTCCTCCCCCAAATGTGGAAAAATTCTTCCTTCTCCCTTCAAAATACTATCCCTGCCTATGGCCTATGGCAGCTAGTGACAGTTTAACAATGTGGTGTTCTGAATGTAGTGTCCTTGAACGCTGAGTCTCTTTTTTGGGAAGTAGGCAGTACCGCATTTACAATGGCACCAGTGGTGCCATGGAGCCGAGCCCATTCTCAAAAAGGTCCCCGGCCTGCTCTGCACCATCGCATCACCTTTCTGTTTGCTCAGCAAGGCATGGAGTGCTCTCAGTGTATCTGTCTTGCACTGCGTCCTGAGACCACTGCCTTCCCCCCACCCCCCACCCACCACTTGCTCCTCTCAGGTGCCCACTGATCTGCTGAGGGCTCCTCTCCTCCCCTGGTCCCACCCGCCTGCTCCTCTCTGCCCTCTGATTGCACCTCCAGCTGCGGACAGTCTCTGCTTTCCACCACCTGCGGGGCCTCACCTGTCTCCCCGGAGCTGAGCCACCTGGGACTGGTGCAGAAGCCTGGCCAGTCTCTGCCAGTTCGGGGGCGGAGGAGGGGAGAATGTGAGGGGGCTTGGCTGGGCCTCTCCAGGCAAATGGGTCCTGACGGAGCCCAGACGGGGTAGCCCTGGCCTGTCTGACCACTCTGTTCCTGAGGGACCGGTGATTCCCTGCCCCGGGATCAGCCCTGACTATGTTCCTAGCTCAGCCTAGCAGGCACAGTACATCCCAGCAGGGCCAGTGAGTGTGGCCAGGAGTCAGGGCATGGGGGAGTGGGTCTCTGGGGCGGGGGAGATTTGTGTGTGTTGGAGTGCTGGGTAGTTGTGGTGTAGGCAGGGGAGTGCTGGGCAACTACTGTGTTGTGCAGGGCGTTGTGCATTTGTGGGGGGGTGCTGGGAATAGCGGGTCTGGAGGGGCTCTGGCCATAGGGAGTCGGGGGAGAGGGTTGCAGAGGCTCTGACTTTCTGATTTCCCTCGGGGGTGCTTGACCCCCACTCTGCACTAGGCCCCGCCCCCACTCCACCCCTTCCCCCAGTCCCCACCCCTGCTACACCTTTTCCTGCCCCTGCTCCTTCCCTTCCCCCTCAGCACTTCCTGCCAGCCACTGAACAGCTGCGGAAGAGAGGGAGGAACTGATCGGCGGGGCCACCGGTGGGTGCTGAGCACATACGATTTTTTTTCTATGGGCACTCCAGCTCTGGAGCACCCACAGAGTGGGCACCTATGGGGTGTTGGGGGCGGGGGAGGCTGTGTGTCATGGCGTGGGCCCACCCCCAAGGAGAAGGGGCATGCTGGCAGCACATGGCCAGGCGGGCCACTGTGCATCTGACAACTGCCAATTTGTAAATAGTGCCCTCGCACTAGCTGAGCAGAGCAGGGCTGCCCCTGTCATGCCATGCTCTGTTGCCCCTGGCTGGCCTTTCACTCAGGGGACTCCCTGTGCCATGCTCCATTGCCTCCATGGGGGCCCACAAATATGTTTGGTGCCAGGTCCACAAAAGGTTAACCCAGCCCTGGAAGTAGGGGAGAATTCTGTTAATTTTCACAAAGCAGCATCATGTTCATTGTATCAGCAGCTATCTGGTTAACATGACCTTTCAACAGAAAGTTTTGTTGAGATTCGGAACAATAAAGTTAAAGACCCAGATCCTCCTGTTGGGTACAGCATTGCAATCCCAATTTGGCAAGTGGGCAGAATCCTGAAAAATGCAGTGTAAAGAAGAAATAATAACCAAAAAAATAGTGTCAGTGATGTGAAAAGGGAACCAGACTTAACAAAGGGGTGTAAATTGGCAATACAGCTATGTTGGTTTACACCAGTTGGGGATCTGGCCTAGAATTTATAAGGCTTTTAATTGCATTGTTGTTTGTTGTTCTACTGAGCTGTAGAACAGTAACAAGCAAATTGTGCATATTGTATGCCCTACCCAGGTCTAAAGCATTGGTTTGTACTTGGATTAGTTTTAATATATTCAGATATAAATATATTCAATATATTCTGTTATGATCGCTTTCCATTCCATCTCCTTACTATATTTCAGAAGTCAGATGAGTTATGGAACATTAATAATAATAATAATAGCTCTTATATAATGCTTTCCTGCAATAGATCACAAAGCACATTACAAAGATAAGTTTCATTATCCCCATTTTACAGATGGGGAGAGACTCTGTGGCAAAGCGTGTTACAATACACATTTTTTTTTTCAAGATATACTACATAAAATGTTTGGTAACATATTTATTTTGTTAAAAATTAATATTTAGCAAGCATCCAGAGTTGGTACTCTTTGCCCCGATAAGGCCAGAACTGGAAAGGAAGGATGTTATGATTTGGTTTTGAGGTGTGCTGGCTTAACAAAATGAGAAACTTTGTACACCATTTCATCTATGACTTGCTCAAAACACCAGTGTATTAGCTTTCTGGCTTTCAATAATTTTGATCACGAAATTGAAACTGATTCATTTTAAGTTTTTTAGTAGCTACAAAGGTATATTTGTTGCTGAATTTTAGAATCTAGAAGTGTTAACTGCATACAAACAGTCAAGATATTTAATGTTCAAAATTTAAAGTCATCCTGTTTGGGGTATTTGGGGGTGGGGGGAGTCGGAGGAGCTGTATTAGTGTGACATTCACACAACTAATATAAGCTTTAACATTCTCTCTACTTCTTGCTCATTTTGTACATACAACTATATGTGTGTGTGCCTGTGTGTATGTCTCTATGCACACATGTACTCATATTTTGCAGCCACAGCTTAGATGCCTATATTTGATAAGTTACCCTTATTTAATACTTGACTTGTCTTTTTTGCCAAATGAACGTTTGCACTCATGAGAAAATTCAGATGACTTAATTAGTGCAAATGTAGGGAATAAATGTTGGAACAGCTGTAAGGAAACTAATATTTGCCAAGTTTACTTGCAGTGCAGTGGATTTCTTAATGAGCAAGAGTGTCTTTCTCCTAGGGCCGTTAATTTTGCTGATTATTGTGAACATTTGAAATGGCATAAGAGGGCCAATTTTTATATTCCTCTCCTCTTGCAAGAGATAATATGGCCTAATTCCCATGTGCTAGGCAGGTGTATATGGGTTGTGAGTGTTTATCAGTGCTGTACATCACTGCTGTTATGCTCAGGTTGCAGTCTTTAGCATAGGAGTCTGTATATGACTTGTCATAGCGTCCCTACTCAGATCTGAACCTTAGAGTTCAGAAAATGAGATGCTAGCAGGAAACCCCCAAGCTTAATTACCAGCTTAGATCTGATAGCGCTGACTACAGCCAAGAATTCCAAGTGCCTGGTCATCTCGTCTCCCAAAACCTTCCCTGGGGGACCCCAAGACTCAGATGCCCTGATCCTCACACAAGGGACACAAACCCCCCCTTGCTCTCGTTACTTTCCCAGGCTTCCTCCTGATGGCCACTGGACGCCACACACTGTTTCAATTCTTGAACACAACCAAGAGATCAGGTTTTCTCGACCCTGCATCAGAGTCCCTGCAATGCAAGTCTTGTAACTGCTATAACACAAAGAGATTTCTCTTTCCCCCGTCTTCTTCCTCCACCAAGTCCTGGTTGAGCTGCAGACTCAATCCCTTGAGCCTAACTATGAAAACATCCAAGCCAGGTCTTAAAAAAAGAAAAAGACATAATAGGTCCTCTGTGATCAAGTGACATATAACCAGGGTTATTGCGCTCTAAAGAAAATAGAGTCAACAGTCTTATTCTAAAGAATACCAATTACATCAGCACATACACACATGTAATACAAAACAATATAAGCCTATTGTCTCTACCTTTGTATTCCGAACTTGAGATAGACAGATAGAAAGCCTGGAGATAGGTGTCCTCAGGCTAGACAACATTGAAGCTGAGCACAAAAACACACCCCCAAACTTCCCCCCTTGAGATTTGAAAAATCTTGTTTCCTGATTGGTCCTCTGGTCAGGTGTTTGGTTCCCTTTGTTAACCCTTTACAGGTAAAAGAAACATTAACCCTTAGCTATCTGTTTATGACATGACTATCATACCATTCACTGTTATGATTAGAGACAGACTTGCAGCAGTGCAGTAGATCCAAATTCCCTTGAATCTTAGGTAAAGTTCAGATCTGGATCTTTGCAGTTGGATCTTTCTCTAGAATAACCTGAACCAAAACACATCCCCCAAACATCTTCAGATTTGGAGAAGTTCACATTCAACTTTGTGACTTGGATCCAGCTGTCATTATGATATAAATCTCAAATTAACTAAATATCCTTTTGTACTTATTTCCTGAATGTTAAGACCTGAACCTTCATAAATGAATCATCATGTAGGAGCACTGAATATGAGGAGTATGTATGAAGGAAAGCTTGGCATAGTGACCAAATAATTGGAAAGATGTAAGATGCACTCTCATTACCAGGGCCGGCTCCAGGCACCAGCACAGCAAGCAGGTGCTTAGGGCGGCCAACAGAAAGGGGTGGCACGTCTGGCTCTTCAGCAGCAATTCGGCGGTGGGTCCCTCAGTTCTGCTCGGAGGGAAGACCTGCCGCCAAAGAATCAAGCGGCGGAGGTAGAAGTGCCAGTAGCAGCTTTTTTTTTTTCCCCCACCGCTTGGGGCGGCAAACACGCTGGAGCTGGCCCTGATCATTACGGCAGCATGTAGAGTGCATATACTGCACTCCTCCTTAGCATGAAGATAAATAAAGATAAGATCTTTGGAAGGTCTACTGCATTTGGACTTGTACAAAATCAAGAAAAACCATATGACTTCTTTACAGAGCAGTTAGGGTTATTGTCACAGGTGAAAGAGGAGAACAAGCCAAACAAACTTTGGAATAAAATGAAAACTGTTATGATCAAAGACACACATTGAGAAAACTCATTATCGGACCACATCATGGTTGTTAATGAAGATGGTAAAAAACGATGCAGAGTAAAAGAGAGCATCTTAGAGACTGAAGATCATAGGAGGGAATACAAGGAATTGAGGAAACAGACTCAAAGGCAGTCTAGATGAGACAAGAGTGAACAAACTAAGCAAAATGCAAGGAACTTGAGAATTATAAAGAGAGTAATAACACATAAGGTATATTCACAGTGGTCAGAGTTCTTACCATAGAGCTTTTCCAATGACCGAGCATTATAAAAGATCATGATATCAAACGCAGGTGGAGAGATTACTGTGCAAATCTGTATGCCTCATTAGAGCCGCTTACACTGCAATATGACAGAAAAGAGAATACAGAGCCATCAATCCTGTGAGAGGAAGTGGTGCATACTGTTATGAAAATGAAGCCTGAGAAAGCACCAGGGATAGATAATATATCAGCAGAATTGCTAAAAGTGATTATTGACCACAATATTGATCTCGTGGAAAATTTGCAACAGCGTCTGGATGACTAGAAATTGGCTTGACGACTGGATGAAGGGAATCTTTCTGCCCTTATCGAAGAAAGGATATGTAACAAAGTACAGTAAATGTTGTACCATTTCCATGATACTGCAATCAAGTAAAGTGCCACTCTATATAATTCAGGATCTCACGAAGTGAATGATAGAGGCAAAACTACAACCACTACAAACTAGTTTCAGAGAGAGATGAGGCACACGTGATCAAAGTGTGAATATCTGTCATATCATTGAAAAATGCAGAGAGTACAATCAGCCTTTGATCATGGGCTCCACTGACTATTCCAAAGCATTCAGTACCATGCAATATGACCATCTTTGCAGAAAATTGGCAGACATGAGGATTCCAAAACATCTTATTGGACTGACTTCAAGTCTGTGCTGTTAACAGATCATGGTGAGAGCAGCATCATCATATGGTTTTCCATTGGGCAGAGTATTAGACAAGGGCGCATTCTGCCTCCAAGTCTGCCTTTGAGATGTGGTGCTGCATATATCCTGGATGGAAAAGAAGACTAATGCTTAAGTTCGAAATATTTTTGGGGAGAAGTGGACTCTGCCCTCAGAAATTAACAAGCAAAAACTTGTATACTTTGTTTCCATCAGGTGTAGAGGTGGAAATAACCTGGAGAAACTATCATGGAAGGAATGGTGGCAGGTCATTGTAGCAGGGGACGACCAGCGAGAGATGTGTAGATGATGTGCAGCAGATCATTGGGAGGTCAACTGTTGAGTGTGTGAAGTTAGCCATGGATTGAGAAGTCTTCTGAAAATTCTTCTATGATGTCACCAGTTCTCAATTATAAATAAATGGACTTGACGAAGACTACTATTGCTTATTTCATGTATAGTTTCATGTGTCTTCAGAACACAGCTTTGTCTCCGTGTCACAAAATTAAATAACCCACATTATGATGCTTAACTAGGGATGAGCAAATCAAACAAATTTGCCAGATAGCTGTGCTGTTTAGCACAACAATATTTGTTCATCCACCGTGGTAGCTGCTGGCATGAGCCAGAAGCAGACCCAAAGTTTCTAGATGATTCTTTTATCCTGCCTGGTTTACTGAGCCAGAGGGAGAAGAGAGGGCATTGATGCAGACCCAGTGGGACAAAAATGAGACAACAGGGTGATGATACAGCCTCTACTTTCCTAAGCAGAGCACTGTGGTTCAACAGACAACTTTTGGTGAAGTGCACTCAGAGTTTTTACATGTGAAGTATTGCAACATCTGCCAATCTGTAATATCATAATAATGAAACCTAGAGCAGTTAACTTTTTAATTTCTGCTAGCAAGTGGCCATCAGTTAACATGGGGCACTCTCTATCCCTCCCCTATTCCAGTGGTCCAGAAAGGAGAGAGGAATGTTGGGGTTTTTTGTCATTCTGAAGAACTTTTTTCCTTTCCATACCGTGTACCTTCTAAAATCTCATGTTTCAGTGCTTCCCTTGTCCCAATCTCGACTCTACAGCCAGCTCCAGCCACAGGTCTAGAGCCTGATGCCCATTCTCCCAGAAATGTAATGTCGCAGTTTTGACACAACAAAAAGTGGTGTTATCAATAGAAAACTGCTACATTGATCTAGTTCCAGCCAAGTATCAATTCCAGCACAGTTTCATTCATTTTAAAAATTCTAATTCTAATGGTCAAGTAAAGGGAAAAGTGTGTTCCCTAGCAGCCAGTAGCTAACACCCAGAAAACTGCATATGAAAAATGTATGATGAAAGAGCTTGAAAGCGCATATGTGATTTTAGGAGGATTACCATATACAGAGAGGATTGTTATTTGAGAGACAGAGAGTCACAGACTACAGGTTATTTACGCAGCATAATTTTACATACAGAGGTATACTGTACACACGCTGCACTAGGCTCTTGGCAGTGGAGGCCTCTTCAGCTGGATTATTTGTAAAACAGAACACTGTGCCAGACAGCTAGAATTTAGCAGAAGCTTTTAGAACAGAAAGCATTTTAACTTTTGCATCTGTGCTTTTAGCTTTATATATCAGCATTTGAAGCAAGCAAACTGCAAGCTATATGCATTCGGAAGTGCATCAACAACAAAAAATAATCTTCTTACAGATTCCTGGCCTCTGGTGTGTTTTAAAAAAAAAACAAAATCCAGAAATTTAGGTCAAATATTATAGCCTTTCCATTGGTGGATGAAGAATATCCAATGGAAAAAATAATTGCATTGCTCTTTGTAAAAACAGTCATTGTTCATCTGCCCTCCTAGTTTTTGACATGGTTACATCACAAACGTCTGAATTTCTCTTAATTTTCCATGTAAATTGTTTCCCAATTGATCCTTGCAACTACCTGAAAAGTTAAATTACAACAAAATTGCTATTACCATTTAATAGCACAAAATAAATGGGTGTCAGTGCAAACTGAGGCAATGAGTGTTTCAGAGAGCAGGATTCTCATGTTTCATTTTGCTACCTGGTCCTGCAGATACAACTTAAAAATATAAGTTGTAGATCAAATTCTAGAGCGGGAAGCTGTGATAATGTCCCTAGGAGTGTTATGAAGTTGCATGATAGTTCACTGACTGCCTGAACTGTTGTCCAGTTATCTGACATATCCTTATGCGTATGCTGGGTCACCCTGGAAATGAGAGTATGAAGTTAAGTTTTAGAGGTGCATCAAACAAAGTGACGCATTTTAAACAACAGTAATCTATTACCCTGTTTTCTTACTAATGACTTGCTTCACCAGTTTTGAAATCATCAGGAAATTTAGAGCTCACATTTTCAAAAACCTAGTACAATACTCGTTTGTCTTTTTGAATGATTTAACAAAGATGGTGGTCTTCCAGCAGAACTGCTGGGAGGCCTCTTGAAAAGTTTCCATCACTTAGGGTACACACACACAGCATCTGGGAGATATAATTCCCAGCTGAGGTAGACATTCATGTGCTGTCTCTGTTTGAGCTGGCACATAAAAACAGCAGTGTGACCATGGCAGCATGGGCGACAGTTCAGGCTAGGAGCCTGAGTATAATCCCCCTTTAGCTCTGTGTGTACGTACTCAGGCAGCTAGCTCAGTCAAGCTGCCACCCATGTAGCCAGAGACACACCGCTATTTATAGGCACTAGCACAAACAGACTAATTCCCAAACTGGGAATTAAACCTCCCAGCTGCTGTGCAGACGTACCCGTAGAGCCACAAACATGGTTAATAATCTGGATCTGAATTCTCAAAGACTTCAAGGAAGTTAATTTCTAGTATTTGGAATGGCCCTCAGCTAGTTACAAAGTTAAAAAGGGGGTCACAGTTCCAGGGGTCTGGATCCAATCCATCCAGGTTCCAAAATTCTTCTTCAACATTTGAGGAGGATAAGAAGGGTACCAAGAAGTCACCTATTACAAGACAGGCCCAACAAAGAAAGTAACAGAACGCCACTAGCCATCACCTACAGCCCCCAACTAAAACCTCTCCAGCGCATCATCAAGGATCTACAACCTATCCTGAAGAACAATCCCTCATTCTCATAGACCTTGGGAGACAGGCCAGTCCTTGCCTACAGACAGCCCCCAAAATGAAGCAA
The DNA here is from genome assembly GCF_003597395.2 of Chelonoidis abingdonii. NCBI lineage: Eukaryota > Metazoa > Chordata > Testudines > Testudinidae > Chelonoidis > Chelonoidis abingdonii. The sequence goes on from NC_133770.1 coordinate 213,360,400, forward strand.
ATACAGTAACTCCTCACTTAACATTGTAGTTATGTTCCTGAAAAATGCAACTTTAAGTGAAACAATGTTAAACGAATCCAATTGTTCCATAATATTTAATGTAAAAGTGGGGGGGTTAGGTTCCAAGGAAATTTGGAGGGATCAGACAAAAGGCATTATATACTGTACAGTACTATACTGTACTGTGGTTGGGAAGCGCCCCTGGCTTACCCCACACAAGCACAGCCCGCTGCAGGCACCTTTGCAGCAGCAGCGGCAGCTTCCCTGGAGAAGAACAGGCTCAGACTTTGCCAGGAATGCCCCAGGCCTGCATCTTCTTGTCCCTCTTCCACTCCAGGCCCACCTCTTCCCACCCTCACTCCACCTCCTCTCCGGAGCATGCCAAATCCCTCCCCCCCCCCCAAAGTCCTAAGCGCCACCAAACAGCTGTTTGGCGGTGCTTAGGACTTTCTGAAAGGGAGGGGGAGGAGTGGAGACATGGCGCTTTCCCGCTCCTCCCCCTCCCTCCCAGCGTTAGGTATTAGTAAACAGCTCATGTGGCACTGAAGATCATAATATGGAGGTGAAATAAGGGATATTCAAGTGGAAAAAAAAGTCCTTAGTTTTTTAACTTGCATGTATAAAGTGGGTCTCTACAGAACAGAAGATTGATTTCAAGAGTGCGATCCTCATGCTTAAGAGCCTGATCCTGCACCACTGAAATCTTTGAGAGCTTTGCCATGAATTTAATGGTATTGGATCAAGATCTTCCTTGACAGTTACACAGCTTGAGAACACAAAGCCATAGATGCTGGAACCCGGGGCGGCTCCAGGCGCCAGCGTACCAAGCGCGTGCCTGGGATGGCAAGCTGCGGGGAGCGGCCTGCCAGTTGCCATGAGGGTGGCAGTCAGGCTGCCTTTAGTGGCATGCCTGCGGGAGGTCCGCCAATCCTGCGGTTTGGCAGTAATTCGGCGGCAGGTATGCCGAAGGTGCGGGACCGGTGGACCTCCTACAGGCATGCTGCCAAACCTGCGTTACTAGTGGAATGCCCGCAGGAATGCCACCGAAAGCTGCCTGACTGCCGTGCTTGGGCGGCAAAATACATAGAGCCACCCCGGCTGGAGCTGGGGTTACTGCCAAACCCCTCCTCCCACCCACCCCTCGGTTTGAAGTGGTTTCCATCATATACAGGGTTTACAGTTTGGTTCAATAGCTCTTAGCACCCCCACTATAAAAACTGTTCTGGCCCCCCCCTGCATGAAGCTATCAACATCAAGGGACAGATTCATGAATCGGAGGACAGAGCTTTCTCAGTCATTGGCTCAAAATTCTGTAACTCCCTACTGGACCACAGACCACACCAGCTTTCTATAAAGGCAAGACTCACTTCTGTAGCCTAACTTTCTCTCAACAATAGTTAAGAAAAAATAGATGAGGAGGAAAACAAGAGCGCATGCGCACACCCTGAAAGAAGGCAGTGTGCAGAAGAATTTCCAGCAACCTCTTAGGAAGGAGGTAAAAATATAGTCCCCAGTTTGGGCCGTGTCTGGTGGTGTTTTGTTATGGATGGAGGTTGGATACTACAGAGACGGGTGCCCAATACCAATGCAGATATGTAGATCGGACAGTCTACAAGGTGCTGGCCTTCTGACAATGTAGTGTGTTCTGTTATACTGGGTCATGGATACAATGAGATCATCAAGGCAAAAGTAAATAGTTGTATTTTTGTTTGCATCCAGAAACAATACTATCAGCTGAATTTTTGTATAATTAAATAACTCCAGGCAGCAGATTAATGATTCATTGGGAACTGTTCAGAATGGTAGGAGCATAATTTTCCTATGAAAATTTGGCAACAGACTTTTCAGTCTAGAATGGTGTTCACCTGAATGTGTGTGTGTTTGGGATGGGTGTCTGCCTGATGTGCACTTTCTCGTGTTAAGTGAAGGGTACAGTATACAGTCAGAAGGTATAGTGTTCACTTTTGTAATACATAAATTATCTGTCAGCCTTTTCCGCAGCTGTGGATGAAGAAGTAACAATATCAGGCAAACACCAGAGGGAGTTGTAGTTCTGCTGAAGAATTATAAAAGGAAAGACTTGGGTCAGATTTGCACCCTGTCTTTGACTGAAGAAAAAATCTGTGAGGAAAGAGCTCTGCTTTCACTGTTCGTCATTCACATTCTCTTGATTGCTCTGTGGAGATTAATTGAGGTTACATTCTGCATAATTTAGGGCTGTAATGTACTGTTTGTTTTATATGATGGTACTATGGCTCTAAGATACTTTTGCAATAATAAAATAATGACACTTCAGCAATCAGAGCCAGATAAACAGGAAATAAGAAACAACCTTTCTTGCTTGTTTATTTAAATAAGACTGTTGTTGAACTGTTCTAATGCATCCTCCCTCTATGCATGATGATGCTGTCCAGTCCCCCTCTTAGGCACAAGTCTTACACCTGGCCGTAATCAATGAACCTGGTAGACTAAGCCCTTAATATTTTCCCAATTGTTTCATTCTAGACACATATCATTGTCCCTTGCACTCTTCTCTCACCCCAGCACCCTACTCACCCACACAAATCTTCTCCCTTTACATTGCCACAGATATAGACCCAGGTCATCTTCTTACTAGCCACATGTGGAGCACTTTCCTTGCTGGTGAAGGAGTTCTGCCTCTGTGGCACTGTTCCACAAATGAGCCAGATTCTCTCCTGCACCAACATGCACTTGGCCCAAGAGGTGTGGAGCTGTAAGTTAAGGCTCCCTGATTCTCTGGGTCTGGTTATTACTAAAGTGCAATGTGCTTCAGCCTTGCTACAGACATGCCTCTTTCCACTCCCAGTATGAGGCTGAGACCAACATAGGAGCTGGCTATGTTGTCTCTGTGCCAGCTAAAATCCAGCCTTCTTCATGCTAAGGGAGATGTCCAGATCCAGGAAAAGTAAGCCACTGGGCTCTTTGTATATATATTGGTGCTATCTATATGACTTTCCACTATTTGTTAAGCAGATGTCAAAGCACTGAGAAAATCCAAAGATGAATCTCTGCATTTTTTAGAAGGACGTTTCAATGTACAAACAGATTCAACTCCACAGCCATTTGCACAACACCATTTCTGAAGGAGGGCTTCTGATAGTTCCATTTGAACTTCCAAGGCAATAATATAAATGTAGACTCTCTCTGACCTCACCCACTTGAAATTGCTGCTTTTTTACTCTGGCTGTTAGGGTCTATTATTTGCAAGGTACTCAGCATTCCATAGCCATAGAATTGAGTTTCACCTGTACAAAGTAAAAACATAAAAGCAGCTCATTGCAGAAACAAGCTGCCTTTTCAAAAGGGAGGCCCTTAAGGTGCAGCTCTAGTCTGAAAAGGGGATTTTGTAAAAGTGGTATTATGGGGTTCCATGTTTATGGTCTCTCGATGGCTTTCATAACAAATTTACTCCTTTACAAGTAACAAGATAATTTTCCGAAGAGCCAAGCTGGGGTCTGAAAGTCAAGCTGTTTTCTTTCTGGCTGACATGTCACCACTTCCAAAAAATATTCTGCACTAAGTTAACAATTCCGTTGCCATTGTGTGGTATACAACAGAACATAGTGCTCCTACTCTCTATGGGGCTAATAGCAATAAAACATAGTCAAATTATAGTTTTCTGACTAATGGAGGAGATAAGAGCTTTTAATACACTCAGGTGGCAACTCTAGTGAGGAAGAAGGTAACATTTTTCTAGTTGATCTTCAGAAAAAAAAATCTTTTTAATAATCTATGGGAACATTATTAGATGTCAATTTAATTGTTGACCTCAGAAAGTCAGATCCATGCACAAAATATCCATACCATAAATCTTTCTTTCAATACATAAAAAATCTGAGAGATCTAGGACCAGATTCTCAGCTCAGTTACACCAATTGAAATACAAAAATTGTCTAAGCTGGTTAGGTGCTTAACTCCCTGCTTAAGTGTTTTTGAAAACCCCACTAGACACCTGTCTGCATTTTTAGGTGCTCAAGTACCTTTGTAAATCTGGCCCTAAGTCCATTAATTATAAGCCAATTGAGTTACTCCTGATTTACATAGATACAATTGAGATCAGAATCAGAAGATTGGCCCCAGTCTTCCATCCCTGTGCAGGGGACCTACTTGTAATTTTCATACGCTTTAATAGGGATCTTTTCATCACTACCTTGTAGGTTAAGAGTTACCTATGTGAACTGCTCACATAGCCAGTGGGAGAATAGACCCTAAAAGTATTTTAAAAGTGTACAAATAAGTTTAGGTATCCTGCAGATGTGAGTGCAGACGTTGTTTGACAATATTGATGGTGGAAAGAAACTGTGTAAATCAAGTTTTATACCGAATGCTCCTGGTGTCCTGGAAGAATATGATGTGGCAGGATGTATAATGCCTGCATCTGAGACAGAGTGGGCCTGCTGTAGATCATGTTTCGAGATGTTGAATTAATCTGTCAAATAGGATGCCAGTGGATATGAGCCATACTGGCACTGGCCATTTTTCAGTGCAGGCACTTTTAACTATTGGAATAATATTTGTACAAACCTATATCATTACCAACAGTTAAAAATAGGATATTGCGACTTGGCAGTGCCAGGAATGGGTTATGTTTGAAGTAGCTGTTGCATTCTGTCATCGTGCAAAGTGCCATACAGTCACATCACAATAAACAGGAAACGCAACACCTGAGGTCATTGGCGAGTAATCTTCCTCCATGTTTCATGGTCTTCACACAGCCTTGAGAAGCCATACCACATCTCATTCAGTCAGCCACATAACTGATCCATGCTCACAGCACGCGCCCCTGGCACTTGGCACCAGCCCCTGCAAAACTTGCTTCAGCAATCTTCTTATGCTCATCCAAACCATCTTTCCTGAAAACTCAAGTTTTCTTTGTCTGATCATGTTGATGATATCCAGTTTCACTCCAGTTATGCTGTAAATTTGGGCAAGTACCTCCTTGTTAGTCACATGCGAGGTACAGCTAACGCGCAGCAATCACCTGTAGCATTTCAATTTGAAGGCAGAAAGCCTTTAATGTCCTGTTTCCTTATGCTTGCATGCATATACCAAGATGCTGATGACACAAGACTACAGCAATTTTATTTCACACTTTACGGTAATTCCTTCTTCAGAAGTGGCTGAATGTCACCAAAGCAGCAGTCACAAGTCAAATTCTATGTCAGATTGCTAAGTGATGTCTCATATCCCTTGCAGTCATACCACCCAGGTATTTGAAGTGCCTTATGCATTCCAGTGCCTCCTCAGATTTAGATTGAAATGTCTTCTCTTTTTCAACAGACTTAGATGTCACCATTGTCTAATCTGCTGTAGTATTACCTTAAAGCCTCAGGATCTTTTGCCAAGCAACATGTATGGGCGGTCCATAAAATGAGGGCATTCTGAATTTAAAAAGCCCTCCCTCTCTACAATTCCCTCAGAGGCTTCCATTGTGAAAAGAAACCTCATGTTTGAGGAGAAAAAAGAAAAGAAAAAAAAAGATTAACTCACCTTTTGGAGAGTGTAGTTTGCAAAATAATACAGTATCTAATACATTTTAAAAATCTGTGTATATGTGCCTATGTTGAAAATCACCTGACAGAATTAAGAGGGCTGCTTTCATTAAGGCCAATCTCATATCATGAAATGTCACCCTGTCGCTTCCACAAACCCTCAGCATACTTCAGACTGTAGAAAGACCAGGAGTTAGTCAAGAAGCCCAGGTTTGGGGACAATAATCCTAGCAACAAAATAAACTCAGATTTTCAAAAGTGAAGTCCTAACTTGGGCAGACGAGTCAGAGTTTGCATGAGTGTGCTATGTGACTCCTTTCTTGTTAATGTCTAAAGTCTTTGCACCAAGGAGTTAGGGCACTTAATTTGTGTGTGTTCACTTTTCAGAATTTAGCTCTTACAAATGTCCTATTTATGCCTCTCCTGCCTGGAATACCACCCTGTTGAACTGTTGGTTAAAACCCTAGGTTTACAAAAATCTGAGTCAGTCTATATCTGTACTTGGAGGTAGGGGTATGGTTCTCACATAGCCACACTCACGCTAATTCTCATCAAGCTAGCATGCTAAAAATAGTAATGTAGCTGCAGTAGCGTATACAGGGGCAAGCAGCAGCACAGGCTAGCTACCCCCAAGTACAAATCCCCCTGGGACCCGTGGATACATGACTAAGCTTTGCCACCGCTGCCACTGCCCATGCTTACATGGACACACTATTGCTTTTAGTGCACTTGCTTAACGAGAGTTAGGGTGAGTGTGTCTGTGCAAGCTGAGAATCAACCCCCTAGCTCCAAGTGTAAACACAGACGCACTTACTGGAGTAGTACCTTACTCTACAAATAGTCCTGTTGAAGTAAGGTGGAAGAATCATACTGCCTGATTTTCCAAAACTCAAAAAGCCTTCATATCTCCCAGACTGATGGTAAATTAGGCATGTACCCCAAAGTTTTTGAAAGCGCGGATTTACCAACATTTAGTTTACCTGTGTTACTAACAGTGCCTGGCCAGTTAGGTTTAGTCAACAAGTATCTTTTATCAATGATTGGCAGATAAATTATCATTATCCCCATCATCAGATCTTATTCGTTTCATTTATACAGCACCTTTCCCTTTACAAAGCTACACTGGAATTAACTCTGGATTTGCTATCTCTTTTCTGCTTGAGGCAGCCAGATTCTTTGAGAGGCTGCTAACTGAAAGTATTTTCAGGGTAGCTGAGAACAGCCCCCAAGAGTGTTAGCTTTCTCTGCCATGTCCAACCTAATCTGTCACACTTTGAGATATGAATCAGCACTGAGTCCTCGCAGGGTCCCAAAATATGTCCCATATACTTTGCAACATTTAAAGAAACTGAGGTCTAACCAACAAATCTGTATGAATTTAATTTACCTTCTCACACCAGGGACCTGATCATAGGGGTTTATTTCTTTTTCTGTCTCTGATATGGACTAGTTTAAAGAACAAAGTGCAAACAGTACATAAGTTAATAAGTGAGTAACTCTTTTGCATGAAAGCAACAGGACAGTGCAGTAAGAATGTGCATTTCACCTCATCTTTGTTTCTTGTATCCTTAAAAACAACAGCACAAAACACCCACTCTTAAATTCGTCCATGATTCATGTTAAATCCTACCCTGGGCCAAGCCTATACTAAACCATTTTGATATGTTGTAAGCAGAGGATTATTTTAGAGGTGAAAATACACCAAGCCTGAAGCTTTTTGTATACACAGCTGTATATTTTGGGGCTAGCAGTTCTCTGCCTGACCTCAGAGAGACATGATGAAACACAGCAGCAGCAGATGAGCTGATCAAGCAATTTGAGCTAATAACCATGGCGTGTCCTGTGATGTGGTTTGCCTACAAACCTATTTGTTTCTTTTGAAGATCCAAACTACCAGAATGACATCAACTGTACCTTCCTTTTAAAAGCCTAGGCAAGATAGTGAGACTGTTTCATTTCTTAAAATGGTTGCAGATGTTTGTGTGAAGGCTACAAAATGTGGAGCTTTTGAAATGTGTAGGTGTCGGAGATGGTCTCTCATGCGTTACAGCTGATCACATTTCTGAGTGGCCAGCATAAAATATATGTTCCGCAATAAGAGAAAAATATACTAATAGCAATGTTTTTGTGACTGTTCTTTATTTCTGATTATATACATTTGCCTCCTTTTGTCTGAGCCAGCCACAGCCTGGACCTACAGAAGTATCACTAGTCAGAAGTAGGGACGCAGAAGACAGGCTGGTGGTTTTCATTACAGCCACATTGCTAAAACAGACATCCATCGCTGGTTCAGGATACCCATTTGAGAGGAGCCTCACGTCTACATTCTGGGAGTGTATTGTGCTTACTAAGGCCAGGTTATGCCATTTACGATCTTCTCTAAGTAGTGGACCTTCTGTTAGTGTCAAGAAAGCATCCCTGTTCAGGACCGCACTTAACCACATGCTTAAGTACTATGCTGAATTGGGATGGATTTAACACATGCTTAAGTGCTTTGTCGAATCATGGCCTGAGTCTCTCATACACCATGCACTCTGTAAAGCCCTTAAGAAGGTTGTGTGTGTGTTTTTATTACAAATGGTTTTTAAAATCTGTCAATTCTTCTTTGATATTTCTTCCAGCTGATATGCCAAGTAGGTTCTGATATTTCTGACTTACTATATGTAAGCCGACCTACATACACTACCATTGTACCCAGAAAAGAAGAAGAATTAATAAACTAAGTCTTCAAGTGAAAAGGGTTTGACCGTTGTATTTTCCCTGTTACTCTGCAGAGATAGCTTTATGTTCGTGTTAAGTTCATATAAACCCTGCTGACAGTTTTACAGCTCTAATGTTTATTACTGATGGTAAATTAAAATTGAAGTTTCAAGCATTTGTGCATCAGAAAATCTTCTCTCTTTTAATCTTATAAAATGAAAGTGTCAACTACTTTTTTCAAAGCTGTTTCTTTTTAACAGTCTTTGCATGTCTTGTAATATGCACAGTTAGAAGCTGGAAACTATCTTTCACTATCCATTTTGTCCTTTTCCGTTTAGCAAACACTTTATTTGGCAATGTTTCTGGTCCTACAAATGTCTCCCTTTGGTTTATGTTTCTGTCTTTGCATCAACCAGTGATGTCAGCAGTAATGTGAATAATCCAGAAACAAAAGAGAAATGAGGAGAGAACATATGTGGCATTTTGGTTTGATCATCGTATTATCCCTTTTGACCCGAGTGGCTAATCATAGACCAAAGCTGACTATGAAGAGATATCATAGAATATCTGGGTTGGAAAGTTCAGGGTCTGGCGGGTGTTCCAGTTGGGAGCAGAACCTGATGATGGAGTCTGGATTTTGTTTTGTTTTGAGTGCAGTTGTGTTTATTTACAAGTAACGTACAAAGTCCTGTTTCCTCAAACACAGATGAAACTTAACAGGGGACAGTGTCCCTGCTCAAAGCCCTCAAAGCACTCTTTTCAGACAGCACCCCAAAAGCTTGCCTTCTAGGCTTTTTCCAGTGGTGAATTGCCAGCTGCTTATTCATTGTGTCTCTCTTTCTCATCTCTCCTTCATCTTCTCTCTCTCTCTCTCTCTCACACACACACACATCCCATACCATGGATAGTCAACAGGTGGACTGCGGGCCAAACCAAGTCTGCCAGACACTTTTAAATGGACTGAAAAATCTTTTTATTTACTTATTATTATCACTATTGTTATTGAGGTATGAACAATGTTTCTATGGAGTCTGGGCCTTGACTCTACCTTGGCCAAGAAATTTGGATCTTGAAAAAAAATAGAGTACCCTCGTCCCATACGGCATACATACACACACACACACATCACTCTAGTTAGACAATACTCAGTGGAACCCTCCATCCACATTATGCTAATTTCTGCGCTAGCTCACATACCCTTTGTCTTAGGTGGGGACTTGTGATTAACGTATTTTAAATGAAGGGTGATGGTTAAGCTTGTAACAGTACCAAAAGAATAGTAAATTAATTGTTCATTGACAGTGAGGAAGAAGATTCACTACATTTATATACATGCATATATGTATACAGCCTGTAAAAGACATGTTTAATTACTTAGTTGCTCAAATATGGTAATGAGCAAAGTAAGTCGTTGGATTTGACCAAAATGGTCATTGTCAGCATGGATAGACTCCAAATATGAGCTTCTCTAAATATATAGGTTTTTCTTGCAAGTAGGTCCACACCAGGAAGTGTCACGAGTGTTAAAAAATTCAGAACATTTCATGTTTAAAATTGTGCAGACTAAACACTTTGGGCCAGATCCTGCCTTGAGGTTCATGTACATAGATTCAATTGAATCAATGGGAGTTGGGTGCATGTATCAGAAGGTAGAATTTGGGCTCGTGATTTCAGAGCTATTGATGTTCCTATTTTGTGGCTTGGGCTCCTTGTTAGTATTTATGCTGTCAGCGAGAACCGGTCCTCGTTGTCTTATTTAAAACAGAAGCTTTCAAATCACAGGGCTGGTAACAAAAATTATGCTATAGTGTAGGGGGAAATTTCCACTGTTTTTGTCTGATTTTTCTACGGATTTGTACTGGCCATTGAGTGTGTTTACAAGTATTTATTAGATGTTCAGTTTCATCAATTAATAACTGTATTTTTGAAGGCTCTCCTCATGTTATACATTTTAATGCCAGATATTATTGTAAAAGTAAATAAAAAATAGGAAGCAAAAAAGCAAACCCCCTACAGAATCTGCCCAAATGAAAGGCAGCAACGCAGGGCATTGCAGGGCATTACCTGTAGGAATGTCCCCAAAGTCCATTGAAGTCAGTGTGGCACATCTTCAGATGATATACATTGGCATAGCTCCATTGACTTCCTTTGATGATTTATGCCAGCTGAGAAACTGTCCCAATGAAAGACTCCTATTAACTTCAGTGGGCTTTGTATTGGGACTTAAAGCTGTGAAAGTAACATGCCCAGTGGAATAGTAATTGAGTCCCCCTGTGCAGGGCTACCCCTCTGAATAAGGAAAAGATGTTGGATGTGAGGAACATTTTCCTAGGTGCTTCTTGAGAGAACCTGCCGCTACTCTTAGAGTAACTTTCATAAGGAGAGGCCAAGATCTCTTCGAGTAAGGGAGTGGAAGGATACTGTGCCTGAGCAGGAGCCTCCAGCAGATCTGGATTGACTTAAGAGAAACATCCTAACTTCCGGAGGCAATATATAAATTATATCCTATTCTTCAGCATTCTCAGCATACATGGTAACCATCAAGGTCCATGTAACTGTGTGAAATAACAATCCAAATGCTGCTTAGGAAGAATGAATCTAACACCTTTCCAACATTTAAACCTCTCAGTCACAAAATAGACCCTGTTTCTGGGCTGTACTATGGGACCAGCTCCCATCAATTGCTCTGGTAAACCCAGGCAGATCCTCCCTACCAGGAATTCCCACAGTGAAGGTGTGGCATAAGCTACATTGCCCCCACATAGGCGCCAACATAGAAACATACTGATGGGTGACGGGGATTCTCTTCTCCAGCTATTCTGGACTGAGTGACAGCCTCATGGGGAGCAACATAAATTAGAGCAGCCCGAGGGGTTGATTTTATGCTGCAGCCACACTGGCCCACCCGACGTGTCCAAAGCTCTTTGGGAGGCACAAAGGGGGGTGCACTTGCCTTCCCCCTCCTTGGGCTATGCGCCAGTACAATGCTGCTAAAGAAATGCAGCACAGAATTGGGCCCGAAGTCTCACTTTCTGTCTCTAAAATTGCTGAGAGTTCTCTGGAAACAGCCCATGATGTATCACGTTAAAGTAATCTCTTTATTATGTGGTTTTATGTGTAGGCCTGGAAGTAACAGCCTATTCAAAACACCCATAACAACAGTTTAGATAACCTGAAAAAGCAGCTTCCCTTTACCATGCCAAGGTACTTATCCAACAACAGTGCTGCAGTTGTACATTCAGTGAATTTGGTTTAATTCACTGGTATGTCTGAGGGTTGTGGTTTTTGGTTAATGAGGCTCCCCAGAATGAAATCCAGAACACTTTACAGTACTTTTTCCTCTGAATGAGAAAATGAGCTCAGGTTCTTTGAGGGACTTATAGCACATGTTTTCTGCTGCGATGGCAGAAACACAAGAAAAATTTCAGTGAAATCCCAGTCCCAGGTACGTCAGTTGTTTTTTGACCAGGCGGTAGGAGAGGAACTGGTGAGGAAGTGTGCTGCTGCTGGTGGAGAAAGAATGTAGCTCCTGGCTGCAAGCCCAGACCTGGTCAGTAGATCAAAGACTCTTCGCTTGGCTCTCCTTGCAGCTGGAAAAGCAGCTGGTCCATAGCCTATCAGCATCCCTAGACCCTTTCCTTCCCTGCCAGGCTCCCAAAAGCTAAAGGGTTCACTTCCCTGCCCCTCCCCGACCCCAGTACTGTGTTTGTACCTTTCTTCCCTCAGTGCCCTCCCCAGCTAGGTCCTTAGCAGTGGAAGATATTTTTACTTACTTCCTACAGTGTCCCAAGACCATCTGTGCTGCAATACTGAATGCTCTACTCCTCACTCATCACAGTACTACCCCAGCTCCTGATTTTTACGAGGAACAGGAGGCAGGAGCATCAGAACAAGAGGGGTCAGGGGGCCATGATCCCTCAACTTTTTACCGGTCAGTCATATGGGCGAGTGATGGGGGGAGGAAGTGGAGAGGAGGGAGCGGGGACTTGGGGGAAGGGGCAGCACGGGGGATGCGGCCATGGTTCAGGCTCCTGTGGGCCTCCCACTTTTAGGAAGCGTCTCGCCTCTACTGACTGGAGGCAGGGGCTAATAGAACAAAACATGGTTCTAGAACTACATTTTCATTCAAGTTTTGTTTTATAGCCAACTGGGGCCTTGCTCCAAAGGAGCATGCTGGAAAAGTGCGCTCATGACAAACCAGCATAAAATCCATACTTGAATAGCTCTTTCACACACATCCCCACCCCAAAAAATGTTGATTTTTTTCATGTGTTTTTCTTTTTGAAATATATAAATGGCTTTCTCCAAAGATGCTGCGTGTCTTCTATGACCGAAATTGGTTGACAGTGTCCTTTAATGGTTTCTGTCTTTATATTTGTCCTGCATGTCTGAAAATGGAGTAGAGTCTGTGAAATCAGCTTTCTTCATAATTCTCATTTACAGCGGTTATGAGGGATGGTTATTTTTTAAAACTTGCTGTACAGTAAAGAGGAGATTTCCAAAGGCACAAATGGCAGTTGTACCCAACAGCCACTGAAAATCAGTAACTGCCATTTAGGTCAGGGGCCGAACTGCCATTTGTGCCTTTTGAAAATCTCCCACTAATAGCTTTTCTTGGTGACAATCAGACATGGACACGCTTAACTTAAAATTGCAGGTGGAGCAGCAGGCACTGGGTTTTTACATTATACTGAAACCTGCAAGTTTTTCCTGCATGGAAATAACAGAGAGCCTAAAGTATTGGTTTTATGACAAATGATATGCCACTATTCAAATTGCTATAAGAGCATTGTCTCAAGTTCACTGTTACCAGCGTGAGCTGCTATGGGCTATTTAGACTAGAACCTCTTTGGAGCACTGAGGTGGGAAACACTCATCCTTGGAGCACCCTTCCATCCACATGTAACTTCACTGGTATCCTCAGCTCCAGTGCCTCCTGCAGCCCATCTGCCTCCTACCCGGTCTTCTGTGACTCAGCGCTCTGGCCAAGTCACATGGAGTTCACACCCCTTCTGGAGTATCACAAATAAGTCCAAAAGAAAGTCCAAACAACTCTGAATAATTCTTCTGTTCATTTGGGCTACTGAAGTCTTCTACTTCCACTTACAAACCCGCAGGAGCTTACTCTGCTCCCTGTGGGTCTCTTCTACCTGTTGTAGGCTCTAACTCAGGGCTTCCCCACAGGAACCTACTCTGCTCCCTGTGGATTTCTCTCTGTAGAAGAGTCTTGCCTCCATTGCAGTCTCTGCCTGGATTTTCTCCCTTTCCAGGGCCCACAGCAAGGATCAATTCTCTCCCCATGCCTTCCTCAATCTTCCTACCCCAGACCTTTTCCAGAGAAAGCAGGAAAGACCTCCCTACCTCCTCTCTTCTGGGACTTCTCCCTCCAACAGAGCTCCCTTGGCTCAGGGATGTCCAGCTGTATCTCCTCTGGCCAGGGATAAAGGGATATATAGCATATAAGGAATAGTGGAAAAATTAGTTATCTTTAATTGTGTTGTTCAGTGTAACTTACACTGTTAAACACAGTAGAACTTAATTATCTAACTCCTCTTTCATACAAATATCTCACATCATAAAGCAATGTTACCATAAAAGAAATTAGAGTAAATGAAGACAATGGAGATTATTAACACCAGTTATAGGTATTGCTTTTCTTTATCGCAGTGTGTCTCTGATGAGGTGCAGTTGGACATGGTGTTTTTGCATGTCCATGTTAATTGTTCTTTTCCCTCTGTGGTACTTTATGGGCTCTCTTCTCTCTTTTTATTATTTATTATTTGTATTGCAGTAGTACCTACAAGCTCCAATTATGGACCAGGACCCCATTGTGGTACACATTGTGCAAACACAGAACAAAAACGTACAATTGCTTTTGGTTTTGTTCCCATCTGTCTTTTCTCTGTGCCTCTCTCTCCCCTTCCCAGCCCAAGTCTCTGCAGTTAATATATTTTTGCATTTACAGTGCATGAAGTAATTTATCGTCATCAATTAATATAAAAGGAGCAACACATCAGTCTTAGGTGTTTTGTTTTCAAGAAAAATGTAATTTGTTTTAAAATATTGTACCAACAATGATTGTTTCAGCAACTTTAAAGTTAAAAAAATCTCATATGCTATGTACATCTGTATTTGTGTAGGTCCAAATCAAGAGCATCTAAGAACGTGACTATAAGGAGTGCTGTCTTGAGTTCCCAGCCATGCTTTTAAATAGACTTTAGAATTCAGGCATATTAATCATTACAAGAAGCTTTGAATGGGCTTCAAGGGGGTGTGGATGTGAAGGGCTGAGTTGGTCTGAGAAGCCAACTCCAATCTTCTTGCTCTTATTACTGTCCTGATAAATCATTTATTGGGACACCTTGTTCCAAAATTCCCTTAAAGACCTATAAAATATATTGTGCACAAAATATGGTTCTCTTAGCAATAATATTCCAGCCTGTGCTTATGCTTCTCAACATCTAAGTAATAGATTGCGAGCATCAGGATGTTACAGGGTGCTAGGGAATGGAGTAGGGGTATGTAGTGGGTTCTTCCCTGAAAACTTCTGTAATAGTGAATTGTTTGTAACTTTGAGGCCCCTCATTTCTCATTTGACCTGACATAAGAGTGCCTTTGCTTGTATGCTTTCTTATTGTGACACTCAATGCAAAATTCCATATAGGAGCTGCAAGACAGGAAAATGCTACATTTTAACTTTTTTAGAACTAATGAATTTGAGAGAATATAATGTTTTTATTTTGTCCTATCAAACTTTTTTTGTATTTGATTTTGCTAAGTTTGGAGTAGATGTGGGGGCTGAAAGGTCTAGGTTTTAAAATACTGACTACAGGGGTTTAGTTCCCATCCGAAGATAACCAGGAGCAACTCCCAGAAAAGTCAAAAGGGGCTACACATACTTTTTGAAAGTCTGAATTTGGCCCTGTATTTATAGAATGTGAGCTTTTTATCTTGCTAAAAATTCTACATTGTACAGAACCAGTTGTCCATGGCACACTGTAGTATTGCTAGTCCAGCTATTCAAATATCATTTGTGAGGCATCCAAAAGTTTGAGTGAATTAAAAATCAAGAAATTAAAAAACAATACATTCAGGGTTGTGCATATTTTCCCTCTGGTTTTTGAGCCTTTAGGATCGCATTTAGGGTCACATTTTTCTCTGCAACCATGAGGGCTAAAAACCTTACCTTCATTTTTCTTTTTTTTCTTTTTTTCTTTTTTTTTTTAAGAAAGCTGGAGTTCTCACATATTAACATGACTCCAGAAGATCAAGTTTTAATAAAGACTCCAAATATCACAAGACTCATTTAAAAATGTCAGAAGTTGGCAGCAATGTGCCATGGGAACATAGAATCATAGAAGATTGGGGTTGGAAGAGGTCATCTAGTCCAATCCCCTGCTTAAAGCAGGACCAACACAAACTAAATCATCCCAGCCAGGGGTTTGTCATGTCAGGCCTTAAAAACCTCTAAAAACCTCCACTACCTCCCTACGTAACCTATTTCAGTGCTTCACCACCTTACTAGTGAAATCGCTTTTCCTAATATCCAACCTAGACCTTCCCCAGTGCAACTTGAGACCATTGCTCACTGTTCTGTCATCTGCCATCACTGAGAACAGCCTAGCTCCATCCCCTTTGGAACCTCCTTCAGGTAGTTGAAGGCTGCTATCAAATCCCCCCTCACTCTTCTCCTCTGCAGACTAAATAAGCCCAGTTCCATCAGCCTCTCCTCATAAGTCATGTGCTAATCATTTTTGTTGCCCTCCGCTGGACTCTCTCCAATTTGTTCACATCCTTACTGTAGTGGGGGGCCCCAAAACTGGATGCAATACTTCAGATGTGGCCTCACCACTGCCAAACAGAGGGGAATAATCACTTCCCTTGATCTGCTGGCAGTGTTCCTACTAATGCAGCCCAATATGCCGTTAGCCTTCTTGGCAACAAAAGCACACTTTTGACTTATATCCAGCTTCTCATCCACAGTAATCCCCAGGTCCTTTTCTGCAGAACTGCTGCTTAGCCCATCGGTCCCCAGCCTGTAACAGTGCATGGGATTCTTCCCTCCTAAGTGCAGGACTCTGCACTTCTCCTTGCTGAACCTCATCAGATTTCTTTTGGCCCAATCCTCCAATTTGTCTAGATCACTCTGGACCTTATCCCTACCCTCCAGTGTATCTACCTCTCCCTCCAAGCTTAGTGTCATCTTTGAACTTGCTGAGGGTGCAATTCATCCCATCATTTAAATAATTAATGAAGATGTGGAACAGAACTGGCCTCAAGATCAATCCCATGGATGACTCTGCTTGATACCAGCTGCCAACTAGATATCAAGCCATTGATCACTACCTATTGAGCCCGACAATCTAGCCAGCTTTCTTTCCACTTTATAGTCCATTCATCCAATCCATACTTTTTTAACTTGCTGGAAGGAATACTGTGGGAAACTGTATCAAAAGCTTTGCTAATGTCAAGGCATATCACGTCCACCGCTTTCCCCATATCCACAGAGCCAGTTATTCATCATAGAAGGCAATCAGGTTGGTCAGGCATGACTTGCCCTTGGTGAATCCATATTGACTGTTCCTGATCACCTTCCTCTCCTCCAAGTGCTTCAAAATGGATTCCTTGAGGACTGAGGTGAGGCTGACGGGTCTGTAGTTCCCCAGATTCTCCTTCTTCCCTTTCTTAAAGATGGACACTATATTTGCCTTTTTCCAGTCATCCAGGACCTCTCCCGATTGCCACGAATTTTCAAAGATGATGGCCAATGGCTCTGCAATCACATCAGCCAACTCCCTCAGCATCCTCGGATGCATTAGATCCAGACCCATGGACTTGTGCATGTCCAGCTTTTCCAAATAATCCTTAACCTGTTCTTTCACTGAGGGCTGCTCACCTCCTCCCCATACTGTGCTGCCCAATGCAGCAGTCTGCGAGCTGACCTTGTCTGTGAAGACTGAGGCAAAAAAAGCATTGAGTACTGCAGCTTTTTCCACATCATCTGTCACTAGGTTGCCTCCCCCATTCAGTAAGGAATTAGGAACATTAAGAAGCATGAATAAATTCAACTATGTTTCCTATAATGTCATATCTGTTTATAGCAATTTGATCTAGTATGTAGTCAAATTGAACAGTACACACTGAGGAGAAGGGTCACAACAAACTTTGTGTAGGTGGTATGTAACTTTGTCATGAAGCAAGTTTCATATTGAAACAGACAGGTCCTGGCAAGTGTTTAGATAAATGCAAAAGTATACACAGAGAAATCAAAATATATATTTAGAGGGAATATGCCTTTTATTTGCACATATTATCAACAGCTGGATTATGTGAAGCACTTGTATCTAGTGTATATAATTTAGTGAGTTTTTTTCTATACTTTCAGACAGCAGCAACAAATGGGATTATAGTAGAAAATTGACATCACATCACATTGACACATAGCGGGGCAAATATTGCAAAAAGTATTTGCAAACATTTATTTAAATGTAAACCTCATAAAGGTGACAGCTGCAACTGCACAGTAAAGGTCGAATTTTTTCACTTCAGGCAGGGATTCAACATCTTTGTTCTATGTATGAAAAGTACAGCATAGCCTCCCAACATTACAGCACTTTTACCCTTTGAGTTTAGAACAAATGTTCAGACAATTTACAAGTAAATCTGTTAATAAGTTTAAGAGTTAAAATTAATCTTAAAATGCGTCCTTTAAGAAATGTAGCACTTGGTCTCAGACCTTTTTTGTTGTCCTGAATTATCTTAACAGAATAATACAAATGCTTCAGACTTCCCATGTAGTTTAAACCCACTGAAATATTATTCATGGCCTACATTTGAAGGGTTTTTTTAGGTTTAATGTTAATTTTCTTATGTTCTTAGTATCGCTAACCCCCCAAAAGTTCAAAATTCATAAGACAGCATCCCCTCCCCTCATACATACACACACAATCAGGAAAACAGTATTTTTGGTCTGTCTTTTAATATTTGAATTCCCCTGCCCCTCCCTTCTGTGTGTGCATGTGACACTTAGTGTCACCAACTCTCCAAAATGCATAGGGCAAAGTGATTTGGGCCCCCACTGCAACCAAATTATAAAGATTTGTATATAATGTTGCCCACCAAATCCCAAAGTGCTAATTAACTATTCTGGTCACATTTGTCCTCCTCCAGCCCAGCAATTAATTATGCACCCTCCAGCAACTCCCCCCCCCCCACAATTCTCACATAAGCCCCAGGTCTGCCCCTTGCCTCCAACACACCTATGCTCCTCCTGCAGCTCCAGAGGTGGTTCTCCCCCTGCCCCTTTACAGGCCTGGAATTGCAGTAATGGAGAGGAGAGGAGCAGAGTGACCCATTTCTCACAGTAGGGGTGAGGAGGGGAAAAGAACCATTCTGAGATGTGGAGTTCTTTCTTCTCCCTTCTTTGCCTTGCCGTCTCATGAAAATAGTATTGGCTGCTCCCTCTTCTACCCCAAAACTTCTCTGGCTCCTGATAGGAGGGGGCAGAGCCCTGCCTGCCTCTGAGGCAGCTGCGATAGGCTGCTTTTCCCCAGGAGGTGGGGAAGGGAGGAAGGTGGCCAGTTAGAGGGTTATTTCCATGATTGGGAGAGTGGCTTCAGCAGGGCTAGAAATCACATTGTGGAGAGTTGGCGATGCAGAATCCTTCTGCAAGAGCTGACGCATAATCTTCAACTACAGAGGTTGCCATGAAGAGCTGCCACCTTCAAACAGCGTTTCCATCCCATTGCTCTCAATAGACCAGGAGTCTCAGGTGGCTCTTTTAAGAAAGCTATCTATCTCCTGTTATTCTCAATGGGTCTGTCTGGTGATCTCCACCTCCTGACAGCATGCAAGCACAAGTGATGGCATCTTGGCTTCACTTTCGTTGGGAGGAGGTGGCCGAGTCCCTTTGAGAACCTTGAGAGACAGCAGTTACTTTGAATGGCAGCAATTCTTCATGAGTTGTTCAGAAGGCAGTGACTTTATGCACCAGCCGCTGCTGATGGATAAACTATCATTTTTCAAAAACAATGGTGAAAAATGATTATTCATTCTAAAAATCTTTTTATTAACTACTCACCACACAAGATCCACTCAACAGGAAAGATATGTGAGTGCGTGCAGGGGGAACATGATGGAGAGAGAAACTGGTATGTGCACAGAGGAATGTAAGGAGGTGCAAGGGGCACAAAGTGGGGGGGCGAGGAAGGAGAGAACAAAATCTAACGTGTTTAAAATCTGTTTAATCTAATCTGGATCCACAAGCTTTAAAATGCCATCATGACAAGAATATGGCTATTGCATTGTATCACTGTGGGGCAGAGGTTAGGTTATTTGGTGCCCTAACAGTGCATTCCATTCCTTAATATATTTGGATTTATTTTAGGTTTTAGTGTTAACTTTGAATTTCCTAAGTTTTATAATGCTTGGTTTGAGGATAATTACATGTTTTACCCTAAGTCACTGATATGCACTCTCAGCCTTAACTCTTCCTTAATGTAGGTTTTATGTGGCTGCTACTCTGAAACATGTCAATAAAAAGTATGAATTTGTTTGACAGTATTTCTGCCCATGTCATATATTTTCCACAAATGTTTGTATGAGTAAAAGCTGGTTGTCAAAAAGCAAAAATGTTTCACAGCAACCTGAGCGGAATGTGTGTTCATGCTAGAGTTGTTCTTGTGGCCATTTTGAAGCCTCTGATCTTTCTAACCTTTGTAGAAGAAAGTTTGTCATCCAAACAAGAAGCCAAAACAGTCCCATGTGATAAAGAGGGCCAGTCACACACCACAAATACTGAATACTTCAAGATATAGCTAAAGTGAATAATTTGAGAACAACCTCTAACCTGAAATAGCTCCATACAAAGTGTACATGGAATGATTCTGAATAACAAACAAATACACAAATATCTAAGTATTTTTACTCATAATTTGTGTAAAAAAGAAAAAAAATTAACAAATTATTTGTTATGACAATTTTACCCAGCTACACACTTAATGTGGTTTTACTGGCATGCACAGCCTTCCGACTTCCAACAAATATTGTTGCTCATTGTTTTTCCTTGCCACAAAAATTTGCTTTTAAAATGAACAAAAAGAAACTGTAGAACCTCAAAAGTGCTGTAGTAAACACATTCATTAAATTCTTAAAACGTGTGGCCTTATATTGTATATTTAAAGTGTTCAAGTTCTTATGATTGTCTTTACAGAGGGCATACGGCTAAAAGACACTTAATCTTATATAGATTATATAATATAGATATAATGCTGTATTTGTACTCACTTAGATTCATAGTTTGTATTAATTATTCCCACAAGTGGTCCTACACAGTCTAAATTTTTAACAGCTTGTGGGCCTTGTTAACACTCTGAAATATCAAACAGTTTATGTCCTCCATCTGAAATACTCACTCTTTTGTTTTTCAACTAGCGGTAATTAGCTGGTATTGCTCACTTCTGAAACATATTAAAGGTAGGGAATATAGTGAACCAGAGAAAAATGCCTTAGGTGATGGTGTGGGGTCGAATGCTTTGCATTTTGTGCTATGTATCCTTTGCAACCGGGGACTGTTCATTATTATTTTTCAATGTATTGAGAGGGGAGTGTATTTAGGCAGCTATTGGAACAAATGTCTCAAAGGAGAACTGGTAATAAAATAATGATTTCACCATGCTAGCAGTGAAGAGGTGTCTTGTGTGCTAACATATTGAATTTTTTATGAGACAGCTTCAGTTATTGCCATTTTCATGACTTCTAGGGAATGTGGTTTATTAGTGGATACCATTGAAAACCAGACACAAACTGCAGCGCCCAATAGTACAACTTCTCAAGGGCCTGCAGAAACAATGATGTCTGCTCTACAGGCTGTCTGTTATTTGCCAAATGTAATTCAAAGTCTTACTCTGAGCATTCTGGCCACATCTACAATCCAGGGACTACAGTGCTGCAGTTATGTTGCCGTTGCACCATAGTGCAGATCCTTCCAACCTTGACAGAAGGGGATTCGCCGTCAATGTAGGTAATCCACCTTTGTAGCGAGGTTGTCAGAAGAATTCTTCCATTGACCTAGCTGCATCTACACTGAGTTAGCTTAAGTCCGATGCTCAATGGTGTGAATTTTTCACACCTCTGAGCAATATAACTAGTTTTAAATTTTAAGCATAGCTCTAAATTTTAAGCGTAGACCAGGCCTTGGAAACATAAGATGGGACAGAAAGGTGGCAGACCGAAGGGGCAAGCAGCCCCTTTACTGACTCAAATGACTCCCCCAAGTACTCTGGCACATTTTCCTCTCCGAGCAGCCTGGTGACACTCTGGAAACCAGATAGAGTAGTAACATATTCACCTGTTTAGATTGTAAGCCCTTCCAGCAGGGAACTCTTTTTTACGTTTGTACAGTACTCAGCACAGTGGAGCCCGGTTCCTGATTGGGGCTTCAGGCACTATCATAGTACAAATATTTACTTCTATTAATAATAATAAAACATGTAGATACACACTACTTCCAGTGACCCCTCACCAAAATACCCCATTCCATTTCCCAATTATGTTTCCCCAAAACAGCCCTTTCTACTCCATGTTAAGTCTTACTTAAATCAGCTCTCTGGACATCAGTAACATTCATTCCATTTTCCAAACCTTTCTACTGTAACCCAGTGGGGGGAGGGATAGTGGTTTGACCATTGGCCTGCTAAATCCAGGGTTGTGAGTTCTGTCTTTGAGGGGACCACTTAGGGATCTGGGGCAAAATCAGTACTTGGTGCTGCTAGTGAAGGCAAGGGGCTGGACTTGATGACCTTCCAAGATCCCTTCCAGTTCTAGGAGATAGGATATCTCCATTAATTTTTTTTTTAAAAAAAAACCTCCACACACACCTTTCACTGGTGTAACTTTAAGAAAGAAGTCAGTTTATGGGGGCAAATATTTGGTCATTTTAGATACAGGAACTACAATTTTGGTTTTGTTGTTTGTAGGTTAAATGTTGATTATTTACTAAATGTGGAACTGGTACTTTGGGTTATTTCTTCACTCAAGTTTTGTGGTTCTGTAGGCAAGTTGCCTTGTTAGATTGAAAATTATATTTTTAGTTATCCTCTGTAAAGATGCCCAGATGCTTTGGGGCATGTGTTCCTACAATAAATAGTATCATCATAATGAACTATTATTCCCACTGTAGGACATAAATACTATAGACCAAGTTTAAGTGTGCACCATTTTTCATTAGATTTTCTATATTACCATGCTCCATAGATTTAAGTCCGTGAACTTACTACTGTCTTTATGTTAAAAAAAAAAATAATACAAGTCCATGTTATACATGTTGGGCCTGATTCTGATCTTCTTATTCTTAATTTACACTGGTGTAATTCCACTGATTTCAGTTGATTTATTCCTAGTGTAAATTGAGATCAAAGCCAGGCCTACTGCTCCTGATTAATTTTACTGAAAGAGCAGTAGGAGGCCTGATTTTGATCACATGTACACTAGGAATAAATCAGCTGAAATCAATGGAATTAAACCAATGCAAATTAATCATAAGGAGATCAGAATCCAAATGAATCAAGATGAGTTTAATAGTACTAGTGTACTAAACACAATGCACAACTACTAGGAGAAATTAGTTGGCAGAAGTTGAAGCACCAGACATACAGAAATGTTTGCTCTGAAATTCCAGAGACTTAACCGTCCCTTTGGTTTTCTGGAATGCTTTGATTTAGTCATGTGGAGTGGAAATAGTCTGTAACATCAAAAGGGCACTTGGAATAATACCTCCTTTGCAGTTACAGGATATGTGAAGTGAATTAAGTGTCAGTGAACTTCAGTGTGACAGCAAATTTATATATAATATTAAAGACAGTTAGGAAAAGTTTAGCTTTCTCCAAATGTGGAAGTATTTATAATCAACGTAACTTTATATAGCACCTTTCCTCCAAAGTATTTTATAAAATATATAATCTCTAGGTGCATAATATATAATATAGGCTATATTGGAGAATGGTGGTGGTGAATCTATTACAGGCACACATCGGAATAGTTTCATTTCCTCTACCTGGTAAGCCAGGCAGTTACAGTTTTGTGAGTGCAAATTTTACATTACAAAAAGACTTGTTCTTAGTGCAGCTAAATTAAAGTATTATTAATTTTAAAAATAAATAATACAAGACTTCTTTGCAGGTACAATTTGGACTTCCAAAACTTGCATCTGCAAAATGAATTCTACATAAATTTCAGGATACTGTTTTTGAATATTTAACTGTCTAACCTGCCATGACTCATAAATTAGTCCTGTTATCTGACTCTGATTTACTGACACTGGTGACGGGTATTTCAGTTTGTTTTCCACTATGAGGCTGACACTGAAGTTTCTAGGGTTTAGTTTCTGTTGTAACCCAACTATGGTCTTTTTGTTTGCGTAAAACCTTGTTAGAGCGGGGAACCAGAGTCCTGGCAATAACAGTCAGGAGAAAAGGGATGTGGGTGTGTCGTATTTTTGTAGCTGGAACCCACTGACAGATTTTGACAGTTTGCAGACACATACTATCTAACAAAAACTACAAGGAAATATTTCTTTAACCACAATTTCTTCTAAACTTCTCTGGACATAACTTGCAGAAAGTGTTATTAATTAAATAATAGCCTTTTACAAATTATTTTCAATGTAGTAGCGTGTAGTCTGTCAAATAATAAACACGACTGTGTCATGAAACATGTCAAAAAGAAATCTACAGCTTACTTTGTACCTCTCTGTCTTTTTAACGTTTCTTTATTGAGTAGAGTATACAAGGAGTGGCTTAGAGATTCCAGTTGCATGTAGCAGGAAATCAATTTTACAAACATAAGCCACAAACTGCAAAGGCTGCTTGTGAATGTAAGGCTGTCCCAGTTCAGAGTCCCATTGACTTTAGTGGAACTCTTCACAGGCAGATCCTTATTTCTGCCCAGAGCCCTTGGCAGGACCAAAGCAATGTGAGGAATATTCTATTTGATATCATTATATCTAGACAAGAATTAAAATGCTTTTGAAAGTCAAACCCGTTTTTCCTTGATGACACACTTCTGAATTCTATTTATAAACCATCAAGGCCTTTTCTGATTGTGTTGAAACAGAAAATTCTCAATATAATTTAATAAAAAATCATATTAATCTCATAACTCATCATATGGCCAGATTCACTTACATCAGGGGTTCTCAGACTGGGGATCAGGACTCCTCAGGGGGTCAGGAGGTTATTACAAGCTGTCAGCCTCCACCCTGAACCCCGCTTTGCCTCCAGTATTTATAATGGTGTTAAATATATTTAAAAGTGTTTTTAATTTATAAGGAGGGTTGCACTCAGAGGCTTGCTGTGTGAAAGGGGTCACCAGTACAAAAGTTTGAGAACCATTGATCTACATGCTCTGCCTGCTTTGTGTTACTCAGGCAACATAAGCAGCTATAAACCCAGTTTAACCTACCAATTAAGGTGGGGTTGTGGCTACTTTGTGTTACGTTATAACAGAAGGTGCATACCAGTGATCTGGCCCTTAACTTTTTGAAAGAATATTAATAGAACCTTCTTCTCATCATGTATTTATAACACAAAATCTAGAGGTGGGCATCAACCAAAACCTCTGATCCAAACTCCCTTAAATGTTGGCAGTGTTTCAGATTAAAAGCTGTTACGTTTTTCTGTATGTAAAGAGCAGATATTTTACTCTCAGTGAAAATTACCTTTTTTAGATTTAGAAAAAGATAAAACTATAACCTCCAAGACTTGTGTGTGTCTCCTCTTTAACTTTCTACTCCAAAGTGAACACAAAATGGCTGCTTGTCTCTCTGCAGACACCAAAATTCTTAGCGAATTAAATGTCATCAAGCACTCAGTAAACCATAGAACCGAGGTCTGAATCTGAATGCAAATTCTGCAAATGACAACCCTTTTTAAAATGAGCCAAACAAAATGCCCAGTCTAAACACTCTAACTTTGGAATTTTAAAATGGGGTTTTAGTATCAATCTCTCAGAAAAACCAACCAAGTTGCAAAGGACTTCCTTCAGGGATATTTTTCCTTGTGTTTGTCAGATGAATAGTCTGAAAGGCAAAGAAAATTCTCTTCAAGTAACTGAATCTACCTCATACTTATATCAGACATTCCACCACTTTGGCATCCTGTGGAAATGGTAATCATGCCACTGTATTAGTATTCAGTACTGGAAAGCTTGTAATCCACCACTCAAGGGGGAGTCAGGGAATGTGGATGATGGTCAAGAATACTGTAATTATGGAGTTCAGCTAGAATAAGCAGTGAGGTAATGTGTATCTTGAGCTGAACTTTTTTTGTCACAGTAGGCCGGTTCCATGTGTAAGTGAGATGCAGCTTTTGTTTGTGTTCTCACAACCAGGCCAGTAAAACACAGGGAAGGGCTCACTCATCTGGTGGTGGTAACTGAAATTCCAAATGCATCAAAGATCTTATCACTTCTCAGACTACAGTCACTTCCTCTCCTCCCTCCCCCACAAAAAAATGCAACACATTTTCATTTATCTTAAAACTGAGAGAGACTGTATGTTCATTGACATGTTACTAACTTACATCAGCTGCAACTAAATGGATTTTCTGTATGAAGAAGAACAAACATTGCTGCAGCTGTTGTTTTCCTATAATTTTTAATTAAGACATTTCATGTATCTTTTCGTAATGTGGTTGTGGTGTGCGGGGCCGGCTCTAGGCACCAGTGCAGCAAGCTAGAGCTTGGGGCTGCCCCATGGAAGGGGGCAGCAAGTCCAGGTCTTCTGCGGCAATTCGGTGAGAAGGACTGGCCACCGAATTGCCGCCGAAGAATGAAGCGGCGGCGGTAGAGGAGCTACCGAAGTGCCGCCGAGCACGGTGTTTTTTGTTTGTTTTTTTTCCCCGCTGCTTGGGGCAGCAAAAAAGCTGGAGCTGGCCCTGGTGGTGCGTTTCTTTCCAGATTAATAGCATATTCATATTAGTGCCTTTCTTCCTAAAGAACTTTGCAAACTATATAAAGTTCCAGGCATACAAAAAGCAGCCACACTGGATTAGAAGGTTACAGACAGAGAATTGTGTAAATTTTGGACATGGCCAACAACAGAGAAAACCTCTATTCTTACAAAGCTGCCAAGGGCTATTTAATACCTACCCAGAGCAGATAGGATGTTGGGGGGGTTTTAAGGTTTCATTCAAAGGGACCCATAGACAGTAAGACAACCCTGCTGACATTTGATCCTCTGACCACAGAATTGCTAGGTATTCTAGGCCTCATAGCAGCATTATGGCAGAACTGCTTAG
The DNA here is from genome assembly GCF_003597395.2 of Chelonoidis abingdonii. Classification (NCBI taxonomy): domain Eukaryota; kingdom Metazoa; phylum Chordata; order Testudines; family Testudinidae; genus Chelonoidis; species Chelonoidis abingdonii. Next base: position 213,386,906 of record NC_133770.1, read on the forward strand.
TGAGTGAGATGCATTAGTAAAACTTGTGCTCCCTCTTGCCCTCTGTGACAGACAGGCTATCTGGATCTGCAGAAAATAAAACATCAAGGGCCAGATTTTAAAGGAATAAGGGGCAAATCAAATCAAGCAGCAAGAATAACACACATGCATTTCTATATGACAGGAGAAAATTGTCTTATTTTTCAAAGATTTAATGATTTTTTAAGACCTTTCCATATGCCCATTCTGGAAGCATGTGAAACGTCAGGAACTTGAAGGGAGAGGCAGTTGTATTCTTCTGAGTCATACTGGGTTTTGCCTGGATGGCAGGTCTCACTAGCTCTAATCTATGGTACAGAGGAGTTCATGTGTTTAAGAGGGGAAGGGTGGAACTAGGGGCAGAAATACAGATGGGCCTTGGTGGGAGAAACTCAAAGGACAAAGTCAAGCTCAGGAGAAAACATACACTGCAGTTTCAGTTAAGGAAAAAGACAAAACTCAGGAAGAGGTTCATTTTGAATAGTGGGGGGATGTGCATGCATATGCACACAAACACTAGTGTGGAAAGAGTGGTCTGTAGACTGCCTGTTCACTATACATGTACTAACAGTGCCCCACCAGGCCTGCGGTCATATATACTGTATACTGTACAGTGAGTTTTTCCTACTGTATTTCAGAGTGATAATGCACTGAGAACTGCCCAGACTGTTGCAATTAGAAAATTGTATTTACATAGTAACAATCATTACTCATTTCTGCCTCCATATAATCTACAGAAATGCAGAAAAAGTTGCACAAACAGGCATGTGTGTTCATTATGCACTGATTTGAACATGTCATACAGGCCTAATATCCCACATGGCAAGCTGTGCATTCACATGGGTTTTCAGTTCTCAGTTGATGTGGGTAAAATGCAACATTGTGAAAAGCTAGGTTCTATGTAAAGAGTAGCTTTTTAAAAGTTAGCTGCAGATTTAAACAAAAAACAAGATGATACTGGGCCTGATTCTCCTAAGTGATACCACTGTAATTCCATTGACCTCAGTGGATTTTATTCCTGATTTATACTGGCATTCATGAGGAAAATTAAGCCCTTGGAATCTGCAAAGCATTCCACAGCAGATTATAGCATACAAAAATATTTGACTATAACAACATATGTATACAGAAATGTAGTGCCTTCCATCTTGAAAACATAAAACATTTTACAGACTTGGGCCTCTTCTGAAGTCCCTAGGGATCATCCATTTACCACCAGCATTTGTTAAAGGATACCCTCTTTCAGGATATTTCATATAATTTTTAAAATAGCATTTTTCATTGTGGTTTATATAAGAAAAAATTTTAAACCCCTGGAAGCTCATCCCTGCCATCTTTGTCCATGCACACTGATTTATCACTGCGAAGTAGCTCATGAGTACTGGCCTGCTAACATTTATTTATTCTTTTAAGAGTCAAACACTCACTGAATACGTTTTTTAAAGCACATATAAAGATAAAGTTGTGGTTTGCACAGAAGTAAAATAAAGGTTGTAGCTCAGCCCTTCCATCTTCAGTGTCTATTTTTAAACAAAGTAAAGAAACTTTTCTTTTTCGAGTGATTGCATATGCCCATTACACTAGGTGTGTGTGGGTCTCATGCTCCAATACTGGAGAGTTTTCTTTAGCTGTATTCATAGGGGCAGTCACACCTGTGCCCGGGTGCCTCTGATGCTCTGAGCAGAGGTTATAAAAGGTAGAGTAGTAGTTCTCAATCTGCGGACCATGAGCTGCTTGCGGCCCAATCAGCGCACATGTATGGCCCATGTGATATCCTCAGGGCCATACAGGAAGTATATATATTGTGTGGATGTGGCCCACATAACACACAGAGATCTGCATATGTGGCCCACAATGGTAAATTGGTTGAGAACCACCCCATCCTCCCTTCCTTTTTACCATCCCTGGTCAGTGGCAGCCAAGTGCTGTCAGTTGTTTCTCTGTGAACATGCAATTATTGATTTTGGCTAGCCAATGGTATTCATTTTTAGGTCCTCAAACTCCATTTTCTTTCATTCTTTCTTCCTTCCACGGTTGGACTCTGGGCAGCATAGGTCCCCTGGCTTCAGACCTTGCTCTGCATGTCACAAGCCAGTGTCAGTGAGTGACCCTCATTCTTGCTGTCTGAAATACTTGGATGAGGATTACTTCAGGGCCAGGTGTCCAGTTTGCCAACGGTTTGGGTCAACAAGAAGCTAAGAAAAGAATGCCTCGGGTATATTCTGATGGAAGCCACGCTTTGCCTGGCATTAGTCAATTAGAAAGGAGTTTCTTCCCATCCAGGAGTGCTCTCCCAGCCTTACAAAGAGGCAGAGAAAGGAGATCCCCTTCGTCAAGGCACTCCTCAGAAAGACATGAGCACTCAGAGTCCTCTCAGCCTCCAAAGCCAAAGAAAGGGACGGCATCCACTTCAGGACTGAAGTAGAGTGCTCCTCGACTCACTGCCCCACAGTACCCCTTTGGCTTAATCATAGCAGAGCCATTGAATTCAGTTACTAAGCCAGAACTGTTGAGGCCAGCTGCTGCTTTAGAGCAGGCATTAGACCATCGCTCTTGATCACAGTGGGGCAAAGGCCTGTCTTGGTATTGACCATCCTGGAGGCCTGTGCAGCTGCAAAAGATCTCTTCAGCCCTTTGGTATGGTCCTCACCAGTTACTCAGACTGACAACATCTTGCCAAGGTTGTTGCATGGGGTGCATTATGTTGCTTTTTCTGTTCGTGTCCATTATGGCACCAGTGGCTTCTGGTCTGGTCTACTACATCCATCCATCATTAAGCTGGCTCTGAGACCAATGGCAACCACTCTGTCTCAGGGCATGGTACCATAACCAGGAAGCCCCGATGTAGCCACCAGTACCACAGAATAGTCATAGATCTTGGTCTCGATCTCCAATTACGCTGTCTGGTATCATGCCTCCCTGCCTGGTGGAGTACTCAGACTCTTCAGAGTATGAAGTGGACTACTAAGTCTCCCACTCCCGGGAATCCAGGGCATCCTCCAGGGATCGTTACTGCTTTGATAGGTGTCATCTTTGCAAGAACAGATGCCAGCCCCATAATTGGCCGTACTGGGTTCTATTCCCAATAGCCAAAGCAAAAGGAAGTCTCAAGCCAATTCTGAACCTTTGGAACTGAAATAACTACATCATTTCTGCATGATCTCCCTCACAACTATTATTCCTTTATTAGATCCAGAAGATTAGTATACTGCCCTTGACTTGAAGGTTGCATATTTCCACATAGCTATTTCCCCATCACACAAAATTTCATAATAGAAGGGAACCACTTCCAGTTTACAGTTCTACCCTTTGGCCTATTGTCTCCACCAAGGGTTTTCACAAAATGCATGGCAGTGGTAGTTGGAATACGTTTACCTAGATAATTGGCTGCTGCAAGGCCATTGCCATCAGCAGATGGAAGAAATTATTCATTGAACTCTCCCCCTGTTTTCATGCCTAGGCCTGACAGTGAACAGAGAGAAACAGACCCTAGTACTCCTCCAGAGAATGGAATTTATCAGTTGTCCCAGATTCAATTCTAGTTAGGGCCTTTCTGCTGCTACCAAGTTTCCTAACTATGTGAGGCCTCTGCATGTCCCTCAAGAACCATCACTAAAGAATTACTTCAGGTTCCTGGGGCATATGGTAGCATGTACTTACATGACCCCACATCCAGGCTGCATCTCAGAGCGTTACAGACATGGCTCAAGTCAGTGTACCACCCTCACATATATCATCTGGAAAGACCAGTATGTATCCCTGAGAAAGTTTTATCCTCCCGAGATTGGTGGATGAGCCAAGACAACGTCTGCAGGGGAGTTCCTTCCTCCTCACCTCTTCCTTCCATGAATTTAGTGATGGACACCTCAGCTGTGGGGTGGGGAGTGCATCTGGGAGACTTGCAACGCAAGGCTTGTGATCCAGTCAAGAGACAGGACTATGCACAAACATTCTAGAGCTAGGGGCAATCTCCAGAGCGTGTCACCATTTCCTGCCCCACATACAAGACAGAATTGTCCAAATACTTACTGACGCAGGAGAGCACTGTTCTACATCAATTGGGGTGAGGGGAGAGGCGGGTCAAACAACCTGTGCCAGGAGGCAGTCAGGCTGTGGAGCTCCTGTATACTAATTCATTGATACTCAGCATCATACCTGCTGAGGGTTCAGAATGGCTTAGCAGACAGGCTAAGCAGATCCTTCACCGGGGATCTTGAGTGGTCCCTCGACATGACTATTCTGAAATCAGTGTCCACTCTTGGAGTTATTCACATCCCGTCAGAATAGGAAATGCTCCCAGTTCTGTTCAAGGGCGGGTCACAGTCCAGGTTTCATCTCAGATGTGTTTCTTTTTTTCTTGAGACAAGGACCTGTTCTATAACTACTCCTTGGGCTGCTTTCCCAAGTCATCCTCAAGCTGAACCAAGCAGGACCGAGACAATATGATACTCACTGTGCCAATATGGGCGAGATAATTGCAGTATTTGGACCTCTGCGAACTATCAGTCAAGGAACCTTTCCCCTAGCTCCAGTCAAGCACCTGATATCACAAGGTCACAGGTGGGTGTTGCACCAGAATCCTCAGGCATTGTACCTCATGGGCCAGTTCCTGATTACACCTTGAGGAAGCACATTATTCAAAAGTGGTCCAGAATGCCATTCTTAATAGTGGGAAACTCTCTCTACAGGGGCTTTCTACCTTTAGAGGAAGTGGTTCTCTAACTCAGCAACTAACTGCAGTGTGTCCCCTACACAGACTGTGGTTCAAAAGATCTTGCATTAATTGTTAATTAATGAGTCAGGTTTGATATGAGCTCCATCAAAGTGTACCTGGCTGCAGACTCAGAATTGTTTTCTCTAATCCAGTGACTACCAGGTTCTTAAAAGCTGTAGATAGATTTTTCGCACCTTGTCTAGGGACCCTACTCCCCAATCATATTTGAACTTAGCCGTTAGCCTCCTGTTCATGGTTACAATTTTCAGTGAAGGGGGCCTTTTCAGTAGCCACCATGTCCACGAGAAGAGTAGGAGAGCTGCTTGCCTAGTAGCAGATCCTTCAAATGCTCTTTTCTCCAAGGAATAGCTTAGGCCACATCTTAAATTTCTTTCAAAAGTAATATCTGACTTAAATCTCAGCCACTCTATTTATTTACAGGTTTTCTTTCCAAAGCAAAAGTCCCAGACTCTGTATGTTCGCTGAGCCCTGGCATTTTACCTAGACAGAGCAAAGTCCCCTCCTGTATCTTCCCATCTGTTCATCTCCTACCCATAACAAATGGGGGGCATCCTGTGATGGCACAACGGCTGTACAAATGGATCACCAGCTGTATCGCCATGTGTTACGTACAATGCCAAGGATGTTACTCCTCCAGAAAAATTGTCAACCAGAGCTCACTCAGCATCCATGACATTTATGAGTCAGGTCCTGATTGTAGACATTTGCAGAGCAGCAATGTAGTCCACAGTCCATACTGTTGCTAGACTTTATGCAGTTACTCACACATCAAGGGAAGATGCTAATGTAGGGAAAGCAGTTCTCCAGTTCCTCTTCCAGTGAGGCTTCCAGCCCCACTTTCACTGGAAACTGCTTGTGAATCACCTAATTTAATGTACATATGCAGTCACTCAAAGAAGAAAAAACACTCACCTTTCGTAACTGTTGTTCTTTGAGATATGTTGCATACATCCATTACACGATCCACCCTACTTCCCCCAAAGCACCAGAGTCTTTCATCTAAAGATCCAATATGAAGGTACTGTGAAGGGGTGGGGGGCTCCCTACGCTTTATACCCTCATCTTGGAGCACAAGGAGCAGCAGGGCGCAGACATGTCACCCATATGATACCATTAGGCAAAACTTCCTGGCATCAGCACAAGAAACATACGTACACATCTAGTGTAATGGACACATGCATCACATCCGGAAGAACAATGGTTACAAACAGGGTGAGCTAAATTCAAACTCTGCAAACCAAGAGGGGGAAAGGTTTTGTCCTAGAATGTTTTTATATTTTAGCCTGGCTCTGTAGTTCAGGGTATTTTTAAAAAAAATTATTCAGAAATGGGAAAAACAGGAAGGAAATGTTTAAAACAATCTTGGCCTTTTGAGATGACGTGTTTGATGAACAGGTCAAATCAGCAGGTTCCCAGTCTCAGGGCTGGTCTACACTACGGGATAAAATCGATTTTAGATACACAATTTCAGCTACGTGAATAACGTAGCTGAAGTCGAATATCTAAAATTGATTTACTCACCCGTCTTCACCACGCAGGATCGATGTCCGCGGCTCGCCATGTCGATTCCGGAACTCCGTTGGGGTTGGTGGAGTTCCGGAATCGATATAAGCGCGCTCAGGGATCGATATATCCCGTCTAGCTTAGACGCGATGTATCGATCCCAGAGCAATCGATTTTAACGCGCCGATATGGCGCATAGTCTAGACGTGGCCTCAGAGAAAGCAGCTGCAATGACCTAGTTGGTTGCTAATATACCACACATTTGTATTATGTATAGAAAAGTCAACTAAATGGGATAAAGTGGGATATAGTCAGGAAAAATGCTCTTCTAAAAATATTCACTTCTGTTGTATTAGTAAAAAGAACAGGAGAACTTGTGGCATGAGCTGTAGCCCACGAAAGCTTATGCTCAGATAAATTTGTTAGTCTCTAAGGTGCCACAAGTTCTCCTGTTCTTTTTGCAGATACAGACTCACACAACTGCTAGTCTGAAACATGTTGTATTAGTAAATTTCACTTCTCAAATGAAATGAATTTCATTCCTGAAATTTGCTACATTAATTAAACACCAATGTTATATACAGAATAATACACATATTACTGTGGCAAATTACCTGTGAATTGTATGACTATCTAATCGTTTTATATTGGAGGTTTTTAATAATTCTGTTCCCTGATAATTCTAGGATGGGGCTGATTTCATCTACATCATTCCTGTGTTCCAAAAAGCCTGCCTGACACAGATTTTGGCCAAACCATCTTGAATTATTGCTCTTACCAGATTTCAAAAGCTAAACAAAGTTAAGCTGGTTAGCACTTTGATGGGAGATCTCTACAAAACAAAGGTAGCAGCAAGAAGTAGGGTTGGTGATTCACTAAGTTGCAGCCTTCCCTCTGCATCAGTAAAGCTTACCTGCATTTGGAAATTTACTGAAATAGCTATAGAATAAGTGGCTGTGAGAACACTTATTCCAGAATAAGAGTACCTTGTGCAATTTAGCTTAATCCACATTGAAAGTGATAATTATTCTGGAATAACTATTTAAGTAAATTTCCAACTGTAGACAAGCCCTAATGAACCAGTGCCTCAGAGTGGTACCCAAACATGACTGCATTTGAGCAGTGGGTGACACTAATGTGATTTATTGATATATGTGGTGTGTACATCTTTTCAGGTCCTTTATGATAAAAGGTGCTAGACAAATGTAAATTATATGATCATTATTACTAACCTGAGCTGGTTGAATTATTCATTGTGACTAACATTCATGGCAAATTTATCCCTTTTCCCTGATTGCAGATGCTTCATTGATTTTTACAAATCTATTTGTTCATAATTAGTCCGCAAGCAGTTTATACAAACAAATTTTAGTCTATGGATTATTCATGAACTGTTCACTATTTGTCCTTTGTGTTCTGTGATTAGTCATCTAACTATGGTAATGTTTCCTCTCCATGATTGGATGAGAATAACAAATAGTGAATAAACTCATGCCAGGGTTGGCATGTATATACGTCTCAAGATGAAGAACAGCTATTCCCAAAACTTTAATGCAAACAAAAATTCAAGTCACACAAATATTTGTAAGTGACAAACAACAAAAGGTGTGTGCATGGTCAAATAGGACAGCTGTTTCTGTTCTGAATCAGTGTTGGCTAGCACTGTTTTGCAGTATTCTACCAGATCTGTCAATATTCTGACTGTAGTCTCTGTTTTATAATTTCTTGAGGAAAGTAAAAAGAAATGTTGAATTATGTGATTAGTTATGGCTAACAGATTTGGCAGACAGGATCCAGACTCATAGAGATGCTTTCTCTTTTAAATCCCATGTGTTCTGACTTACCCAGCCAGTGTCAAAGGTTGTCTTCTGGGGCAGCACTGGCCAGTGAAGTCCCAGAATATGAAATATTGACTGCAGAAGAGACACGAGATCTACAGAGAGAATACATTTGTGTAGGTAGTGGGATCTGTTAGGAGTGGGACTCAGGAAGAAGAAGCAGAGTCAGCGCTGAAAGTTGTGGGGAGAGAAAGGGAAAAATGGGAGAAAGAAAAGGTGTTTTATTTGAAAATCTGAGTCAGTCTTCCTCTCATCTCAGTTTGCAGTTTAGGAGAATGTGTTACAAGCGTTTATGGGATTCTATGAATTTGTGGGACTAATTTTGCAGGAGTTTGCAAAGATTCCATGTGAGTTTGTGATCTCCAAAATTGTTTCCAGAGGTTAAAAATGGTCTAACTAGTTCAAATTGTCAACATTCGACAATATTTTTATTGAGGAGGGGGGTTGTATCTTTTAACTGATGGCCCAGTCTTACCTTTCAATTATGCAAGCACAAAAATGTATCTTTAGCTTCCTATATTCGTGTAAATTTCAGAAATCCTAAAATTGTTGTGTTGGGTAGGGGTGAATGAGGGGCAGCGTTCATCCAGGCTGAGACCTTAAATAAAAATTCCTAAATCTTTGCTTTAGACAAGTTGCAGTTGAATCTTGGGGGCAATTTGGGATGGGGTGGGGAGGGAGCATGGAGAGAGAGAAATATATAATCAAATCAGCAACAGTCTCTCTACTATAATGGTTCTACTTTCTAATACTGGGAACTATGGTAATATACGTTGGTTTTTGCTACTTGAATGACATGCGATACATTCAGACTTCAGGGCACCATGATCATCATCTTGACAAAATTTAAAATTCCTTTGTTGTGAAACTGAAATTATTTTAAAAAAATTATGAAGGTAGATAAAGTGTAGCTGGCAGCCCATTATCACAGACAGCTGATGCTGAGTATGTAGCCTGCATAGAAGTTACAAGATTTTGTGTCTGAAGTCTCTTACATGCAATGGATTAGAATTTCCTCAGGGACCCCAGTCCCTCCGTCACCCCCCAGCCCCCGTGCATAACCCATTTTACATGCATTACTTCAGGGATATTGTGGGGGTTAGAAAAAAAACAAAAATGTCTTTCACAGCTCTTGTTGAGGCTGGTTTTACCCTTTCTCTTTTCATGTATCCCAGGACCCCAATCCTTCCTTGTCTTTTTCTTTCTGAAACAACAGGGAGTGGCTACTTGTGTTAGCCCAGGATTCCAGACAATAGGTGATCTCTGAGCCGTGAGTTATTGAAATGGTCTTATCTGTTTCCTGGGGTAAATGAGATGTCAATATAACGTCTTTTGTGCTGATGACATTCAATCTGATGACTAGGAATTTTTCACACTGGGCTAGTATTTCAAACTGATTTGCTGGCATATTAACTAGGGGTCTCATCAAATTTGTTGTATGTAAAAAAAAAAAAATGAGATCACTCATAGTGACTTCAACTATCCTACTTAATGAGGTGGTAACTAATTAATGTACATTTAGGATGTGAAGATCATCATGGTCTTTTTTAGATATTCAGATGCATAAATTTTCAGTTGCCTGTTCTCATCTCTGTGGAATAAATACACCACACAGAGTGCTCCAATGCAGACCTTGTCAGAAAGACGATTCTGTTTTCCCAGTTCTGGACAAAGTTAATTTTCCTCAGTCTTGATAAAAGTTTGCTTTTTTTCTCAAAATCAAACCAGTGAAAACAGATATGTTTTCTTGCCTTATGCTTCTTTTCTAGTTTTCCTCCTCTTTGCAAATGACTACATTTAACTGTGATCTGACCAACTACTTCTTTGGCTGATAAAGGAACTGCCCCAGACAGGTGACTGAGCGTGGCAAACTGTGCTTTTAATGGATTCATTGATAAGGTTATCGGTAACTGCAAAGGGACTGAACCTTTGAGCTGTGTCAGATTTCTCTCAGTCTCTGGTGCCAATGTCTGCTTCCTCCCACCAAAAACCACTTAGTTCACTTCCAATTTGTCATCTTCTCTTTCTTTTCCATTCTGCAGGCAACCTTCACATTTCATTTTCTCCTGGGAAAAATGAACACACAAAATGCTTGTTTTAGACATTCTTGATCACTGTATGGAACACCCCAAAAATGACAGATGTACTGAACAACATGAAACAAGTCAATACTTCTCTGTTTGAATGAACACTATTACACAATACACGTGTGATAGTTGCTTTCCAAAATGCTGCTTGTTATATTTTGTTTTTATTATCATTCCTATTAATTCTAAGAAAGATAAAGAGAGCATATTTACTTGACTCAACTCATACTAAACTTACAATAAAATACATAGAAATGGATCCTCATTTCTATTGATTGGTATAAATCAGCTTCAGTGGAACTATGTTGATTTGCACCGGCTGAGGACCTATCTGAACTACTGTTCTTAATTTATGTTAGCTTTATTTTCTTGTCTTTGGCATTTGGAGAATTTTCTTCCAGAATACTTCTGATTAGAAAATGGCAGTCTTTCCTCATCCTGGCATCTAAGTAACTCTTTTTTAAATGATGACCAACCTATTAATTAATATGAAGCATTATAAAATGAAATTCCCAAACCAAACAGAAATGGAGATCCTCACACATGCTACTCAACTCACTGAGGGCTTGATCCTCCAAGATGCTGAGCACTTTGGCCATGATCCAGCAAAGCACTTAAGCATGTGCTTAACTTGAAGCATGTAACTACGCTCAGGGCTTGGCTACATTGGCACTTTACAGCGCTGCAACTTTCGCGCTCAGGGGTGTGAAAAAACACCCCCCTGAGCGCTGCAAGATGCAGCGCTGTAAAGTGTCAGTGTAATCAGGGCTGCACGCTACACCCATAAGGGATGTGGTTTACAAGCAGCACTGGGAGAGCTCTCTCCCAGCGCTGCGGCTCTGACTACACTCACACTTCAAAGCGCTGCTGTAGCAGCACTCCGAAATTTCTAATGTAGCCATACCCTCATTCACTTCAAGAGGATTACTCATATGCTTAAAGTTAAGCAGATGCTTACGTGGTTTGCTGGATCATGGCCAAAGTGCTTAGCACAGTGAAGAACCCCTAGGAAAACCCTCTTTCAACATAATCAAGTAGTTTTCTTAAGAATAATATAGGCAGCTACTTAAAATATTAAATTGCATCTTACATACTTTATGCTAAATAACTTGTTTATTAAGTTTATCTCAAAAAAAAAATGAGGAGTCCTTGTGGCGCCTTAGAGACTAACAAATTTATTTGGGCATAAGCTTTCGTGGGCTAAAAACCACTTCATCAGATGCATAGAGTGGAAAATACAGGAGACAGGTATAAATACACAGAACAGAAAAGATGGGAGATGCCTTACTGAGAGGGGGGGTCAGTGTTAATGAGGCCAGTTCAGTTAGGGTGGATGTGGCCCTTTTCCAACAGTTAACAAGAAGGGGTGAATATCAACAGAGGTAAAATTATTTTTTGTAGTGACCCAGCCACTTCCAGGCTTTATTTAGGCCTAATTTGATGGTGTCAAGTTTGCAAATTAATTCCAGTTCTGCAGTTTCTCATTGAAGTCCATTTATGAAGTTTTTTTGCTGAAGAATGGCCACTTCTAAGTCTGTTACTGAGTGTCTAGGGAGATTGAAGTGCTCTCCTACTAGTTTTTTAATGTTATAATTCTTGATGTCTGATTTGTGTCCATTTATTCATTTGCGTAAAGACTGTCCAGTTTGTCCAGTGTACATGGCAGAGGGGCAAGGCTGGCACATGATGGCATATATCTGAACAACCTCAATGCTGACAAACATACAGTGCTTGTGGAACAATACACACGCCTAGGTTTGCTGCATGTATCTAATATAAATATATCTATCACATGTAGTATAACTTCTCTAAGATGAGGTTCTACTCTGAAAAGCAAATTTGTAAAAATGGCCTCATTTTTATTGTGTTTCAGAGATTTCAGGATCAAATGTATTCAATTTACAGGTAAAAATATATGCCAGTTCTGCAAACTGAGCCTGGGATCTAAAAGTCAAGCTGGATTCTTTCCATTTCATGCATTGCCATTAGTAATAAAATCTGTTAGTCCTTAAGGTGCCACCAGGCTCCTTGTTGTTTTTATCAGTAATAAAAGTTAATTTACACCTATACAGACTTCAGTGGGGTAGCACAGGTGTAATTTATTAGAATTTAGAGCTTGTCAACACACAAAAGTTGTACCAATGTAACTAAGTCCATTTAGAAACCAATACACTGAGTCCAGTTGGGGTAAATTTCTTGTGTGGACACTTTTATTTCAGCCCTATTTTGATTTAGTTTAATTTTTAATAGCCTAATCCAGAATAAAATTATCCAAGCAAGAGAATGGTTTGGACCAATTTAATTTATTTGGTTTCTAAACCAGTTTAGTTAAACTGGTGCTCAAACAATGGATAGACCATCCCCTTGAAAACAATTCTGTTCATGATGCACATAATAAAATAGGATCATGCTCATTCTATCATAATTGAATTGGCTCTGCAGGGCTAATGGGAGTAAAAACAGTAAAAATTTATGTTTTGTTGCTAACGTCAGCAGTAATTACTCTGAATTCACAAATGAAGCTGTTCTGTTGAGGAGGAGGAAGGAGCAGTTGTTACATTTGCATTCAGCAAAGAATCATGTTTTAAAACAGTGGTTATCAACCAGTAGATCACGATCGACTGGTCGATCCTGGAAGCTCTGACAGCTGATCATGACCTCTGGCCGCTAAAAGTCCAACAGTGCAGCAGGGCTAAGTTAGGCATCCTGGCCCGGTGCTGCTTCTGGTAGCGGCTGGCATGTTCCTGCAGCAGCGTGGCCCCTGGGGTGGATAAGGGGGTCTCTGCATGTTGTTCCTGTCTGCAGACACCGCCCCCACAGCTCTCATTGGCCGGGAATGGGGAACTGTGGCTAATGGGAGCTGTGGGGGCGGTGCCTTGAGCCACACTGCCCACCCCTCAGGGGACGCGGCAACATGCTGGCCGCTTCCAGGAGCGATGCAGGTTGAGGGCAGGCAGGGAGCCTGCCTTAGCTCTGCTGCACTGCTGTCTGGGAGCTGCCTGAGGTAAGCGCTGCCTGGCAGGAGCCTGCATCCTAACCACCTGCCTCAGCCCTGAGCCCCCTTCCAGAGCCAGCACCCCAAACACCCTCCTGCACCCTGATCCTCCTGCACCCTAACCCCCAGCCCAGAGCTTGCACCCCTCACCTGTTCCTGCACCCCAACCCCCTGCTCAAGGCTCAGCCCAGAGCCCCCTCCCACACTCCAAACTCCTCAGCCCCATCCCAGAGCCAGCACCCCAAACCACTGCCCCAGCCCGGTAAAGCGAATGAGGGTGGAGGAGAGCGAGTGATGGAGGGAGGGGACTGGAGTGAGCAGGGCTGGGCCTCGGGGAAGGGATGGGATTCTGGATTGCACTTAAATTCCAAAAGTGATCTTGTGCGTAAAAAGGTTGGAGGCTACTGCTTTAAAGTGTCAATAGTCCAGTTAAAGATGGTTGCTGTGCAGTGGCTGAAGCAGTCCATACTTGCAGTGATGTAGTTAAAACACAGATGGACAGATATGTTACTATCCAACCTGATTATCTGTGAGTAATTTGATCATCTGGTATCTAACTGGCTAAATCAAGTAATCTAGTATCTAAAAGACACATGAATTCTTGTGACTGTATGCAAAGACATTACCTATAGATTTTTCAGCAGTTCTCAAACATTAGTACTGTTGACTGACCCCTTTCATGCTGCAAGCCTCTGAGTATGTCTCCCCCGCCACACAAATTAAAACACATTTTATTAAAACACTATTAATAAAAGTGAAGTGGGGTTTGGAGGTGGAGGCTGACAGCTTGCCAGCCCCACATAATAACTTCACGACTCCCTGAGGGGTCACGACCCCCAGTTTGAGAACCTCATTCTAGTCTGACCTCTTGGATAAATAACATAGGCCACAGAATAGTATTTCCTGCACCGAGGCCAATTACTGCTGGTAGAGCTAGCTATTTCTAAAATGACTGGCTGAAATTGCAGCTTTGATTGTTTCATCAGCATTCATCAGGTAGAGAGGAGATAACAGAAGAACATCAAGAACAAAAAAATTGCTCCTTAATTGAACTGTGAAGGAGGTCGTGACCTTCAGTGCTTTCTTTTATGACAAGTTTAGTAAACTATGAGCCTGATTCTGAGCTCACTTACAGGTCTATTACTCAGTTTCACTGAACTTAGTTCTGATTTACATTGGCTATCAGTATGTTGACTGTGGCCCCTTATACGTTTTAAGTATTCTTTCCAGTTGTGTATAAATGGGGGCATGGGTGAAAATGGCTAATGCCATAATCTTTCCTTGCGCATTTTGAGTAAAAAATTTTAAACTGACACCTAAGTTGAACCTGCAAAAAATATAGATGTATACAATAAAGTAAGTGCACTTAGAATCTGCATTGGCATGCTCAGAATGGGTATTGTGGCATAGAAACAGGTGCTTGTGTGTGCTAGGTTTCAAAAGTGCTCAGCAAACACAGTTGGGGTCAGATTTTCAACAGGGTTCTACTCCCATTTAGGCTTCTAAATAGGGGTTAATTTCAAGTGCTTGGCACCCAAATATCTCCCATTGTGACACACAGCCAGATTTTCAAAAAAGTGTAACACTCAACGTGCAAGCTCACCATCAGAGCTCAGCTCTTATCTAGGCGTCAACGTAAGTGACCAGATTTTCAAAACCAGTTTGGGTGCTGAGCTGTTTTGAAAATCTGGCTTCAATTGTGGGTGCTGAGCACTTGAAAAAAGGTCCAACCCCAGGGTTGCCACCTCCAGCATGGAGAAAAACCAGCTGCTGGCCACCCCCACCAACAAAGAGTCCTAGTGTCAGCTATGGCTAATTTCCCCGTAAGAGTCCCTGTCTCCCCTCCTGTTTCTTATCCCTGCCTGCTGTTGAGCCTTGGGTCCATCCTACTTCCAGCCTCCAGTGCTAAGGAACCACAACAGTTTCAGCTGTTTGAGGACCTGGCCCAGAGAGGGAGACCCAGTTGCTGTCCATGTTCCTACCATGTGATGTGCATAACAGCTACAAGCCTGCTGTTAGGGGTGGCTCCAGGCCCCAGCACACCAAGCGCGTGCTTGGGGCAGGATGCCGCGGGGGGCGCTCTGCCGGTCGCCGGGAAGACGGCAGGCAGGCAGCCTTCGGCGGCATGCCTGTGGCGGGTCCGCTGGTCCTGCGGCTCCGGTGGACCTCCCACAGGCGTGCCTGCAGAGGGTCCGCTGGTCCCGCAGCTTCGGTGGAGCTGCGGGACCAGCAGACCGTCCACAGGCACACCTGTGGGAGGTCCACCGGAGCCGCGGGACCGGCGACAGGCAGAGCGCCCCCTGCGACATGCCGCCATGCTTGGGGCGGCGAAATGTCTAGAGCCACCCCTGCCTGCTGTGTGGACGCACAGTTTACAGGGAACGTTGGTCCAAAGTGAGGGGAAAAGAGATCATTAAAACTTTTCACCAGAAAGTGGCAAAGCAGTACAAAACTGGTAATCTTATCCAAAGCTGTGTTATTTTGAACGTGGGCCCTGGGTATATGCATATGCAGGTTTTTCTCACACAAATACTGTTTGTGCATACTTTGAAAATTTTGCCCATTTCAATTTATTGACAATATTACCTGATAGAAAGTGCTGGGAACTCTTTGGTGCTTATGTGCATTATAGTAAAACATAACATAAATAGAATACCAGTGTCCAATAAAGTGTTTTGCTGGAGATATGCAGCTCCTAGAAGATGTACAGGAAAAGGACCTGATCTCTTTAAAAACCAGGTTATTACATTCATCAACTTCAGTGTTAACTGCCATTTTTAATATAGTTTCTTCTCTTCACCCTAAAACCTTTTTTTCATAGAACAAATTTATGGTATTCAAAAAAGTTTTTCAATTTCTTACTGTAATGTTTGTGACCACGTTTAAGTTCTGTAGGATAATATACTTTTCAAGGACCCTTTTTCATCGAATATTTCATATATTGCTCTTGTCGTCTTCAAATAAATCAAGGGGGTTTGAGAAGGTATTTAGCTGGATTCCATACACACCAGCCCCTGTTGCAGCCTTGCGTAATGATTTCATACCTGTGTCAACTAATAGAAATAATAGTCTTCTGTTTTTACTTCCCTTCCCAACACACCCTGATTTCACTGAGCATAGAGGTTTGTTTTGTATTGTGAATAACCTGCCACAGTGGTTTTAAACTAGTTTCCTTTGAGAGAATCTGTCTGGAAGAGTGCCACATTATTGTTTTGTAGTGGTTCTGTGTTTCTGCTGTTCTGGGCTTCTTTTTTTCCAGATGGTTTGCCAGTAGCCAAAGGTTACCGATAAGTCATCAGCCTGAGTGAATTCCCATTCAGTTGCCCATTGATGTATGTAGGTTATTGGCTGATTTGATGTTATCCATAGAGTCCTTGTGAAAAGTAGAAACACACTCTCTCTAAATAGTTTCATATTACTTAGACAATTACTGGCTGGCACAGGTCAACGCAGATACAGGTGCCATTCATCTCCTTTGTTACGTCACTAGACAGTATGTTAAAGCAAATGTGCTCATTTTTCATTCACTGAGATGAACTCTAGATTTGACCAAGCACAGTTACAGATCCGTTTTATCTATGTCCTTCAGATAGGAGAAAATCAGCCATAACTACTTGAAACCATTAAAGATTACATTGCATTTTTTTCTTGAGTAAGGTGTTATACTCTGTTTTAGCCGAGTTGTAATTTAGATACTGTAATTACATTCAGTCTACATAAAACTCCCCCTGCAGTTTCAGTTGTGTATGGGTTTCTTTACTTCTCCTACAGCTGTTGTGTAATGTCTGCTGTGTACTGTTAACCTTCTGCTCTGTTCCAGCACAAGGGGGCTAAATTTCAGTAACAAGTAAATGATTCCTGTGAGCCAACTGTGTGCATATAATTCCTTATATGTAATTATTAGATAGTAGCAATATCCATGTAATAAATTGCACATAGACTCCTTTCATGGCCTCACCTACACTCCGCACACTAATTTATCTCCACAGGGACAGTGATTAAATTTCTGAACATCACAGCAGCTTCAAACAGCTTAGAAAAGAAAAAACGTGCCAGAGAAATATTTTCATCTTTTCTGCTCAGTATAGTTTGAGTTTCAGGTTAGCCATATTCAGCCCTATACTTGTGACAAGTTTCTGGTCCCATTTCTTGCTTCCCTGCAGGGCTAGAAATTGCTGCTGTATGGTACCCACTTTTCATTAGGAGAAGCAGCACTTGCTTTTAAGCATTGAAGAATCTGAGATATTGGACCTTAATACGGACTTATTACGTATACTACGGCTATTTTAGATAATCTGTTCAGCTTTCTACCATTTGCTAATTTCAAATTTTTGTCTGTTTCCAAATCCTGTAGAGGGTTAGGTCATGATAATCAAGGCACTAGGCTTTACAATGCATGGATATGGAAAAAATGTGACATACCCAGAATACATGATGGCTTTAGTGGTTCTCATTTGGGATGATACCTTTTACTGACTGATATTATGCTGACAGGCCGTTTAGAATTTCTTATGGAAGGCTTTATTTCAGTTTTGTTTTTAATTGCAAAGCTTTGCTGCCTCAGCAGCCATCTGCCATCCAGAAATCAGTAATTTTTTTTATTAAGAAAGCATAAACATTGAATGTGTACTAACAAAAGTATATAAAATATCGGCCCAAACCAAAATTCCAGTTCCAAGCACTCCCCCCACACACACTTGGATGGAACAGGGTAGAGTGTGGGTAGGAGGGAAGGAGGTGGACATCTTAGTCATAATCCAAATTTCATGTCTGGGTCCTATCTCTGTAACAGGCCAAATCAAAACCCTAAACCTGAACACCCCAGAATTTGGGGAGTTTTCGAATCTGAATTACGAGGCTCAGGCTTGTTTTTTAGTTTGTAAGATCTTTGCCAATGGGTCCCTATCTACCCATGTGCAGTACAGCATCTGAGTGGACTGCTGGGCACTGCTGTAATACAGTACAGATACTTAACAATAGTTAAATGAGAAAAGTGGCCACCATCTATGGGGTAGGTGGCCAAGTAACTATGTTTGCTTTATAGTTTAATAATTTGTGTTATATAAGTACTGATTAACCCCTTTACTGCACCCTGTAAATTGTGGACTTAATTGCTTTTTTTCCCCATGAGACAGTGACTATTAGTTACTTAACTTTAAATCTGCATTCTCTTATTCTTTCTTTTGCTAACCATGCTTATGTGAAATTGTCAGATTAGACAGGGAATTGCATAGCTTACATATCTTCTCATTCGTTGTCCAAAATACTGTCTGAAACTGATCCCATTTCACAGCTTGATCTGTCTGCCTGTGGGTTTTGTAGCGCACCCGTCACTGGTTTATACAGCAAGCCTGTGATTGCGTGTTTGTGTTTGTTCCCTAGCATTCATCTCCCTAGTGAGCTTGTTTAAACAACTGAAGTGCTCTTACAATGAAAAGTTTGAATTCAAGTCTTGATATTGAGCAAGCCTGGGTTTTTTTTTTAAACCATTGGACTTCCTTCTGGTTGACACTCCTTGTTGCAAATTCCTGTCCTGTGAGTTAGCACTTCAGAAATATTAGCTAGTAGAAGAAACACTCTCACTTTTTTTCCACCTTGGAAAAAACTGTATCACCAGGTATTTGGGATCAAAATAGCTGCCACAAAAATAGGAAAAGAGCAAAACTAATGATTAGGACTTTTTTCATTAGTCCATTAATACAAGTGAGGATGATGGGCCTGATCCAAACCTCACTGAAGTCAGTAGGAATCTTTGCACTGACTTCACTGGTTGGGTCAGGTCCTAAGTATGCCCTGGAAGGAAAGAATAGACTCTTTTGCAGACTGTGGGCCCTATACGATAATATGAAAAACAGCTTTGTATGTAGAAAACCATAGTAATCTTCTGGGTTTGAGTGAAGGATTTCCTGTCTTTGTCATTCATCCACTAGTGTGCAACCTTCTCCCTCAAAGCCCACCTTCCTAGTGGTCTTTTTTGGCAGAGAAGAGCAGGGTGGGATTCTCTTTGGCCCCCACTGACACTGCTCCTGGAATGGCCAGGAGAGCGACATGATGCTCTCCTGCACTGACTGATCACTCAGCCCCAGTTAGGCCTGGCAGAGAGTGCCAGGTTTTTTAGTATTTTTAAACACCTTATTAATATTCAAATGTGGTAGCAAACGTAAAAGCCAAATGCCTTTTTAGACCCTACCGGTTGCCACATCACAAGTTGCCAGGTTCTTGAAAGTGATTGGGAAGAACAATGAGGAACAAAGTCCATTTGCTTGTTATGTTGCAGACTTTTGAAGGGCTCAGTCAGCTCTGACATTGAGAGAGCAGCTGCTATAGATTGCAGGTTTAGGATTGTTTTGTTGTAGTTTCAGCAAAGGAGTGGCAGCAGCTTACCTCATTTCCAGTAATGAAGTGCCTGGGGCTTTTTTATGACTTGCACTCTGCCTGGATTTGCTCAGTATGTGCCATGTGACTCCAGGAAACTAAGGCTATGTATTGGCTTGTTAAAACAACTTTGTCTTTTTCTTCTTCTGTTTCTTTTTACAATTTCAGCATATGACTTTTTGATTCTTTGCTCCTCTCGAGAACAATGGTGTGTTTAACTAGATGCAGGCATTTTCTTCACAGTGCGAACTGTTTTCCCCATTGGATGCATTGAGCAGTGGAATAACATACTTCTAAACCAGATGCATACATGCTATCAGGAAGTGTCCAAATTGCTGGTAGATACCACCATATAGTAGATATTGGCTTCTTTTTTTAGGGTGAAGTGACCTGCGATGAGGCAGCTAGTGTTATTACTGCTTTTCTTCTGTTTTGGAGGCTCTTACCCCATTTGAGACCTCTCCTCAAGGTTTTTCATGGTTTCCCCATCTGTTAAATAGGGGAAATTACATGTACCTTGGTGGGGTGTTATGAGGATTAATTATTTAATGGACCAAATTCACTCCACACAGGAAAGTGCAAATTGCTGTGCCTCGAGGGGGGATCATCCAAAGTACTGCCACTAAGGGTATGGCTACACTGGCACTTCACAGCGTTGCAACTTTCGCGCTCAGGGGAGTGAAAAAACACCCCCCTGAGCACTCCAAGATGCAGCACTGTAAAGCCTCAGTGTAATCAGTGCGGCAGCGCTGGGAGCACAGCTTCCAGCGCTGCACGCTACACCCGTAGAGGTCCGACCACACTCACACTTCAAAGCGCTGCTGCGGCGGCAGCGCTCCGAAATTTCAAGTGTAGCCATACCCTAACACTCCAAGGACATTCTCCTGGCCATTAATCAGTTCAGTCACTTCTGGTGCAGATGTGTTTCATCAGTATACAAATCACATTCTCCATCATTCTTTTTAAGTCCATCTGCATGTGCTTCATCAACAGCAGTTAACTCTCCTGAATATCGGTAGGTTTTGCGTCATAAATGCCATGCTGCTTTTGGCTGCTCCAGAACTGGTCAAGAGTTGTACAATATTCCGTCCTGTTCAGAAATTGTTACCTTTTCTTTAGCACCACCAGCTTGTCCTTTCATGGGCTGTTTAAACCAGGCCTTAGTTCACGTAGGAAATTACTAAATGCACTGTTTTTAAAATATTAGGAGCTTGTTTTTATTCACTCCTCCCACACTAGTTCCATCCTGCAAAGAATTTGTTGTTTCTGGCAGATACATCACAAATCAGGGCTTGTCTTCTCACTAAGTTACACTACTCCAGCTCTGTGAATAAGTGCCATTCCAGCTGGAGTCAACGTAGCTTAGGTCAACTTACCCCAATATCTTCACTGCGCTGCTTCGACAGGAAATGTTCTCTGGGTCGACTTCCCTTGCTCTTCTCGAAGAACTGGATGGCGTTGACCAGAGAACGTTCTACCGTGGATTTAGCATGTCTTCACTAATTCCACTGTATCGATCCCTGGTGCATCGATTGCAGTAGCGTTGAACTCCCCATAGTGAAGACAAGCCCCAATCACAGTTTGCTTTATTACACTTTCAAAACCCTAACTACTTCAGTGAGCTTTTCTTTTTCCATCCTCGTTTCATTTGCTTGATGAATCTACTGATAGAGAATTTTATATTTGCAGACATATCAGAAATACTGGAATCCATTAAAAAAAAAAATCCATGTGTGATTTCATGACCTGGTGATGCCTTTTACTCCATAGCAAAGAAAATGCCTTCATACAGCCATCAAAAAGATATGAGTTGTGTGGATCTGGGTTAGCCAGATTAATGTCATAATGGCTTCTGGCTCAACAAGCACATAGTGCAGACTGGCAGCAGAACAACTGTAGTACAGTTACCTTTTATGTGGGTGGCACAAATGTCTGCCAATTAAGACGCTCTGATAAGTCATTTCTTGTCTTGTGATTGTTGTTTATAAGAATGTATATGAAGATGTTTGCATCTGAACTATGCACAGATTAGTGCCTGTATTTATTTTCTTTAAAATAAAATAAAATAAAATATTGCTTCGTTGGGTTTTGGTTCCTAATAAGCTTTTTTTCTCATTTTAGAGCATTCCAGGATTTTATTAATACGGAGCAGCCAAATGGCCTTTGAGGATAGATTTTTATTTATTTCTTTAATTTTGTATGCACAGGCCAAAATTCTCAAACCTGGGGGAACCTAAAGTTAAGCTTCCAAATTCATATTCAGACACTTGAATAAAAGTGATTTGACCTCCTGAAAAGCAGGGCCCCACAGTCTCAATGAACCATGGTCTTTCTTTCTAGGCCCCAATACAGCACAGTCTGATAGAACTACTCACAGTGTGTAAAATTAAAGAAGTGCATAAATCTTTGCAAAATTGGGGCTGTCATTAGCACAGGAGAAATTTGTGATAACGATTGGCAATATTTATTTTAAAGTGGCTTCTACAGTTATTTTTCATGTTTAATAAATATTTCAAAGAGACCTGAGGACCTTTGGCAAAGAATGAGACATCTATTGTTTTCAGATGCATAGACATAGGTTTTCATATGATTAGTGGTAACAGACTTTAACTTACGATGCTCTTTGATTTTCTTAGGCCATGCCTTTACTACAGGCACTATAGTGGCATTGCTGTGGCTCCATAGCTACGCTGACATAATTCCATAGCATGGATACAGCCTATAGCTATGGAAAGAGTTTTTCCATCTCCCTGAGAAACGGTAGCTAGGTCGACAGAAGCATTCTTCTGTTGATCTTGCTTCCTCTGCACCTGGAGTTAGGTTGGCATAGCTATGGCGCTCAGGAGTGTGAAAAATTCAAACCCCTGAGTAATGTAGCTGTGTTGACCTAAATTTTAAAGCAGACCAGGCTTCAAATGCAGTAGCTGCAGCCCCCATCTTCACTGTCCAAAGAACTGTTTAAAACTTCGGCCTAAACATGAGTCTAATGTAGTATACTGATACCACTGTGATAAGTATAGTAAGAGTACCTAGAGAGAGAGAAAACCTGGCTTCAGTAAAACTTTGCATATAATACAGTTTAGCCAGAGTGAGTGTCTGGGGGCCAGTCTCTGTTAATCTTGTTTAAAAACCATGACATTTTGGAGGAAGCCCCATTGCTTGACTCATTTAAAAACTGGACTGACACAAATTAATAGAAAAATCCAGTGAAGGAAATAATAAACTGACAGAGGACGGACTAGATGTCAATGTCTTTTCCAACCCCTATATTGATAATCATATGATTCACATCTGAATGAGTAGAAGTATTAAGTAGGGTAATGCAGCTCTATAACTGGAGCCTACTGTGGCTTGTTGATATACAGGGCCCTCCTCACCTTCTCCCCCCAACCCCCACTCTGCCCCCATACAGATTGACCTTTGCATGGTTGGAATCCATTCTTTTCCCCGTTGGTTTGCTGCTAAAATATGAAAACCAAAATATAAGTCAGAATCTTTCTTACTCTTTCCAGTGTCATCCTGCATTACCACGTATAAGAAGACACCACCTCCTGTTCCACCAAGAACCACCACAAAACCTTTTATTTCCATCACAGCCCAAAGCAGCACAGAGTCTGCCCAAGATGCATACATGGATGGGCAGGGACAAAGGGGCGATATCATCAGTCAGTCTGGACTTAGTAATTCTACAGAAAGCTTGGACAGTATGAAAGCCCTAACTGCTGCTATTGAGGCTGCTAATGCACAGATCCATGGCCCTGCAAGTCAGCATGTAGGCAACAATAATGCAACTGTCACCACAACCACCACCATTGCTACTGTTGGTGTAGAAGACAGAAAGAAGGATCACTTCAAGAAAAACAGATGTTTATCCATTGGAATACAGGTAAAGTATAGTAGCAGATAAGTGTCTGTTTTTGTTGGTGTGGGTTTCTATATTACTTATGGAGTGGTCCATTTTTTTCTCTTTTGAATCCCTTTTTTGGTTAGCTACCCATTTCTGTCAGGTGACGGTAGAGATTTCAGTAGTATTTAATTATTTTCTGTTGCTGGTGATGTTTTCCTAATTAATTTTAAATATATCAAATGTAAGGATTTCTTGAGTCTTTTTGCTACTTATTATTCAGCTCTGTTAAATTGCACACATGAGCACAGACTAATCATATCACAGCAGGGGTCAATGATATCATTGAAAGAGAATCTGTAAAACAATGATTTACACTACACTATCACCAGAAAAATATTTTCAGCCAGCGTAGCTGAATTGTCACTGCTTATTCATGCATTTGGAAACAACTGTTAGTCATTTGAATGAGGCAGCATTGTTCCACTTAGCTGTTATCTCAGCCTCAAGAGCACAGGATAAGATCCCTCTGATTTGCCCTTGTTTAAAATAAATTAAACTTTGTTACCTCTAGTGAAATGTAACAAGAAAACTAATCCAACCACACTCAGTTGAAACTTAGGGGAAAGAGAAATGTAAGTAAGCTATATATTTCCATTTTAGATTTGATCTAACTTTTTTTTATTAATCTCTCTTATGCATCCCTTAAAATAATGACTGTAGAAGTATGACATACTCATAATCACTATCTACTTTTTCATTCATGCTGTCAGAACAAGACAGTCTGGGTTGGAGTCAACTAAGACTCAACTCTGGTTTTTGCAGGGAAAATAAATCGCAAGCAAATAGGGCAGTGTTCTCAAACTGACCAACCCTCCTCCCCTGGAAAAAGTGGTTAGTCTTTTCCTAAAGATGAAGTTTGCACATGAATGGTCTCACACAGATTTCCAGTATGTTGGTCTTATTAGGTTTATCTAATTACTATGGGCAAGGCTGAGACTTTAGGCTGCGGGTGGTATGGAATTGGGAGCAGCCCATGGATCGAATTGTGACAGAAGCCATGTCTACGCTACTGGTGCTACAGTGGCACGCCTTCAGCATTGCAGCTATGCCACCATAGTGTAGACACTTCCTACAGTGATAGAAGAGGTTTTTCTGTTGATCATAGGAATCATAGAATCATAGCACTGGAAGGGACCTCGAGAGTTCACCTAGACCAGTTCCCTGCACTCAAGGCAGGACTAAGTATTATCTATACTATCTCTGACAGGTGTTTGTTAAACCTGCTCTTAAAAATCCCCAATGATGGAGATTCCACAATCTCCCTAGGCAATTTATTCCAGTGCTTAACACTCTGACAGGAAGTTTTTTCTAATGTCCAACCTAAACCACCCTTGTTGCAATTTAAGTCCATTGTTTCTTGCCCTATCTTCAGAGGTTAAGAAGAACAATTGGGTCTGCCATGGGCAGTACATCCAGTGGTGCCTTGTCTCTCAGGGTTCACATTGCTCGTGGATCTGCCATGGCTGCCGGGTGGCAGCATGGAGCGTCAATCACCCAGAGCCCTGCACACTCAGGCTTTAGTTCACCAGATCTTTACATCATTCCCGCGTCAGTCCCCTGGGTCATCGATGCTAGGCCAGGCTTATCTGGGTGTTCCCTGTGAAAACTCTCAACCTGTTCTCGGGTGTAGACCTTACTAGCAAGCTCTCAGGACTGTCCCAGTCTATGAGGTACCACAACCTGCCTAATTTCAATCTGGAATCCAATATGGCATGGACTTCACATTTTTCATGGTCTTGAAACGGAACTGGCAGGACGGTGGCTGCATCTGGTTAGGGAATGGGTTTTCCATGTATGGCTTTAGGAGGGAAATATGAAAGACAGGGTGCAGGTTGAGAGACCTAGCTAAGTGGAGCCTGAAAGTAACAGGATTGATTTTCTGACAAATTTGATAAGGAATTGATGGTCTAGTTTGTGAGATGGCCTGTTTGTGTAGAGATTTTTGACAGATAGCCAAACCTTTTGGACTACTGGAAAGGTTGGTGCTTCCTGTCTTTGGTGCTTTATGTGCCATTTTAGGCCGCCTTAGCATCCTCAAGGTGGTCCTTTACTTCTTTCTAACAGTGGCAAATCTGCCGAACCAAGTCTGCCCCAGTTGAGTTCAGGGAGGCTGTCAGTAGCATGGGATAGAATTGGAGGGGGAACCCATTGGCCCAGTTTAGGGCAACTGTGCCTGTATGCTCCCTCAGGAGTTCAGCAAGAGTACTCACTCTTGGCTTTCAGATCCCCAGCTGTTGCCTCTCTTGGATGGAGACACGTGACCAAGGTATATCCAGGCTGGATAATTACCTTGTCTTCACTGTATAATTCCCTGCAAAGACAGTTTGCCCAAGGATACCTGTGTGCTTTCTCCTGAGAAACAAATACAGTGCGGTTGCTGCAGCTGTAAGTTACCCCACTTTCTAGGCAAGCCTGCTTTTTTCTTAAGATACAAAGCATTACAGAGAAAACGTATTAAAAAAACAAAAGGACCTAAACCCATTCTAATAAGTTTACCAGAGACCATTGCATCTCTCACATGGTCTCTGGCAAGTGTTCTCTTTTAAAACCCTACCCTAGGGAATTCCTTGTAGTTAAATATTCATCATAGCTTCAGCTCAGAACAGGCACACTCATAACATGTTCAGTTTCCTTTTTTGTACAGTTCAGGAGTCTTTGAACTGGAGTTTCCAGAATCAGTTAGTTTACAAAAGGTTTCTCTCCCCAAGTTTCGCTTCACAGGGAGAGAATTTAAATTCCCTTCATCTCAAAGTATTTCCTAAGAAAACCCACTTCACCCATATTGTTCCAAAATGACCTTTGAACGTCCAGAAATTGCATTAATCTTGTCTTTGTGCTAAAGAAGTTCCATACAATCTTACAATAGTACATAAACATTTGCATTTGTAATACAATGAACTCCAAAGATATTAAGCCTACTTCAGTAAGGTTTAACTTCATTCAGTAAAGTTTAGTTTAATTCTATAAAGTTCAGGATTTTACAGGATAATGTCAATTCATCACACCTGTAATTGCAAAAAAAAGGGGCTCTGCCCAGTGGAGGCATGGTCGGTGTTGTATGCAAATTCAGCATAGAAGCAGGAGGTGGACCAGTCTTCTTGGTGATAGTTAACTAAACATCAGAGATTTTGCTATAATACTTAATTCACCTTCTCTGTCTGGCCAGCCGTCTGGGGTGATACTCAGAGGAGTGGACATTTAGTAACCGGAGGGCTTTGCACCTTAAGCACGGGATGAACTGTGGTCCTTGATCTGATTTGATGCAATCAGGAAACCCACTGAGGTGAATGACATGCACTAGTAGGAACTGAGCGGTCATCTTGGCTGAGGGCGAGTGGTCATGGGGGACGAAATGTGCCATCTTGGTCAATTGATCCCCAATCGTTCGTACTGCCATGAAGCTGTTAGATTCAGGGGGTTCTACAATGAAGTCCATGCTGACAGCGGCCCAGGGCCTGGATGGGGTTTCTGGTACCTTAGTATGGGTACACAGGTCACAAAGGTGACTATAAACTCCAATGTCATCCCACATTCAGGGCCACCAAAAGAAGCAGGAGGCTGGACAGACAATGGCCTGCTAGGGGGTTATTGTGATACAGGACCTCCAACTGCAGAACTTATATGCAACCATCAACATAAATTATTCTGTCCTGCATGAAATGTTGCCTCTTGGTCCCGATTCTTGATCAGTCTGGGGGGGTCCATTCTAAGGCCTTCTGGGGAGAGGATGTACCCCAAAAACTCTGGAAGTTTGGTCAAAAGTATATTATCTAATTTTGCGTACAGGCCATGATGTCGTCGTCTCTCCAGGACAGACCTAAGGTGGCATTTGTATTGCTCATGGTTTTCTGAAAAGTCAAGCATATCATTGAGGTAGACTGCTACATACTGGTCTAGAATTTCTCTGAACACATTATTAACAAAGTGTTGAAAGATTGCAGGTGCATTACTTAGTCTGAATGGCACTACCAAGTATTCAGAGTGCCATAATGGGTCCAGAAGGTGGTCTCCTACTTGTACCCCATCTAGATATGCACTAGGTCCACTGTGGTGAATAATCTATACAGATTGCTCATGATCCAATAGTTCTGAGATTAGAGGCAAGGAATATCGGTTTTGGTTCAAAACAAAGTAATCAACACGTTGCGTAAATTCAGTCATAACGGACTTTCACTCGGGGCTTTTGGTCAATGGGGCAGTTATAATCCCAGTACAGAGGTAGTGTGTCTAGATTTCTTTTTTTAAAAATGTCAGCATAATATTGGTATTTATCAGGAATGTGGGAGGTCAAAGCTGGGATAGTCCCACTTGCCAGATGCCACAATATGAGATTTGTTCAAGGGAGGGATTGATGCTACCTGGGATGGGCTCCCAGATCCAACAATTCATTGCTGCCGATGTATAGGCAGATCTATTGGCAATGCTCAGAGAAGAAGCTGAAGTAGATGGCACCAGTTAAGGAATCCTCCGAATTTTTGGCAGTTTCCATCAAGGCTTTTGAGTCGAGGCACCACAGGCCCCTGCATGAGTGGTTGAGCCACCATTCATGCCTGGAATGTTCTTCTCTTGCAAGTGGCTCACTAATTCACAGACAGCCTGGAATGTAAATTCTTCTCTTGTGAGCTGCCCACTAATTTGCAGAGGGCTTGGTTTTCTCCCCCAAATTGCATCACTTGAGCCCGCAGAGCATGAACCTCGGTCTGAGACAGACAACCTGCTTATGTGGATCTGGTGACCTGTGTGGTGTGCCAGGCAGCAGGAGGCCCATCCCTTCCATCTAACTACTGGGGCATCGTCCATGGGGGGGATCAAAGATGGTCTGTGCAATCTGTTACAAACTGGGTTACTGGCAGTCAGAGCAGGAGTCAGAGACTGGTAAACAGAATCGAGGATTGGAACCAGACTGAGACCGAATTCAAACCCGAGTCAGAACCAGGAATTGAAACCAAATTAGCTGGATTCAAGGCAGGAGCAAGGCTGGGACAGGACTGGAACAAGACGAGGAAACAGGGATCAAGAAGAAGGCATGGAAGCAGGAACAAGGCAGGGTCTGTCTCAGCAGCAGGTCAGGGATCAGCCTTGTTGCACACACAGCTTCCTGGGCCCCCCTCCATGCTTAAATAGTAGCACATGAACCAATCAGCATCACAGTGGGTGCTGCCCTTTAGGTTTTCCATGGCTGGCACATCCTGTGGCGCCTCGTGTCCCAGGATTTACAGTGCAGTGATCTTGGCTGTGCTGTGGCCAGGGCCAGCTCCAGGCACCAGCATTCCAAGCTGGTGCTTGGGGCGGCATTCTGCAAGGGGCGGCAGTCCCTGTTGTTTTGCCCCCAAGCAGTGCGCCGAATTGCCGCTGTGGACAGCTGGGGCAGTCTGTGTGCCCTTAGGGTGGCAGGCGTGTTTCCGCGGTGGCAGCAATTCGGTAGCAGCCTCTATGTTTAGCTGTCTGCAGCGGCTTCTGCTAAACGTAGAAGCTGCCGCCGAATTGCTGCCGCCGCGGAAACGCACCTGCCGCCCTAAGGGCACACGGACTGTCCCCGCCGCCCCCGGAGGCAATTCGGTGTGCTGCTTGGGGCGGTGAAAACTGTAGAGCCAGCCCTGGCTGTGGCTGCCAAGTGGTGGCATGGAAGTGTCAGTCACCTGGAGCCTTGCACACCCAGGCTGTAGCCAACCGGGTCCTTACGCTCAGGGATGTGGTGAGTAAGGACATGTCTACACTTACCGGGTCGGCACTGCTGTGCAGCAAGTGTTGATTTAGCGGGTCTGGTGAAGTCAGGCTAAATCAATGGGAGAGCACTCCACCTCCTCAAGAAGCGTAAGGGAAATCGACAGATGTTCTCCTGTCGACACAGCGCAGTGTAGCCACTGCGGTAAGTGGACCTAACTATGTTGACTTCAGTTACATTATTCACATAACTGAAGTTGCGTAAGTTAGATCAATTTACTGTGGTAGTGTAGACCAGCCCTAAACTTCTGCAGCCCTTGAAAGGATGCAGCTTATTGCTTCCCTTGTACTCTTAACCACTTGGCTGCAGAAGGAAGTCTCCAGATACCTGGACCTGTGCTCAGCACTAGACCTGAAACCAAGATCCAGATAGGCTGAGCAAGCTGGGGAGCCCTTAATTCTTCTTACTCCCCTAATCAGTCATATAAGGCAGTAGCACAGTCAGGGCCGGCGCTTGCATTTAGGCAGCTTAGGCAATCGCCTAGGGTGCCAGCATTATTAGGGGGTGGCATTTTGCAGGAGGGGGTGGCAGGCGGCTCTGGTGGAGCTTCCGCAGTGGTGCCTGCGGAGGGTCCGCTGGTCCGCGACTCCGGTGGAACTGCCACAGTCGTGCCTGCGGACGGTCGGCTGCTCGCGCGGCTGCAGTGGACCTCCCGCAGGCATGACTGCGGCAGCTCCACCGGAGCCGTGGGAGCAGCCGACCATCTGCAGGCAGGACTGCGGAGCCAGGGGACCAGTGCGCGGGGTGGCGAATTGGCCGTGCGCCTAGGGCGCTCAAACCCCTAGCGCCGGTCCTGGGTACAGTCTAGCCCTATGTCCGTCATTTCAGTGAATGACTTTACTGCTGAAAAAGACCATCCTACAGGGGAAAAAATTACAAAGCTAGAAGTAAAATTATTGGAATACTAACAAAAATCTGTGTGGATTACATTGGCGGAAACCTGAATTAACAACAGTATTGTAACCCTTAATCTTAAAAGGACGTCTAGGGGTCTCCCAATCATTCTTAAAATAACTGTTGCTGTAAGTAAATTACGTTTGAACTTAATACTGTATTGCAGTAGCCATTAAGGGGGAGAGTTTCAAAGGCACAACTGGCAGTTGTTTGTGACTTTGAAATTTTCCCCTAAAATATTAACCTATACTGATTGCAAGTAATTATATTCCTTATACAAAGTGTGACAGGCATATTGAAAATACAGTGGGAATGTTAGTTACCTATAAACCATCACAATGTCCAGTGAACTTGTCTGTCTCAAGCAACAGTGTTGAGATGCTCCCTTAAATGTTTTGAGAGATATTGCACCTTAAACCTCTCACTGGTCTGGGTCTACTACTCAGGCAAATCTCAAATAATAGTAACTTTAGAGGGAAATTCAACTGTTGTCAGAAAGAAGGAAACATTTTTGTGGCAGGTCGCTTTAATTTTGTTGTTGTTGCTGTTGTTAACCAGACCTTTAAAGCAGAGCTATGAAATGTCAGCAGTCCTGGTGTAGACAGTAGAATTTATATCTGGTTATTTCTTCAGGTTGATGATGCTGAAGAATCCACCAAACCAGGTGAAAATAAAGCAACCAGTAAGTTCCAATCCATAGGTGTTCAAGTAGAGGAGGAAAAGTCGTGAGTAAACATTCATTTGATTTTCAGAATGCTCTGTACAATATTCTCTTTCATGCCTTAATAGAAATATCTCAAATAAAATCACACCAATGAGACCAAATATCCAAGAGCCTGGCATGCAGACAGCATCCTTTTGAGGTTTTTATCATATTTAGTATTTTAAAGAGTAGATCTGAACAAAGGTAAAACATGTATATGTTTCCACAATTCATTATGTTCCTGTTTTACAATTACATTAAAAGTGATGCACGTTCATTTGGAATGTCAAAATTTAAGAGGTATAAAAATATTTTGAAAATCTTTTCTAAAAGAATAAACAAACAAAACAATCTCACTTAAAAATAATATGAATCTTGCCATAGGAGATAGTTTCTGTTGATATTATCTCTCTCAGTAAAACACTGTAGTCTGAAATCATAGGTGAATGGCAACTGAGCACAGATGTGTGGTCTAATGGTCTGAACACAGGACTGGGAATCAGGTTGGCCTCAGTTTTAGTGTTGGATTTGAGATTGATCTCGGGGGGGATTTTAACAAGTCAATTAATTTGTCTGCCTCGGTTTCCCTATCAGTAAAAGATGGATAGTAATATTTTCTTGCCTATACTGTGAGGATTAATTATAAAGTAATATCTGTAAACCACTTTAAAAATAATATTGCAGAAATAATATTGTGTTATTGCCCTGTTGACCAATACAATGACAATATGTATTGCTAGTATTGAAGCTGGTAGTCTAGAATTAAATGCACTATCTTTAAGTTAGTAGGTACATGAGTACAAGCTAAAAGCTGGCTTCTTTTACATTTCATCCCCCTACTTGTTCACAAGAGGACAACAGACAGGTAATATGCAGCGTTGTTGTAGCCATGTCAATCCCAGGATATTAGAGAGATAAGGTGGTGAAAGAGACAGAAGTTGGTCCAATAAAAGATATTATCTCATCCGCCTTGTCTCTCTAACAAATAGGTTAAGCAGGGGATGGAGCTGAAGTGCATGAGTGCCTGCAATCATGATAAAATTCACCTCCTGGATTGGCTGTTGTTGGGTTGCTGTGCTGGAAAGTTGAATATGATTCAGCATTGTCGCATAGTTTTTCAGGCACTGATTTTTCAGGAATGGTAGGAGAGTTAAATGAAAAACATTATGTACTTTAGAGATCCATAAAATTTTGATAGGTTTCAGAATGGTAGCTGTGTTAGTCTGTATCAGCAAAAAGAACGAGGAGTACCCGTGGCACCTTAGAGACTAACAAATAAATGCCCAAATAAATTTGTTAGTCTCTAAGGTGCCACAAGTATTCCTCATAAAATTTTGAATAATTATCCATCAGTGAGATTTTTTTTAACCCACTGTTTTGCGGTACCTAAAGTAAAACGTCAGTTTATAAAACATGAATCTCTTCTAGAGTTGTTTATTAAATTAGTGCTTGAAATAAAAATAAATAAGGCCATCCCTGGCATTTATGCTTCCCTTCCCCCCACCTGGAGCACATTTCAGGGGACCATCTCTGTCCAGAAATTGCCAAAGGGACTTTTACCTTGTACATTTCATCTATGACCAGCCAAACACATAGGGCAAATCCTGATCCCTGCACAAACGTGAATGAATGGGTTTTATATGAGAGTTGGGTGAGGGGAGAATTTTCTCCTTCCTGTCAGGACATGGAGCACCAGCGGAGGTGCTCTACTTCCACAGCTGCAGAGGTGGACACAGTCCCTCTGATCCCCCTTCACTGGGGAGTTTTGGCTGGAGTCATTGTGATTCGATGGGCCACACTGCCCAAAAGCCACTGTGCAGTAACATAGAGCCACTGTGAAGCATTGCTTCATTCCAAGCAGTAGGAGAGCCCCCCTGTGTAGACTCTCCATGGTGGAGAACTCTCCCCCAAGCAACTATGAACCACTTCCAACTGGGGCCTGGTACCTTCCTACAGTCTGTAGGATTTGGCCCATTGACAATAGTAGAGAGTGGGTCAGAAAAGTATTTAGCACTAATTTTTTATATTTGACTATTGCGCATTTGCTGAGATGATAACCAAATCACCTATTGCTTACACTATTGTTAAATAGACCAGACTGTCATTATCTTCTGCCTGAGCATTTATGCTGTGGTTCTAAAAGGTTAAGGGGACTTCAGAGGGGAAATGTGAACTATGCTGACCCTATT
Organism: Chelonoidis abingdonii; assembly: GCF_003597395.2. Lineage (NCBI taxonomy): Eukaryota > Metazoa > Chordata > Testudines > Testudinidae > Chelonoidis > Chelonoidis abingdonii. Next base: position 213,419,875 of record NC_133770.1, read on the forward strand.
ATGCTGTTGCTAAGCATGGTCCTCGTTAACTGTTAAAACATCTCTTTCTGGAAGACATTCCTTTACATATGCATCCTGAGCCTCCACCCCCCACCGCTTTTCTAGTGTTAAGTAAATTAGCACATTTAAATAGGTGATGACAGCCACTTAACTCCTCCCCAAGGACAAAAGAAATAAGTGTCCAAAATAAGCCAACCACTGATAGTAAATACCGTACTTAAGCAGTATTCTTTCTGTTACTGTTTTTATTATTCTAGAGAGCAAAATCAAGAGATAGGATTTGCCTGTCAAGGTCTATACTAAGATAGCATTATTTCTGCATTACCTAAGGACAGCTGTGTTTTGGGATTCCTTGCTGATAAAGTTGAGGCTGCTGCTGTTTTGAGCAGAAAGGCAAATAGTAATCCATCATGTACTTCCAGAAATGAACTGACTGATAAAAGACAGCAACCTAATAGTCAGAAAATGAGTGCACTCAAAACACAAAGGGCTTATCATCACAATTTGGATTCCTATGCATTTTGTTAACACAGTGGGAGGGACTTTTAATGAATATCTCTTAAAGGAATAGACTTGTAAATAGAGTGCATTCTTCCTGGTCCCAGACCACAACATCTGTAGAAAAACAGAGAACCCATTTCAGATGGATACATGATAAAGAAATAAATGTGTGAAAGAAATCTTCTTCCAGGACTCTGAAAGATAAAATACACTAGAAGGCTGACCCTAAAAGAATAAATATATTAATTGAATAATTTTCTTTGTGCACCAGCCAAATCAACATACGTCATGAAGCAACAAAATTGGCCTCCCTCTACATCAAGAGCCCTCCCCTGTGGCATTCTACAAGGTCCATAATTTCTCAGCCCTCTCTTTCATTCTATCTACTTTGTCCCCCTTGGTCATCTTATTACTACCCTCAGTCTTCACCACCATTCTGATGCTGATGAACCTCACCTCTCCATTCTTTTTATTTCCTTAATGACTCCTCCTCCTTCACCTTCTGTGTCTGGACCAAGTAAACAGGAGGGTTTGTCTCAGTTTCTCCATCTAAAAGTCTCAAAAAACAGAAGTGCTTCTTTTATGCAAGAGGAGCATCCTCAACACACAACTCTGTCTCTTCCATCTTCCTTCTCTTGTACTGTCTGCACTACAATGTCACAGCTACAGCACCATAGTGTAGATGCTTCCTACGTCAGCTGACAGGGTTTTTCAGTAATAAATCCATTTCTCCAAGAGACAATCTTCCGTTGACCTAGCTGCATCTACACCAAGAGTTAGGTTGACCTAACCGTTCGATTGACCTAATTACTCATGGCATGAAATTTTTCACAGCCATGAGTGCTGGAGGTTGTTCTAATTTTTAAGTGTAGAGCAGGCCTCAGACTTCCATTCATCTCCACTGTACATGACCTTGAATGCATCTTTTACTCGCAGCTCTCTTCCTACACTACCTGTGTTTATAAATTTGCCCATCTTTATCTTTGTATTGTTGTCCATATACAAAATGCCTTGGGTCCAAATCTGTTATGTTTTTTTATCCAGCCCTGTGTCCTGTTTCCCCTTTATTATTATAATTCTTTCATACTGGCTCCCAAGCCCCAGCTCTGCAATGTCGCTCAATTATAGATGCCTTGTCCACCTTTTCATGTGTCCAAAGATCACGTGTACCCTTATGAACTGGTTGCAGTAACTCACCCACCTCTTATCCTTCCCTTCTCCCCCTAACTACATCACCCCAGTCCTCTGATGACTCTACTGGCTTCCCACTCATTTAAGGAGAAATTTCAAAACTGCTGTCTTCATTTTTATAGGCTGGATCAGGGTCATGGACACTTATTTTGTGGTCCTACATTTTCTCTACTCCTCTCCTGATCTTTCCGTTCACCTATGACTCGATCTTCACCTGAAGGGACCACCTCGGGACCACCTCTAGGGTCTTGTCTACATCAGAGACTTGAATTGTTTGTGCTTCAACTACTTGTATCAAACCAATTGAAGCACAAGCTATTCAGTGCACCCACACGGGCCATTCTGAATAGGTTTAAGCATTGTCATACATCCTCACTAGTACTGTTCTAGATTGATTCAACTGTGGTGCCCTTGCTGGGTGCCTGTCTCACTGCTCGATGGTAATTCACTGTCTCTGTTACCCTCACATTGTTCCCTCCATCCTGATATAGGCCTCCATGGTATCCCCCCAAATGTCTCCCATCTTTGTCTCTATGGTCTGCCCTTATCATACCTCTCATTCACATTCTAAGTTGGTGCTATTATTGGTTCACTGGATGTAAGCCTGTCATAAATGGTTTATTAGAAAGAGACATGCAGCCATAGTTCATAGACCAAGAATACTGTCTTGGGGCAAAACAGGGGTATTAACACCCACATAAGTGCCTCCCCACCTTTCCAGGCCAGGGAAGCTGCCCTCTTCTCCTGGATACACTTCTACTCTGTCTAGTACTTTAGATTTTATCTACTATGTACACGGAGACTCTTTCACATGAAGGAATAATATCTCAGTTTTGGTTTTAGAGGTTTTAACCGACTAGAATAGAACAATAACATATTCTAACGAGGCTAAATTACAGAGCGGAATGTTTCCAGCAAAATGTGAAAAATTGACCAAGACCTCTACAATCACTGTAAATGTTATGAGAAGAAAAGAAAGAGAGCCCTCTTTTTACTCTGGCTTTTGTGAGTTTGTGGAGCACAATCCTTCCTATGCTGCCTTTTTTACTTAGGCTGTAGCTTAGATGCTCTTGCGTTAACATTAAAACAAATTTACATGGGTTCCTGCTTGTGTCACTTTAACACAAAAATTAATCTGCCAGAAAATTATTGGAATTTTATTGTTGTATGTTTGTAGTCTGTTGTTTCTCTGTTGCAAGTCAAATTTCTCAAATCTTAGATCCTTAGGTGAGGCATCTCCAAGCTATACTTGAGCTAAGATGCTAGGATTCATATTGACTTGGTTCCGATCTGAAGTATTGTCTGTCTCCACTTATTCTGTCAGTGGAAAAAGTTTCATTGAACAATTCTAAAAGATCGTAATAACGTAGAACAACAATAGAGGACTAGACAAAAGATAGCTACAAACAAAAGATTTCATAGCTTGATAGACCTGTTAGTCTATTACCTATGTTTGACATGAATCTTGAAGATATATGGTTCAGGATCCTGCCATTACAATACCTATCAATGATATAGAATCTGCTGGCCTTTTCCACAACTTGCTTTTTTTAGTTAGCATCACCATAAGCTTGGCAGGCAAGCACAATACAAGAAACAACAGAACCGATAGGTACATAATGAAGCCAGTTGAAATTATTAGAACTGCTTTTGTGAGGTGCCATCTGTAAGATGCTTTGGAGCCTCTTGCAGTAGAAATGTAAACACGTTTCTCAAAAGGAACACAAAGAAGCAGCAGAGAGATGAATGCTAACGAATGACCCTGCTGTTGCTGTTCAGAACAGACACTGTATTGTGCCCCATACTGGTTTATCCAGTCTGCGGTTTCATGGTTTTCTGCACCTTAGGCCAGATATCTGCTGCTGTTCGCCAAAGTTGTAATTATTACACCTTGTACCTGCAGGGCACAAACGAGCATGAAAGCACAGAATCTAAAAGCAGGGGAAGAGGCAAGTCCATGAGTTCATGTTTTTAGATCCTTACTCTAACAGTCAGCAATTTATGAAGCTTTTTTTTCCAGACAGACTTAACTAGTTGTGAATACTCTGTACGCATAAAGATATTGTAAACTTTGCACATTAGCTGTAGAAACTCTCCTGCATTATTGTTGTTATATTATTATTTATTTGTATTGCTGTAGTGCAGTCATGTATGCAGCATAAAATTTTAATTAAATAAGCAGAGAGGTTTTGGATACAAATAGTAGTTTGTAAGAACAGAACATCTTAGAAATGGCTGGAGGACAGAAGTTACTTTCAGGAATAAACAAACATAAGCGGAGGCAGTTTGTATATGTATGCTCTGGGCACAAAGGCAGTGCCTTCCATCTACGAGCTTTTTTATTTTAATTCCTTTGTATTTCTTTGGCCAGGTCTACGCTAAAAAGTTAGGTCAGCCCAGCTACATTGCTCAGAGGTGTGAAAAATCCACACCCTTGAGCGACATAATTAAGTTCACCTAACCCCTGGCATAGACAGCGCTAGGTCGGATGACAGAAGCGCTAGTGATGGACCGATTCTTCCGTCAACCTAGTTCATAGAATCATAGACTTTAAGATCAGAAGGGACCATTATGATCATCTAGTCTGATCTCCTGCACAATACAGGCCACAGAATCTCACCTACCCACTCCTGTATCAAACCTGTGTCTCAGCCATTGAAGTCCTCAAATCATGGTTTAAAGACTTCAAGGTGCAGAGAATCTTCCAGCA
>NC_133770.1:213424292-213500561 GCF_003597395.2 Chelonoidis abingdonii
TCATGCTGCAGAGGAAGGCGAAAACCCCCCAGGGCCTCTGCCAATCTGCTCTGGAGGAAAATTCCTTCCTGACCCCAAATATGGCAATCAGCTAAAGCCTGAGCATGTGGGCAAGACTCACCAGCCAGACACCCAGGAAAGAATTCTCTGTAGTAACTCAGATCCCACCCCATCTAACATCTCATCACAAGCCATTGGACATATTTACTGCTAGTAGTCAAAGACGAATTAATTGCCAGAATTAGGCTATCCCATTATACCATCCCCTCCATAAACTTATCAAGCTTAGTCTTGAAGCCAGATATGTCTTTTGCCCCCGCTATTCCCCTTGGAAGGCAGTTCCAGAACTTCACTCCTTTGCTGGTTAGAAACCTTCGTCTAATTTCAAGTTTAAACTTCCTGATAGTCAGTTTATATTGTTTTGCCAACACATAATGAAACAAGCATATTTCCTAAATTCACCATTAAAGCCATGTTAAAATTTTGTCTGTGTCAAGCACACAGAGCTGGATCTATTTTACACACACTTTCCTGCTACATTACCTGACATGTCTTGAATGGCTGCTTGTAGCATCATATGGTTCTTCCATCCCATATACATTTGTATCATGATCTTCCACCACACTGCTGGAATTCTGCCATTCAAAGCATGGATTTTTATCAGAAGAGTGAATAAAAGGCAAGTTTTCATACTCTGGAATTTCTTCATAGTGGCGCACAGTCTCATATTCTGGTGGATAATCGCTTGTAAGAGAATTCAAGTGTGTTTGTGACAACTGCTACCCTGAGAATATTTGTTCATCTAAAGACTCTGATCTTTGACTGTTTGGTATATCATGCTGACTCCTATGTCTGTCTTTTCTTTTGTGATGCTGGGCTACCTATTTCTGCAGAACATGACTTGGTAGATTTAGTTTTTCTTTCGCTTGCTAGGGATGTTAAATTCCAGTTGTTACCAATACCATTCCCTTCCCCAGTGGGAAGACTGACTATGGCACCATCCATGGATTGGCTGTCCTTGGAAGGTGGATTAACTATGGCAAAGGGGGAGAACCCCTCCGATTGCTGTAGTGAGTGTCTATGCTGAAGTGGCAGAGCTTTGACTTATTTAATTCTAAGCTGATGCTGTATTCTGTTGACAAGTCATTTTTCTTTTGAAGGCAGATAGCTTTACGCAGTCCAGTGCAAAGAATAGTGTTTTAGGCAAGCAAGTAGCATTGTTTTATTAGATAAAAACAAAGGCAAGCAAAACTAGGCCATTCTCTTTTATAGCAGAGTCTGTGTTTGGTGGCACCAGCTCATATTGAAAACAGGAAGGATGTACTCCTGAAAGTTTTAAAATGTGATGCCTTTGGCAATACATCATCCTGGTAAGCAGAGCTTGATGTTTTCATGTGTGGGATTTGTTGTGTATTGAAAGTCAGTTCAAATAGTCATTCCGTTCGCACAGATACTAAGGTAGAAGCATATCAGCATTTAACTCGAGCTTGGTCTACACTACCAACTTATGTCAGTATAACTGCATCGCTTAAGGGTGTGGAAAATCCACCCCCCTGATCAACAACCTTTCCTCTGGTGTAGACAGGGTTATGTCAATGGGAGAGCTTCTCTTGTTGATATAGCTATAGCCTCTCGAGGAGGGGGAGTACCTACACTGATGGGAGAAGCTCTCCTGTTGGCATAGTAGCATCTTCACTAAGGGTATGGCTACACTTGGAAATGTGCAGCGCTGGGAGTTACAGCTGTGGTCGTACAGCTGTGTAGGAACAGCGCTGCAGTGTGGCCACACTGACAGCTACCAGCGCTGCAGTGTGGCCACATTTGCAGCATTTGCAGCGCTGTTGGGAGTGGTGCATTGTGGGCAGCTATCCCAGCGTTCAAGTGGCTGCAACGTGCTTTTCAAAAGAGGGGGGTGGGGTGGAGTGTGACAGGGAGCGTGGGGGAGACAGAGAGAGTGGATTTTTGGAGCAGACACTGTGACAGCTCCCTGCCTTGCAAATTCTGGCCATTTCCCCCACCCCTCTCTCAATCACTCTTAAATGTAAAAAGGCTTCAGACCAGATAAGCAGCTTCTCCGACGGACTCCCTCCCCCCCGCTGTGCTGTTTGTCTCCTCAAGCAAACAGCTGTGAACATTCCAAAGCCTCGGCTCGGCTCGCTCGCTGGAGCAAAGAGCAGCTGTGTTTGGTAGCTCCGGGGAGTACCTTCCGGTTTGTTGTAGACAGGAATTCTGGGATACCTCTTAATACCCTGGAGGCCAATAACAGCGCTGGTGAGTGTCCACACCTGATGAGCAGCGCTGCATCACCAGCGCTGGATTCGCTACACCCGTAGCAGACCAGGAGTACAGCCAACGCTGCAGCCAGGGAGTTGCAGCGCTGGCTGAGCTTTGTAAGTGTGGACACCGAGTAAGTTGCAGCACTGTAACCCCCTCACCAGCGCTGCAACTTGCAAGTGTAGCCAAGCCCTAAGCTCTATAAGTGCTGTAAGTGTAGACAAGCCCTAAGACACACAAACTGTGCTGAAATCACAAGAGACTTCCTGAAGGGCCTGGAGAAGATGTGCTGTCCATATTAAAGGAATTGCTTTCCCCCATGATTGCTGTCCCATGATATTAATTATCATTAGAAGAGGAATGCTTTTTTATTTTTATTTTTCTGCTATCTGTGGATCCTGACTGAACAACGGAAAGGGGAGAGTGTATGTTTTTGTAGGGGGCAAGCATTCCAGGAAGAGGGGAATAATAAGAAATATAAAGTGAGAAAATGTGAAGAAAGAGTTTTGCTTATTAAAGAATAAATAAATATCTAAAACTGAAGAGATCTGTCCACATCATATTTTGTAGTTTGTCGGTGCAAATGGAGCCTATCATGTAAAACTTTAATTGGATAACTGACTTTTCCATCACCTAACAACCTTTTTTCAAAGCAAGTGCACAAAAGCAGCTGTTTTATTAAAAACGTTGTATGATGTAAAAAAAAAAGTCTCTATAATTATAATAAGCTTGACAGATGCAGATACGACACATCTGTTTTACTGAGAAGACAACTGATACCATTAATAAATTTCCTGCATAATCCCTATGTCAGTTTTAGTATTGAGGAGCCCCTCCCAACTCCCATTTCATCTTGTTGTGCCTCTCTCAAAGCTTCATATCAATAGCCATTCTTCTTCTACTCCAGTAGGATTAAAGAGGATTCTCTTTGAAGTCTGTCAGTGAGGCTCCTTGCCTGGTCATTATTAAACGATACAAGATTCTCCCTCACCGTCCTCCCATCTATCACTCCACCAGAGATTAAATACACTTGACCAGATTTTGCTCTCAGTTACATACGGTAAATCTGGACTAACTCTTCAATGGAGTAATCAGAAGAGAACGTAAATGAGAACAAATGAAAATGAGGTCTGAATTCAGCCTAGTGCCTCTCCAGCATTCCCACCCTGTAGAAGACTAGGCTTGAAAATAGAGCCATGGTCTTCGAAGGGTAGCATTCAAACAGGGCTAGCTGACAGCAGCTTGGAAAGCAGATAATTTCTTTGAAAGGGAGTGAGGAGCAGGAGGCAATTGCTGTCTTGTACTCGAAAATCTGTGTTTACATTAAACAAAATTAAGGGCTGGATTCACCAGTACAATATTGCTGCTTTGCACTTCTCCCACAATAGAGCAGCTGTACACCTGGCTTAACTCAGGCTAATTAAGGGAGCGGGGCTCTATGGCTACTTTGCATCACTGGAGCTGTGCAAAAGGATTTATGGCTGCCGAGATTACTGTCAGATTGTGAACCAAGTGTAAACTAATGCAGATTCAGACAGACACGATTGGAGACAGCCTGAATTAGCTATGTGGAGAGCTATAAACTGTACTCATTGCAGGTGGATGTTCACTCTGAAGCCTAATTATGTTAATTTAAATATTATCCTTTTACTTATTTATTTATTCTGCCTCTCTCTGTTCTCCTCCCTAAAGGGGTAGGCTAGGCAGCTGCCCAGTTGCTTTCTTCCTCTGTGTTCCCACACAGGTCTCCAGACCTCACCTACACACAACATTCACTTGACCCCTGTATTTCCCTCTGTTTCTCTTCACAATCTACAGCAGCTCATATTCACCATCTCTGCCATGCCATGTTCTCCTGCAACACACTCAGTTTCCTCCTGCAGCCCTTCAGTCTGCCTCCTGCCCCTTATACTCCTCTTTGTTCCCTTCAGTTTGTCTCTTCCCCTCACACTCTTCTGTGCCCTCTCTGTCTGCCTCCTGCCCCTCAAGCTCTCCTGCTGCATCCCCTTTCAAGGTATGTCTACGCTGCGTGCTTCTTTTGGGAGTGCAGAGTATACATATGCGCAGGCCCCCCTAGCATGGGTATAAATAGCAGTGTACCTGGTGAGGCATGGCTTAGGCAAGTAAAGACGTGTCTGAGAAGGCTGTGGGTATGTACTCGAGTACATATCCTACACAGCTCTCTGGTCACCCAAGCTGTGCCTCCCTCTCTACACTGTTATTTTCAGCTATGCAGTGTCCCACTGCCTCCCTCCTGCTGAAGTCTTTCTCCACCACAGGAAAACACTCTGGCAGAGAGGCAGCAGGGGAAGGCTCACCAGCTTTTTCTGGTGCCCTTCCCTGCAGCAGTTAAAGGCTGTAGCAGGGGGGTTTCCCCACTTTCTTCCCCTACCAGACCCTTTTCCTCCCCACAGTGAGAGGCTCCTGTGGCAGAGAGCTGCTGAAGCCTTTCCCCGCTACCTCCAGGCTGCTATAGTCTTTCACTGACATGTGTAGCTACATACCGCACTGTGAACACAGCCTGCTTTTCCCTGCCGTGTGTAGGTACATGTACCATATGTCATCAACACTAGTATGCAGTATAGACTTAGCCTCAGTCTGCCTACTGTCCCGGCCTTTCTCTGACTCCCCATACTTTCCTGTTCCTCCTCCCCCAACAGTCCCATTCCTTGTATCTCCATATTCTGCCATCTCCTGTCTGGCCCTTATGTGCTGACTAAACGGCTGCTTTCTTCCCTCAGAAGAGCCTGACTTTAGCCCTATTAGAAATGATAGGAGATGAAGGCCATATTTGCTGAGGGAAATTTCACTATCATCTACAAATTTTAGGACATGGTGACCATCTTGCTGCTGGTAGTCTGTGTCTTTAGTCCTGCTGACAGTAACAGGAGATGGCGGCCATTACGGATATCGGCAGAAGATTGTGATATTGAGGGAGGAAATTAGAAAATCCCAGAATCCCTTAAAAAAACAATATTGTGAGACTTGCAATACAATTATGACAGTTGGCAATAATGACTTTTTGTGAAGAAGTAAATTAACCTATTCATGATTGAGGTAAATTAGAAATTAACATATAGAATATTTATGCTGAAAATACTTTTCCCGACCCACTCTGTCATAAAAATGCTTTATGTAATTAATTTGGTGGTCATAGTTTATTGGCAATCTCAGCAGAGAGGCAAAGACTGAATGCACACGGACACTGAACTACCCTGGCATCTACAGGTGATGATATTGACCGGGGAAGCATGGTTTCTCATTTCTCTGGCTATACCTGCTTAGTGCATAGAGAACTTCAGGCCAAGATTTTCAAAAGTCACTAATAATTTTGGCTGCCTCACTGTTTGGGTGCCCAACTTGAGACATCTTAAAGGAAGTCTTATCCAGAGAATGGAAGTTCAACACTTTCTGAAAATCAGGCTCCTTTAAAGTGTCTAGTCTAATTGGACACCCAAAGTCAATAGTTATCTCTGAAAGTCTTGGCCTAGTCTCCAGGCCTGTCAATCCAAAAACCATCACAAGCGCTAACCTCAAATCATAATTTGGCGGGGGAGGGGGGGGAATGATCGTTTGAAGAAAAAAATCTGTGCCGATAAATATTATGAACAAGAAAAATCGGTCTTTCTATTTCACATCTATAGCAGGGACAGCCATTCCCTCAGTCTCTGCAAGGAGAGATGGAATCTTAGAATATCCTCTGTTAACTGTATTTCCAGTGTATCACTGGAATGTTTGTTTAGGAAAATCTCTTTAACACTAAGCATTTTGTTTATATGTTCTTTGAAGCTTCCGCAGGTTTACTCGATCTAATAGTGTAACAGCAGCTGTGCAAGCAGACCTGGACTTCCATGAGAATTTTGAAATATCAGTAGACCCTCAGGAAGACAATACATGCACTGGGCAAATATCAAGACAATATTCCCGAGATGCAAGCACCTCCACTGTTAGCATACAGGGTTCAGGAAACCATTATCATGCATGTGTAGTAGATGACGACTTTGATACAGATTTTGATCCTTCAATTTTACCCCCTCCGGATCCCTGGATTGATTCTATAACTGAAGATCCTCTGGAGGCTGTTCAAAGGTCAGTTTGTCACAGAGATGGGCACTGGTTTCTGAAGCTTCTTCAAGCAGAAAGAGATCGTATGGAGGGCTGGTGCCAACAGATGGAGAGAGAAGAACAGGAAAACAACTTACCTGAGGACAGTAAGTAACTGAATACAATAATATCACTGCTAGAAATAGTCATTTCAGACCTGATCCAAAGTCTGTTAAAGTCAGCAGGAGTCTTTCCATTGACTCCTATGAGGTTTGATAAGGCCATTTGCCATTTATCTGTACAATAATCAGATGATAGGCCTGGTTATCAGAAGTGCCCAGTACCTGTAACTCCATTTGAAGTTGGGAGCTGCAGATGCTATCAGCTCTGAAAGTCAAGCCATAATAGTTTCCGTGGATACCATGTTCCTAAGAGGTTGTGGATGAAAATTAAGCTGTCTTGTGTACATTTGTATAGATGACATACATGGGCCTTATTTAGGTATACATCCACAGTGTATGGATTGGCATATGAAATAATTTTTCTGGGTTATATTATATGTGATGCTGTCAAGAATCACAGCTTTCTGGGTAAATGCTCCTCATTATACAAGAAACTTTATCTTAAATGGGAGTTGCATAGCTAATTTTTGGCCACTGAACTGGTCCTCTAGATATTGCAGGCTCCCATATTCTGTGACCATCACACACTAGGTGTATATATACAGAATGTGGCCTCTAATTTTGCACATGAAAATATTACACAACATTGTGAGTACAAGGCACATAACACACAGATTTGGCGCACTCATACTGCAACCTATTTATTTTTCACTAGCCTCATTATCAGAAATGGCTGAACTATTGTTACTGAAACTATTCAGCCCAAAGTAGAAACCAGCCATGGAGAATTTCAGACTAAATGGATATAATTTGGCAAGATAGTAAACAACTGAAAATGGGTTTATAACAAAGTGTTACCAAAACCTTAACAATAGGATATAACTACCCATTCCACCTATCCAAAAAACTGTAGTCCAAACCACAACTTCCAACAGCAGATCCAAACTTCCCACATTTGGGGTGTGTTTGGATTCAGGGTTTTGCTTGGGTTTCATCTTTAATGTATTTAGTGTTTATTAGCACAGGACACATGCCAGAATGGAACAGTTACCCCCGTAGGTATGCAGCTGATACAACCCATGAACTGGGCTGTGGGGGTTATAGTGAAAAGTGTGTGCACACATACATATATGGGAAAAATAAATATCAGTCCGATCACAAAATATATTTGCCTGCTTGTTACCATAACGACTGATGATAATGGAAAAACCTAATGATATTTTACTTGCCCATCAAAACAATTACTTATCTAGGGCAAGTGGGGAAATTGAATTTAGTAAGGCTAATTTATACACAGCTTTTAGTGAGAAGTTTGTTGATGTATTTCATTTTCTTTTTAATTGTAACATTTTTAAATTTTTAGCAATCAATGGAAAAATTTTAATTTGGGGCGAGTAACATGAAAGTTACGTAGGCTCTACTATTGCCTCCTTGACCAGTACAAGTTGCATTTTATATATCCTGCAGATTATTTATCTGCTTCTTTATTAACTGGCACTTCCTGGTTTTGGTGAAGGTTACAAGGGGTAAAAGGATCAACCTTGTTTAACAACCATTAGTGAGTTACTGGCTTCTTTGTGATGTCATCTGCGATTCTTGAATGTGACAGCTGCTTCCTGTGGACATTGTGTTTGACATTCCACTGCAGGACAGAGTTTCCTATTCTACCTGAAGCCAAATAAAAGCATATGGTGAGGGCCGCAGTAGCCAGCTCACTCATGCTGAGAACAAAAGCTTGTTGTTGGAAACTCAGAAGCAAATCATGTCTTTTTCATACACACACACACAAACTCTGCAGAGAAGGAGGAAATTTGTAATTGAGAAAATGTAAGTAGAGCAAGGAATGCATCTCTTGTTTTCAGCCTTCAACTCTGACAGTCTGCAGTGTGTTTTTGGCCTGATAACAAAATAATGAAAATCTGCAGTGAGCGAGGTTTCTTCAATGCCATGGCAGCTGACAAAATGCTTGTTCTCTCAGCAGTTGAAGTAAAATGATACAAGCTTCTCTCAGACAATGCAGCCCTTGTGTGAAACAGCTGTCTCTGGGAGACGGCTCACTGCTATTTGACAGTAGTTTGTATGTTACATAGATACGTTTGGTGTTATCTAACTGGGAATGAATCTACCAGATGGGACTGAATGTTTCTAGCTAGAAATGAAGTCTACTGCTTTGTATAAAAACACAGGTTAGGGTTTCAGTCATTCCAGGGAGAAATACCAGTATACATAAATATGGCTTTGCCTCCACTTTCTTGTCATAAACTACTTATTGTATGGAATTTGCTGGTTTGATCTGAAAACATTTGCTCATAAAACTGTAGCATGTGTAGTAGGCAGATTAATACCACTTTATCTTTGTATACTCACTCTTACAGTCAGGACACCTGATACTCCTTCAGCATATTTTACTATTTTGTGAATTCAGCAATGATTCTAGAGCTTTCTGTTTATGAAAGGAAAGAGTTGGAAATAAAGATGCAAACCTAACCATGTATTAAGGACCTCATCCAAAGCCTACTGAAGTCAATGGGATTCTTTCCATTTATTTTAATTGACTTTGTATCAGTCCTTTAACCGACCCTACTACACAACAAACTCTGACAAACCTTACATCAGTGGGCCAGATTCTCACTCTCACACCTTTAATCAATAGAGATATGATCTCAAGGCACATTTGCAGCTGGTTGTGGGTACAAACAAAAGCATTCTTACAATCCTTGGGCCATTTACTGAATTCACATAGAGTTTCAAAGGAATTTGAAAATTAATTTGATTTCATTAAATCTTAAGAAACATTTCAGGTCTGTGTGAAGTAGTGTAGCTTATTGACTCATAAACTTTCTGATGACCATCCAAAGCAAACAGTGGGTCTGATTCACCACAAGTCCTGGGTTTTAGGCAGGGATGTACACCGGTGTAATACTGGTGTAATGGAGAGATGAGTCAGACCCAACAAACTAAAGACTAAGAAAAAAAACAAAGGAACTTAACAAAAGGTTTGCCCATCATCAGTCTCATCACTTAGCATATATGCTGTACCCCTTTGGGCTTGTCTAGACATAAAAGTTGACCTCAAATCTGCAGTAACCCTGTATTCAAATCTAAGGTCTCTGCTAAGCAAAGGCAACAAACTGTGACAAATTAATGTGGGACTGGCAAAGTTTTAGTAATTTGTTTTAAATAAAGCATGAAATGTGAAGCTAAGGAAGGAAAGGTTGGGGAGAGATAGGAGCAACTCTTCTTTCTGCAAGTGATTATGCATAAGAAAATAAAACTAAACATTGATTTCTCCTTGTCCCTCAGATGTATTCCTGTAGTACTAATTATGAGCAAATAAAATCATCAGTTATTCCTACAGCTCCCTGACTCTTTCCTGTACTCTGCTTTTCTATAACTCTTCTCCCCAACTAGTTCCCTCTACACCAGCTTATTTCCCAAAGTCTCAAAAGAGCCAGGTCCCAGGTGTTATCCTTGCCAGGGTACAAAGATTTAAAGAAAAGTGAAATATCCACAGGCTACAAAATACAATACACCTCTACCCCGATATAACGCTGTCCTCGGGAGCCCCAAAATCTTACTGCGTTATAGGTGAAACCGCATTATATCTAACTTCCTTTGATCCGCCAGAGTGTGCAGCCTCTCCCCTACCCTGGAGCACTGCTTTACCGCGTTATATCCAAATTCATGTTATATAGGTCGCGTTATGTCGGAGTAGAGGTGTAACTAGAAAACTTGTTAGTCAGACTAATAAAAAACAGGTAAATCAAAGGACCAAAGGCCTGATTCTGCAGTGCTTATTCATATTAAGTGGCACTTGCAAACCCAACTAGTGCCATTAATCTTCGATGAGATCACTCACAATAATAAATGCTACTCAGTGTAAGGTTGTAGAATCAGTCCTTAACTTGTTTCATTCAGCTTTTTTCTCCTTAATAGCTGACTAAGGACAGGAGTGTTAGCATTAACTTTGAATTTCCTGGCTTTTGTCATGCTTTGAGTTATTTAAATGCAAGTCTGTTGACACAAATAGGCTAAATATTGGTCCATCCTGACTGGGAAATAGATTGTACCATCTCTATGGCAGGGTTCTCTTTCACATGCACAGTGCACAACTAACTTCTGCAACACAAACCTCAGTCTTGGTCCATTTTATTTTCTGCCACTGTTCCCTCCCCTTATTACTGATGCTCATCCTTGCAGTCAGCCAGTCTTCTATCTTCTGTTATCCAGCTGTCAGGTGTTAGAGAGACACAGTGGGTAAGATAATATCTTTTACTGGGCCAACTTCTGTTGGTGCAAGAGGCAAGCTTTCCTCTCTCACCAACAGAAGTTTGCCCACCCTGTTTGTTTCTCTAATATCCTGGGACCAACAGGACTACAATAACACTGTAAACATCAGGTGTTCATATTTTATGTGGCATTTTATGACCACAGTCCCAAAGTGGTTCCTTTGTTCTTTGTTAGACACTTCGTTAGGTCCATCATAATCAAAGTGCAAAGAGTTTGGCTGGTGTTTAGAGATCAAATAATATTTTTTAAAAACTCATCATATTATGACTTTCCACATCACCTCAATTTTACTACTTCGTCACTTTTTTCTATTTCTTGTTACCCTTTGAAACATACGCAGGCAAACTCCTTTCCAGATGTACCGAACTCCACTTTTTGCAATCACTTTTTGTCTAATTGGGAGGGGGTGGATTTTCTCTCCTCTACCCCTGCGTTTATTTATGTATCATCCAAAATGTGTACTACGCACCATTAGAAATGATGGTCCTTGCTCCAAAGAGTTTATAGTCTGTGTAGCTTTAAATAATACCTACCTATTTTCATCAGTAGATCTCAAAGAGCTTTATAAAGGAGGTCAGCATCATTATTCACATTTTACAGAGAGAGAAAATGAGGCATGCCGGGGTGAAGTGACTTGCTTAAGGTCACCCAGCAGCCAGTGGCCAAGATGGAAATAAAACTCAGGTCTCCTGAGTCCCTGCCCAGTGCTCGATGTACTAGACCACTCTGCAAATTTACCAGATTAAGAGCATGTCTGCCCTGGGAAATTGACTAGGTTAGCTATTCCAAATTAAATATTTCACTATAGCTATTGCACAGTACCTCCCCCATATAGACACTTTATTCTGGAATAAAAGTGATTTTATTCCAGAATAATTATTTTGCTTGCAGTATCACCTTTTTCCCAGAAGAGAGTGTCCACATGGGGGAGTTATTCCAGAATAACTATAGTGGGATAGCTTTTTCTCAATAGCTATGATGGGCAGTTCTCCCCACATAGGCAAGGTCAAGAAGTGGATTTATGAGGGGAGGGATGTCCAGGCTATTAGGAATAGAAGTATATGGTGGTTGTGGTCTGTTATGGCTACGTCTTGATGGATTTAATGAACAGGAGGGATTGTTTGTTTGCTTACTTTGTAAATTTTGTTGGTAGCATTATGAACTAAAGTTGTCAGTTTTAATGTTTTAATATATACTACTTTCCTCCTGCACTCACCTCCCTGTGCTGCTTAAAACTCCATCTGTCATTTTCTGATATATTGTCACTTTCTCTTATTCACTTAGTATTTGTCCCCAAAATTGTATTCAAGAATGGAGCCTTTCAGAATTTTAGCCAGATAAGTGCATGAGTGTGTTTTTATTTCATTTACCACAGTACACCTTAACCCTTCCGTTTCTGGCACTAGAGATTTTGACTGAGTCAGTGAAACAGGCACACTGCCTTGAAAACAAAAAGCAACAAGTATTATAAGGCAGTATTTAGCTATTGAGAAGACTTTTTGCCTTCTGGGAGATTCCTTTCAGTCTTTCAGGTGCTTTGTTTGAAGTCTTTTTTTTTTTAACTTGTGTGACAGGGTTGGTCTTGATGACTGGTAACATATTAACAGACTGCTTGTTTTCGAGGGTTAGGAAAATCAGTGACACTTGACTAGATACAGCAGGAGCTACAGCAGAAGTGATAACAATGGAGAACAACATCAGCATGCATCTCACAATCAACTGGGGTAAAGGTTTTAAACAACTAGCCAGTCATAGGCAGCCAGGGGTAAGAACTTCCTCCCCCCCCCCCCCATTTCTATCTAATGATACTTTAGAATATTAAACTTAAGTATTCTTTAAAAACAAAAAGGAAAGGGTGCATCACCCACCAAAAGTGTATTTTAAATTCACTTCTAAACAGACCTCAACATTATCTCCATGCAATCAATGTACATTTCATATAAAGTTCTATCTTAACTTTTTACTGAAAAGTTGAGGGACCATTTCCCCCCTCTCAACTACTAAGCTGTGTTGTGAAGCATCAGATGGCCATGCTCCAGAGAAGGCAGCTGTTCTGAAATATACACAGTGGGAAGAGTTTTCATAACAATGGGAACCACATGAAAGCTCTCAAAGTAGCTCCTCCCCACCATTGAAAGTTCCTTTCAGTTGAGTGGTTTGCACACTGGGTTGCATAAATGACTAGACACTCCAAGGGGTGCATTTTCAGCACAGTGCGCAGGGAATTAGACACACAATCTTTACTAACAATAATGACAGTTGTATGTAGAATTCCCGGTACAACATGCTGAAAATATTTCACTTAGTGAATCTTCCAGTTCAGAGCTATTTCCTGGCAGCGCTGAGCTCTGGGAGCAAAGTGGAAGGCTTGGGACTGTGTTTGTGTGTGCATGGCGTTCTTTTCTTTAGGGCTCTGAAGGGAGAATCCATAAAAGGCTCCTCCCCAAACACCCCCCCCCCCGACTATTTTACCCTTCTTCCTTTTACATTTACAGTGTAGTCTATGTCCAACTTTACTTCCACCTGGCTAAGTTGTTGTGCTACATTAATCAGCCTTAAAAGGATAAAATATGGAGCTGTGATTGTATAGCTGGGATCACTTAAGCCTACTTCAGTTCATAACTTAGTTTTGCCTCTATTTAGTTGGTGTCTCTGTGTTTGTGAATACCCAGAATAGTCTTTCAGTGTTAAATGGTTTTGTGGCAGTGCTCTGATATCCACCTCTAAAGTCTGGCCTGTGCTGAGTGGCCTGAGTTCTTTAAAGCGGATTTTACAACCCCAAAGTGTGGAAGGGATTTTCCCCCTTTGAGCTCTCCTCAACACTGTGTTTGAATTTATAGGGGTTTAGCATGGTCCATGGATAGAGCATCGGCTTGGGAGTCAGGAGAACTGGGATCTATTCTAGGTTCTGCCACTGACCTGTGACCTTGGGCAAGTCACTTAACCTCTCTGTGCCTCAGTTCTCCCTACTTCACATTGTTTGTCTTGTCTATTTAGACTGTAAGCTCCTCAGGGACTGCCTCTCTCTATGTTCTTGTACACTGCCTACCACGACTGGGCCCTATCCTCGTTGCGGCCTCTGGGCGCTACAATAATTATTTTAATATTAATGGTTCGAATCAAAGCAGAATGAGCGTATGGCTACACTTGAAATTTCAAAGCGCTGCTATGAGTATGGTCGGAGCGCCAGCTCTCCCAGCGCTGCACGTAAACCACATCCTATGGGTGCAGCGTGCAGCGCTGCTGCCGCACTGATTACACTGAGGCTTTACAGTGCTGTATCTTGCAGGGCTCGGGGGTGTTTTTTCACAACCCTGAGCGCAAAAGTTGCAGCGCTGTAAAGTGCCAGTGTAGCCATACCCTGAATGTTGTTCATGTCTTTCATTAGTTAAGTGGTAAATACCAATTTAAGTTCATCCAGACTGTTGTAAAACCATATAATATGGGCCGGATTCTCTGGTCTACTATAACTCATTGTACCACTCTGATGGTGCAAAGAGACCATAAAGCTGCCTTAACTGACCAGTGTGTGGGAATCGCCAAGAGGTGCAAAGCTGCCATAGTGACCCTGTGCTGCCTTCCTCTGGCTCACCAATGTAGTAGACACAGCTGGGGGAAGCATGGCATGGAGCACCGTTATGCTCTGGTGAGTGTTGGCTACTGAAATGGTCAATTAGGGTCATAGGTGGCTGGGAATGACTGAGAAAAGCCCTGAAGCTGCTCAAAGTTGCAGTGGTGACTGGATGGCCCTAGGACCAGGGTGGACGTTGTAAATGTGACATAGGGCCACTGTTCCCTCCTCCTGGGACCAGCACCAGCCAGCAGTCAGCCAGGCCCAAGAACTGGGCCCTCTATTTCTGAGAGAAACAGCTGAGGTATTGGTAGAAGCTGTGTTTCCCCAATATGGCACATGATTAATTACACATTTGTAACACTTTCTGAAAGCTCTTTACCATTCTGCATGTGAGGCCAGGTCAACACTAGAAACTTTCAAGTATCAGAGGGGTAGCCGTGTTAGTCTGGATCTGTAAAAGCAGCAGAGAATCCTGTGGCACCTTCTAGACTAACAGACGTTTTGGAGCATGAGCTTTCGT
This sequence comes from Chelonoidis abingdonii, assembly GCF_003597395.2. NCBI lineage: Eukaryota > Metazoa > Chordata > Testudines > Testudinidae > Chelonoidis > Chelonoidis abingdonii. The sequence continues at coordinate 213,439,117 of NC_133770.1, forward strand.
GAGTGAATACCCACTTCGTCATATGCATCTGACGAAGTGGGTCTTCACCCACGAAAGCTCATGCTCCAAAACGTCTGTTAGTCTATAAAGTGCCACAGGATTCTCTGCTGCTTTTACTAGAAACTTTGGCAGGTATAACAGTGTCAGGGTATGTCTATACTACCTGCTGGATCGGCGGGTAGTGTTCGATGTATTGGGGATCGATTTATCACTTCTCGTCTGGACTCGATAAATTGATCTGCTAATCGACGCCCGTACTCCACCTCGGCAGGAGGAGTAAGCGGAGTCCACGGGGGAGCCACGGCAGTCGACTCACCACAGTGAGGACAGCCAGGTAACTCGAACTGAGATACTTCAACTTCAGCTACGCGAATAGTGTAGCTGAAGTTGCGTGTCTTAGTTCGAACCCCCCCGCTAGTGGAGCCCAGGCCTCAGAAAGGGGGGTGATTTTTCACAACATTTCTATATCAGCAAAAGCTATTGTGTAGATGTGGTTATACAAGCATAGAAGTGTGCTTGCACGGTTTATTAATTCAAACAGAAAATTCACCAAATAACTCAAACCAAAGCTATTCCCCTGACCAACACAGGAGCCCAGAGACCTTTCACTCTACACCTCTACTCCAGGGACAGTCACAAGAGCCAGCCTCTGTCCTGCAGCTCCCCACAACTGAGTGCTCTCAGCCCTTTGTAAGTATGACCCGGCTCCTTCCCAACTGGGTCTGATAATCAAACAGGGTTGGCTGATCACCAGCCCCCCGGCCTTTAAAAGGGCAGATCACCCTGTTACACCAATGTTTTCATTTGAGGATCCCGTATAAGCTATACCAGAAAAAACACTTTATGTATAACTATCCTGGCAAACCTTTTCTAGTGTACAGTTGGACTTAACTGTTATCAGCTGCTCTAGAATGCATGAGTCAGAGGTAACATTCTTTTAAAAAATGAATGATGTTTACTCCATAACTTCTTCATTGGTGTATATGGTTCAGTCACTACAGAAGGGCACTGGTCTAACTGGTGCTGACTTATCTTTACTTTCCTGTCAGTCCTAGGGAAAATTCGAACTGCAGTGGGCAGTGCACAGCTTCTTATGGCCCAGAAATTTTACCAGTTCAGAGAACTGTGTGAAGAAAACCTGGTATGTAATGTTTATTATAGATATGATTGTGCGTCTGTTATTGCTAAGGAATTTTCTCTGTGAGTCACTATCCCTTAAGTTGTGTAAAGCTTTTTCTAGATTAGAATATCTGCAATTTATTCCAGTAAAGGGCTTGATTCCTCCAACCAATGTAAATCCATTGAATTTAATCGAGTTACACCAGTGTCAAAACAGTGGGAGATCAGTGTGAGGCCCATAATAATTAAAAACGAGAGAAACTCAAAAGGCTCAGGATGAAATTCAATGGGAGCTTTGCCAATGACTTCTACAGCAGCAGGATTTCACACTTGGAATTTGGATTCTTTTCAGATAAGCACCCAAAAGTTTGGATGCTTTTCAAAACTGAGTTGACCTCTTGAGTCTTCAAAATTGGACTGGAAATCTTTTGGGATGACAGTTTCTCATGGGATTTCCAGTGCTGCTTGCTTTCAGTTGGACAGATGTGCCATAACGCAATATCTGTTATGGAATTTTGGCCCATCTGCCTCCAAACCAAGGAAGTGTAGCATTTTGCACAAATGAAAAATAATGAATAATTGAAGCTAACCAAACTCTTCCAAATCTTCAAAAAGGCAAAGAGGCAAAAGAAAGTTCTTAATTTCTCAGAATCAGTTTGCCTATCCCTAATAATGCACAATACATTGTATACCACATACCTAAAATGTTGATAATACTTTGCATTTATCAAAGATTTCAAACCATGTTTTACACTACTGTATATACTCGTTTATAAGCTGACCCTCCATGATGGTTAGGTAAAAATAGCAAAAACTGTATGACCCTTTCGTAAGCCAACCCTATATTTCAGGAGTTGGAAGACTTTGGCTCCTGGCCGGTTAGGGTAAGCTGCTAGTGACCCAGGATATTTTGTTTACCTGGAGCGTTCACAAGCACGGAGCCCCTCAGCTCCCAGTGGCTGCAGTTTGCCGTTGCCAGCCAGTGTGAGCTGAGGAGCTCCATGCCTGCAGACGCTCCAGGTAAACAAAACGACAATGTATTAGATATTCAATTCAATGATTCCATGGGGTTTAAAATAATCAAACTTTGGTGTAGACCTGTTTATAAGCTGACCCCTGCTCTTTGATGCATCACTTTTTTACCAAAAATATTCAGCTTATGAACTAGTATATACAGTAATTCTTAGATTTTAAGGCCAGAAGGGACCACTGTCATCATCTAGTGTGACTTTCCAGTATAACACAGGCCGTAGAACTTACCTAAATTAATTCCTGTTTCAGCTATAGTATATGTTTTAGAAAAATGGCCAGTCTTGACTTAAAAAGTCTAGTGATGGAGAATCTACCATGACTCTTGATAAGTTGTTCCAATACCTAATTACTCTCACTCTTAAACATTTTCATTTTATTTTTAGTCTGAATTTATTTAGTTTCAACTTCAACTTGTTATACCTTTGTCTGCTAAACAGAAGAACCCTTGGTTATCAAATGTTTAAATATTCACCATTGCAGAGTAGATAAGGACAATTATCCCAAATTTACTCTTGAAGAATCTGAAGCACAGAAAGGTTCAGGACAGAGCAGAGAATGGAACGCAGAACTTATGGCTCTCTTTCCTCTGCGCTAGCCATCCTGTTGTTAAGCTTTCTTCCTAAAACATCCAATCAGACTGAGATCAGATTGCCGTGGCTCCAAATTACAGATAAACTGATTTTGTTTTTCATTATTACAAAAACACTTCTTAAACCATGCCAAGCTGACATTATGGGATAGTGTATTTTAATGTGACATTTGCTGACCCCATTCTCATCCAAGTCGTTAGGAATCTCTCAAAGAGAGCTGGATCAGGGCCTTAAAGAGAAGAAAATAACTGTAAAAACGCCATATTGAACTCTATTTTGTAACCAGAGGTTCAGTCCTGTGGCAAAGGACTGAAGACAAAGGGAGATGAAGCAGCACCTCAGAGGATCAGGACCTAAATTAAAAATCTACCTAAATTGCAAGATGCCACGGAAATCAGCTCTGCATGAGTTAGTCCTCTTATTAACATGAAGAATGAAAAAGTATTTTGTTCCCATATCTGTGTATGTAAAAGTTACTATTTCAGTTTGCCTACCTAATAATGTCAATGGTCAAGAAATATAACCTTTATCCTTTCTATGCAGGTTTAGGTTTTGTAATGACCCAACCACTCCCAGTCTTTATTCAGGCCCTAATGTTTGATGGTATCCAGTTTGCAAATTAATTCCAGTTCTGCAGTTTCACGTTGGAGTCTGTTTTTGAAGTTTTTTTGTTGAAGAATTGCCACTTTTAGGTCTGTTATTGGGTGACTAGGGAGATTGAAGTGTTTTCCTACTGGTTTTTGAATGTTATAATTCCTGATGTCAGATTTGTGTCCATTTATTCTTTTGCATAGAGACTGTCTGGTTTGGCCAATGTACATGGCAGAGGAAACTAATTTCCCCAATACTAATTTCCCCCTACTGTTACCCCTACTGTTACTTCTTGTCAACTGTTTGAAATGGGCCACTCTCATTACCATTACAAAAGTTATTTTTCCTCCCTTGGTATCCTGCTGTTAATTGAATTGTCTTGTTAGACTGACCTCACACTTGGTAAGGCAACTCCCATCTTTTCATGTATTTATAGCTGCTCCTGTATTTTCCACTCCATGCATCTGATGAAGTGGTTCTAGCCTACAAAAGCATATACCCACATAAATTTGATAGTCTCTAAGGTGCCCCAAGGACTTCTCTTGTTTTTTTAGGGAAACAGTTTCATAAACAACACTTGGTTTATTTTTTGCTGGAGAAAGATGTGTTAACACAATGCGACATAAAACCATAATCTCAGCCGAGCCAGCTATCATACAGAATTGTTGGGTGTCAGGACAGGTCTGATTTGAAGAGATGCTGAGCGGCCAGAGTTCTTCTTTGAGTGCTTGCTCATATCCATTCCAATTAGGTGTGTCCGCGCCATGTGCACGCTCATTGGAAGATTTTTACCCTAGCAACATTCAGTGGGTCGCCTGGGCGCTCCTTGGAATGGCGCCGCTATGGTGCCAGATATGTACCCCTGCCGACCCAACGGCCCTTCGGTTCCTTCTTACCACCCGTGTTGGTCGTTGGAACAGGGGAGCGCGGCTTAGCTGACTTACACTTCCCTAGCTACTTGTAGTTTTTCTCATTATTCTTGTGTATATAGTTGAAATTTCTATACTTAGTTATTTTTTAGTTCTTTACTTAAGTTAGTGTATATAGTTAAGAGGAGTTCGGGAATTAGCCCCTTCCCCGCACCCGGTGCTGGGGCCCATGCCCAGTTCACCAGGTTTCAAACCGTGCTCAGCCTGTCACAAGCCGATGCCAACAGGAGATCCTCACGACTTCTGCCTTAAGTGCCTTGGGGAGTCTCACCTCGCCGATAAGTGCCGCATTTGCAAGGCCTTCAAGCCGAGGACAAAAAAGGAGCAGGACTTTTGTCTCAAACAACTCCTGATGGAGGCAGCTCTTACTCCTCCGCCCTCGGCACGGAGCGCTGGACAATCTACTGCCAGAAGCGCCTCTTCAGCACCGGATCACAATGGCACCGCTAAGACCCCTTGGCACCGACCATCTACGGCACCAGTGCCTCCTCGGCACCGTTCTCTTTCCCCGAGGGTGAAGAGACCTAAGACTTCCGCTGCTTCTATGCCCTCTGCACTGCAGCCAAAGCACCCGGATAGATCGGACCACCCGTCACCTACACCTGTCGCGGCACCGACTACCTTGGCACCGTCGATGCTGGTCCCACAAAGGCCGTCGAGTCCGGTCCCTGAAAGCTCCCCACCAAGAGCAGTGGTTGAGCTCACGATTCCCTCCACGCCGGAGACATTCTCCACGGCGAGGGATCTCATCGCAATGACTGAGTCTGCGCTACCTCAACCCCCAGCACTGCCAGTGCGGGTCATACAGTCTGTGGGCAAACCTGCCCTAATAAGACCACCTTCTGTTGGCACCGCAGAATGGCACCACTCATGATCACGATCCTGCCAGTGTTCCCAGTCCCATCGCTGATCCCGGTCCTGACGCCTCTCGCAGTCCTGGCACCGATCACCTCTTCAGTACCGGTCGTACTTGCTGCGCAGATCATCGTCCCGGTCGCCGGCCCGGTACTCTCGGTACCGATCCAGCTGCCGGCACCGCTCCAGGCACCATGACTCTCTCAGCTGATCCAGATGCCGAGCTTCGAGATCCCGGTCGACCTCCTGGCACCCCTCTGGTCGTAGATCCCGATCTCGTTCCCGGTACCGGTATGGCTCCCGGTACCGATCCCCAGGGCCTCATAAAGCAAAAACAACCAGAGAGGGTTTTTCAGCTCCTCCTTGGCCATCCCGCCTCCGATCTGTGTCATCCCAGGTGGACAGTTCACATACACAGGACGGGGGGACCCCAGTGTGCCCACTAGGATCTTCCAGGAGACCCAGGCCCAAGATCAAGGCCCCCATCAGTGGTCATTCTGGACGCTTTGGGCATATCACCAGGCCCAAGGTGTACCTCCAGCCCCATCTCGCTATGCTACATCAGAGCACAGGGTTCCAGAGGCGACCATCAGCCGCTCCCATCCTCCCACTACGGAGGAAGTGCCAGCTCCCCCACCAGAGTCTGAGTTATCAAGGGAGCCAGAGGGCATCCAGGTCCACGAGGCCCCACAGGACCCACTTGTCCTTTCATCTTTGTCCTCTCCTGATGAGGCAGTGGCAGGGACATCCTCCACGGGCCCTCCTCCAATTGACCTGAAAGCTCACCAGGACCTCCTGAGACGTGTGGTGCCCAATATGAATCTCCAGGCAGAGGAGGTTCCGGAGATAGAGGACCCGGTGGTGGACGCCCCCACAAGAGTGGCCTTACCATTTATCCAGACGATCCAGGCCAATGCTGATACCATCTGGCAGTCTCCAGCCTCCATTCAACCCGCTGCCAGGGGTGTTGAGCGCAAGTACATGATGTCCTCCAAGGGGTATGAGTACTTGTATGTCCATCCTCCTCCCTGCTCCTTTGTTGTACAATCCGTCAACAAGAGGGAACACCATGGCCAGGAAGCTCCGGTGCCAAAATTGAAGGAGGCTAGGCGTATGGACTTATTGGGCCGTAAGGTGTACTCTGCAGGGGCCCTCCAACTCCGGGTGGCGAATCAGGAAGCCTTGCTTAGCCGCTTCAACTACAACACCTGGGCAGCGGTGGGCAAGTTTATGGAGCTAGTTCCCCAGGACTCCCGTCAGGAATTTGCAGCCCTCTTGGAGGAGGAGAAAAAGGTGGCGAGAACTTCCCTCCAGGCGTCGTTGGATGCAGCTGACTCTGCAGCCAGAACTCTGGCCTCGGGAGTCACCATGAGGCATATTTCATGGCTCCAAGTGTCAGCCCTCCCGCCAGAACTTCAGCATATGATACAGGACCTGCCCTTTGACGGTCGAGGGTTGTTTTCTGAAAAGACAGACCCTAGGCTACAAAGCCTGAAGGACAACAGGGTCACTATGCGCTCTCTTGGCATGCACACGCTGGTGACTCAGCACAGGCCTTTCTGTCCCCAGCCTCACCGCCCGTACCCTCTACCTAGACAAAGGAAGGACTTTGGTAGAAGGCGGGGTAGGGCCAGCCGTAGACGATAGTCAGGATCCCAAGGGAGCCAAAATCAAGGTCCCTCTAAACTACCTATGGGGCCAAAACCTAACTTTTGAAATTATGCCCAAGGACGGCATACCAGTTACGTTCCAGGATCTTTTCCCTCCTTTTTCCAACTGCCTCTCCTTTTCCCTCCCTGCGTGGTCCTTCCTAACTTCAGATCATTGGGTCCTACGCATGGTGGAACTTGGGTACCATCTCCAGTTTATTTCACCCCCCCTTCCACCCCCCATCCTTGTCCCTTTTCAGCAACCCCTCTCACGAGCAACTCCTCTTACAAGAGGTACAGTCACTCCTTGCCATGGGAGCCATAGAGGAGGTACCAAACGACGAAAGGGGCAAGGGGTTTTACTCCCACTATTTCCTAATTCCCAAGGCAAAGGGAGGTCTCAGACCTATGCTAGACCTGCGAGAACTCAACAAGTTCATGATAAAGTTGAAGTTCCTTATGGTACCCCTGGGGACCATCATCCTGTCCTTGGATCCCGGAGACTGGTATGCCACCCTCGATATGAAGGACGCATATTTTCACATTGCCATTTATCCTCCTCACAGGCAGTACCTCCGGTTTGTGGCCAACTGTCAGCATTTCCAGTTTACGGTCCTACCGTTTGGCCTCTCTACAGCCCCAAGAGTATTCACAAAGTGCATGGCTGTAGTAGCCGACGCCCTCCGCTGCCGTTGGATACACGTTTTTCCGTATCTGGACGATTGGCTCATCCGAGGGTCCTCAGAGTCACAAGTCTCCTGTCATGTGAGCATCGTCAAGGACCTATTCATTCGTCTAGGCCTGATGATCTACACAGAGAAATCTATTCTGGTTCCCACACAGAAGATAGACTTCATTGGGGCCATTCTGGACTCCAATCTCGCCAGAGCCTGCTTACCTCAGCCTCAGTTTCAGGAGATGGTAACAATTATCCGAGGCCTACAGAACTTCTCGGTCTCTTGGGTCACGTGGCTGCCTGCACCTTCGTGACTGAACACGCCAGGCTACGTTTCCGTCCCCTCCAATCTTGGCTCAACTCAGAATACCACCCGAACAGAGACACCATAGACATGATAGTCACCATTCCCTTGAGCATCATACGCTCCCTCAACTGGTGGCTGACACCCTCCCTGGTGTGTGCAAGGATGCCGTTCCATCCGCCCCAGCCTTCTATGTCCCTGACAACGGACGCGTCATCTCTCGGCTGGGGTGCTCACCTTGGACATCTTCGCACTCAAGGCCTTTGGTCATCTCAGGAGCTGACCTTGCACATCAATGTCCAAGAACTGAAAGCAGTCAGCCTTGCATTTGCAAGCCCATTGTGTCTCAGTGTTCACAGACAACACAACGGCAATGTATTACATAAACAAGCAGGGAGGGACACGGTCTTCCCCCCTTTGTCAGGAAGCCGTCCAACTCTGGGACTTTTGTATAGCCCACTCGATAGACCTAGTAATGTCCTTCCTCCCAGGTGTTCAGAACACTCTGGCAGATCAACTCAGCAGATCCTTCCTGTGTCACGAGTGGTCGATTCAGCCGGACGTTATTTATTCTGTTTTCCAGAAGTGGGGATTTCCCCACATAGACCTCTTCACTTCCCGCGAGAACAGGAAATGTCAGATGTTCTGCTCCTTCCAAGGTCTCTCCCTGGGGTCAATCTCGGACACCTTCCTGATGCCGTGGATGGGCCAACTGCTTTATGCCTTTCCACCGTTCCCGCTGGTTCACTGGGTTCTGCTAAAGCTCCGCAGAGACGGAGCTCACTTAATCATGATCGCTCCAGCGTGGCCCAGGCAGCACTGGTACACCAAGTTGCTCGACCTTTCGATAGCCAACCCAATTACCCTGCCTCTGCGCCCAGACCTCATAACTCAGGACCACGGCAGACTTCACCACCCAGACCTGCAGTCCCTTCACCTCACGGCATGGCTGCTGCATGGTTAATCCAAACAGAATTATGTTGCTCTGCCTCAGTACAACAAGTACTCCTGGGTAGCAGAAAACCTTTCACTCGGGCCATGTATCTGGCCAAGTGGAAGAGCTTCTCCTGCTGGTGCGAAACGCAAAACGTTACTCTCACCGAGGTCCCGATCCCCACCATCTTGGACTACCTCTGGTCTCTCAAACAGCAGGGCCTAGCAATATCATCATTGAGGGTGCACTTGGCGGCTATCTCTACCTTCCACCCAGGGGAGAGTGGCCGCTCAGTGTTCTCACGCCCTATGGTTTCTAGGTTCCTCAAGGGCTTGGAACGCCTATACCCCCAGGTACGCTGCCCCGCCCCAAGCTGGGACCTCAACCTGGTTCTATCCAGACTTATGTCTGCCCCATTCGAGCCACTAGCAGCCTGCTCGCTACTATACGTATCCTGGAAAACAGCTTTCCTTGTAGCCATTACATCAGCCAGATGAATCTTCGAGCTTCGGGCTCTCACGGTGGACCCACCGTATACTGTGTTTCACAAGGACAAGGTGCAGTTGCGACCACACCCGGCATTCCTCCTTAAGGTAGTATCAGCCTTTCATGTCAACCAGGATATCTTCCTTCCGGTCTTCTTCCCGAAACCACACTCAACACGAAGGGAGCAACAATTGCACTCCCTAGATGTTTGTAGAGCACCCGCATTTTATATCGAGTAGACAAAACCCTTTCGTAGAACGCTCCAACTCTTCGTCACAATGGCGGACCGAATGAAGGGCCTACCTGTCTCCTCCCAGAGGATTTCATCTTGGGTGACGGTCTGCATCCGTACTTGTTATGACTTGGCTAATGTTCCCTCAAGCCGCCTCACTGCACATTCTACCAGGGCCCAGGCTTCATCTGCTGCCTTCCTGACTCGTGTACCCATCCAGGAGATATGCTGTGCAGCTACCTGGACTTTGTTCGGTACATATCTTTGCCTCTCATTACGCTCTGGTTCAACAGTCCAGAGATGACGCAGCCTTTGGCTCAGCAGTTTTGCATTCTGCAACATCTCACTCTGATCCCACCGCCTAGGTAAGGCTTGGGAAACACCTAATTGGAATCAATATGAGCAAGCACTCAAAGAAGAAAAGACGGTTACTCACCTTTGTAACTGCTGTTCTTCGAGATGTGTTGCTCATATCCATTCCAAATCCTCCCTCCTTCCCCTCTGTCAGAGTAGCTGGCAAAAAGGAACTGAAGGGCCATTGAGTCGGCAGGGGTATATATCCAGCGCCATAACGGTGCCACTCCAGGGGGCACCCTGCCAACCCACCGAGTGTTGCTAGGGTAAAAATCTTCCAACGAGCATGCACGCGGCGCGCGCACACCTAATTGGAATGGATATGAGCAACACATCTCGAAGAACAACAGTTACAAAGGTGAGTAACCATCTTATCCCATTACCTCAAGTGAAGTTGTGGGTGTTCAGCACTTCTGAAAAATTAAGCTGTAAACCAGTGTATCCAACAGTCTATTTTATTTAAATCATTTAAAGAGATCCGTCAGACAGACTTCACCAGAGCAGTGTGCAGCATTTGACTGGAAGGTCAAAATCTTACGAGCCAGTGGCACACGTAAAGTTTTAACAGCCAGATTCTGGTTCAACATATAACTCTCTCCAAAAGAGTGCCCTGCAAAAGTAAGGTTAACGTGCATCCATATTCTCTTTCCCTATTTATTTCCTTCTGCAAAGATTACAGGGTACATTTATTTAAAATGTAGTATTTTCATAGTCCTTAATATCATTGAAGCACTGTACAAATGTGAATTAATGCCCTCTTAAATCAGTAGATGCACATGCAGAAATGTGGGATGAAATCCTGACACCAGTGAAGTCAACAGGAGTCTTGCCATTGACTTCAGAGCAGCCAGGATTTCATCCATGTTAGACCCCTGGGCTGTGCCGAAGAGTGCCATTCTGCTGCTCCTGGACAGGAAAGCAACCTTTCCCCATGTTTTGATGGGTAGCCAGAATTGAGGCCACTGACTTCAGGGGAAAGCACGGGGTTTCTGGAGCACACTTGTCAGAATTTAGCCCTAAATCTTTATAAGTAAAAATATTAGTAAGAAGTGTTCTTTCTTGGTTCTATTAACTTCTTCTATGCATCTCATTGATCATCTGAATCTAAGTAAACTGCTTTGCTGGTGAGATGCATAGCCATTTGCACAAATGCTTTACATTAGAAGATACTAAAGCCAAAATATTTTTTTCTTCTGTTATACAGAATCCTAATGCACATCCAAGGCCGACCTCCCAGGATTTAGCAGGGTTTTGGGATATGCTCCAGTTGTCCATAGAAAATATTAGTATGAAATTTGATGAACTTCATCAGTTAAAGGCCAATAATTGGAAACAGATGGATCCTCATGACAAGAAGGTAGAACAATGTAGATTTTGTATGCTTCATTTAAAACCCTGCACAAATACTGGACAAATTAAATAGTCCTCTGCGTACAGATGTTAAAAATGTGCAATGAAGCTCATATCAGATTCATTTCACTGTAATAACAATGTTTACATAATAATCATCTGGGATATTATCTGTAATATGTTTCAGGCTATGTTTCAGGCATATTTTAAAAGCAAAACTGTCTTTGTGAATTGGATAATGGGAATGTAGTACGTTGTTAAACTTTACATTTAATCATACTAGACGATCAGTCATTGGAAGAAACTGCCATATATATTGATTCTTAAATTTAAATAAATCACATTTATGATGCATATTATTGCATATAGCAAGAATTCAGTTTACTTGCACACTCTAGGCTTTGTTACTGAGAAAACTAGGGAAGTAGTGTAATCACCACTGACTTTGGTAACCGATCATAAGTACAGTGATAACCAACTGCTGTCATACAGACCTAAAAAACAAACCTCCTACAAGTTGCATGGTAACCTTTCCATGCCATTCTTTTTTGTTTGCTTTCTTTTGTTTTTAAATGGAAATTCTTGTAATTGGGTTCATTTTGCTGGTAATGCTATTTTTCCAAGATAGCCCAAAAATCATTTGTAGCACTGGTAATTATTTTTAACAGAGTTTTCCATTGTTGCCATAAAGATACTACCAGGTTTCCGAGTGTGAGCCATGTTTCTTTTTTCATTCTGGTTTGGCACGTATCTTTATTTTTAATCCTTACCATCAGGACATCTGATCAGCTGGTCAAACAGCACCTTGAGTGAACCACAATACAGTTCTCCAAAACTATTGTTGTCATAATTGATTATTTTATAGAACCCATAAGTGAGCTAGAAACTTCACGGAAAACACTTAAAGCCAGATCTGTGTCCAGAGGAGCTTACAGTCTAATGCTATTTTCCTGCTGCTGTCTAACTCTACAGCGGCGTTTCCATTAGCCTCATTAGGCTCAGAAATGGGCACTGGCTGATGAATATGACACATATGCAGGGATATAACATACACCAAAAAGGCAAGAGAGCAAGGAATGCACCATTTACAGACAAAGTATTATAGCCTTGTTCAAGTAATATATACATTTGGGTGGCCGATGCTGATGTCTGGATTACCTGCCCCTAAAAATAGCTCTGACAAGCAAAGTGGCATTTTCTTTTGGACAAATAATAATACAAATTTCCACAAATCTTCCAGCAGGAAGGTTTGAAATACAGTTCTGTTAGTATCCTATTCCCACCAAACAAGACTAAAAAATCATGCCCTTTGTTCCTGAATTAGGAGTGCTAAATTCCAGGTTAATCCCAAACCATCAGAGGAATACCATTAGTGTTTTATTTGGGGGTGGCCCGTGGTTGTTTTCTGAGGCCACGATACAGAAGTCGGGTAATTATTTTTTAATATGTCTTCCTTGAGAAGGAGCTGTAAAACTGCAAACATACATGCACACACGTGCTAATGTACCATTTTTCATTAGCTCCTAATGCAAAAGAATGTGTTCAGTCTCCAGCATGAAGAAAAGAGAGTTTTACTAGAAATGTCCCTTTCATTTTCCTTGAAAACATTTCAAGGAATTCCCACCAAAAGGAAGACTATAAAGGCTTAAAAGAAGTTAAGCAGTAATGAAGAAAGGATCGTATGTATTTACAATCTACAATAGGAAGGTAGAGGATATGCACTTTAAAGAATTACGCTGACTCTGTTCCTGTTTCATTTGACTGTGATTTTAAATTAAACTGTTCATCTCCTTATTTAAAAAGAAAGAAAGAATGAAAACTTTCTATGGAATTGATCTTTGCATTCGCCTCTGTCTTCCCCCCCTTGGGCCCTTGTTAAACAGCATAGATTAATCTTCAGAAGTAGAGGAAAAAGCAAAGTGTGAATAAGTGCAACTAGGCAGCTTTACATTTCAAGTAATCAAGGCTGTTGTCATCAATGTGAGCGCAAACTAAAGGCTAGAATGGAATCTTTGTAGTAATAAAATCCCTACTCTCAGAAGCCATGTTACAGTTGGAAGGGGATGTAATTTTAAAGACAATCTAAATTGACTTGACAAAAACTTTATAGATGCCTGAAATTCAGAACTGAATCCACACTTTTTCTAAAGCCATCCTTATATATATAAAAATATATAAATTTCCTCTTTGTTAACCATGTATCTTTGGCTGCCAAAGTGACGATTAGTGTATGTTCTCTTGATGATTTTTTTTAAAATTCCTACCCGTTTTCAGTTTGTAGGTTATTGTAATTCCTAACGCTCATTCAGCATGGTGCTAAATTTTAAGAATTTTTATAGTGAGACATGAAAAGTATGGATTATTTGAGCTATTACCAAGATTGGCCACCACTAAGCACATGTTTTTTATTCTAACCGTGCTACGACAACTCCAAGCTACTAGTTTACATTACATTTACTGTATGATATATATCCATTGAATCTCAGTGTTGTAAGCCCATCTAGTGCTATGTATGTACTGTGTGTAAGGGACAAGGTCATTTGTGTATTTCACTTGTGTAACACAGATTGCTGCTATAGTAAATTAATTTTATTAACAAACCCAAAGAGTTTGATAGGAGTTGGGTTTTTTTTTTAATTCCGTAGTAGAATTTATACATTAGGTTTATGAAACTGTATTAGCTTAAAGAGTGCTACAAAGTTCTGTTTAAGATGCTCTCCTTTCTAATCCCTGGCACCAGGACGAGGAGTCTGGATTCCCCAATGGGAACCGCATTAAGTGGTTAGCTGTGGGAGCTTCGGCCCTTTCAGCGCCAGGCGTTTAATACACATCGTACCTGTGGAGAACTAGCTCTGCTATCAATACTATCCTTTGCTTTAAGCTTACATTATTTTTATGAACCCTTGAATACAAAAGCCAGTTCAATGAAGAAAAAAATGCAGATAAGAACTAACAAACCTTAGGTAAAATGTGTGTTCTAACTACTGACCTATCCTAGTTTTTTCCAAGCGTTCCCTGAGAAGCTGTATAATGTCATTAACCTTCTGCTTTGATCAGGAGAGAAGGGTCCCTCCTCCAGTGCCAAAGAAGCCAGCGAAAGGTCAGGTGCCACTCATACGGGAACGTTCTCTGGAAAGCTCACAGCGTCAAGAGGCCCGGAAACGGCTGATGGCTGCCAAACGAGCCACATCTATCCGCCAGAATTCAGCCACTGAGAGCGCTGAAAGCATTGAGATTTACATCCCCGAAGCCCAGACGAGGCTATGAAGGGATCCCACCAGGAGGACTCTCACTGGCAAGACAAGTCTCTTGTATAATCTGCTCCTCTAGGTCCCTATTCAGAGCCACCATTAAGTATTTGTATTTCCCTCTTTCTTTCTTTCTCTCTCTCTCTCTCCCCCCCTACATAATCCCAATGATCCCAATTAATTCCACTTTTGTGGTGTAGTTGTCGATCCTCCAAGAGATGTCCTCTAATAACTGTTGCTTTCTAAAGGTTTGCCCATGTCATTATAATGCTTTGTCACATGTATTGATGCTACCACCTTGCCTCATGTAAGAGAGTACAATCCTTCTTTTTGTTTAAGAAATAAATACAGAACTCACAGACACACACACACACACACACACACTTGTATAGTAAATACACCATTTAACTCATTCATGATCTTTAGTTTATCTAAAGTTAGTCTGTTACCTGATGTACAGCAATATAAAACTATAGAGTATTTTGGAAATTCAGTAATGCAGGGTGATTCTTTGGGACTCTGCTGTCTTCCTCATTAAAGATTAAAGGAGCTATGGCTCAGATTCCCTTCTTTTTATTACTATTATTTTTTAAGCAGATGGCGCACTTTATTCTAAACCTCAGAATCATATCTCACCTGAATTTAAGACGTCACAAAGGGCGAGGTAGGGGGAGAGATAGCTGTGGTGTGGTGAAAAGGAGGGAGAAGTGAATCCTGCAGATGAGATTGTGAGGGACAGAAAAGATCTTGTCAAAAGATACCTGCACACTTTCACAGCTGCACAAACTGCCTCATTTGTATTTCGTCAATCACTACTTAAACATTTTGATCAGTAGAAGATTGTGAATTCGATCTTCCAGGGAAATCATCTATTTTGAAAGGCAATAAAAAGGCAAAAGGAAAGGAGATAAGAAGAAATGGTCGTTGAAGATAATATAAAAAGGGACTTTTTTGTCTAAGTATTAAGAATTTTTAAAACTGTACTGTATTGTCAGTTCCTATCGTATTGTATTGTACTCTATTGGTTTTAAAAAAAGAGAAGGAAAAAAAGAAAAAAACAGCTTGGTTTTGTTGATGTCTTAATCTTGGTGAAACTATCAGATTGCACACCCATCCACCCCATTACTGAAATACTGTAAATGGAATCCATGCTGTTTTTCAAAGCAGGATTTTGTTTTGTTTTCTACACAGCTGGTTCTAAGCTTCAGGTCAGACTGCTTCCATCAGATCGTTCATAGCTGGGAGTAAGTTTCTCCTTTAGTCCCTTTTTTAATAATATAAAATATCCCATTTTTCATACATTAGGATTTTTCAGATGCAGTGGGACCATAATGAGCCTATATTTGTTCACTACACTAGCTTTTGAAATCATGAACAATATGCATTCCCTAGTCTTCAGCAATTTATTTGGTATTTAGGGTAAAATCTTGCCCTTGCTATTTGGAGTTGCACTGATGGAGGAAGGTGTTGGCTGTGCATTAGTGACACTAGCCAGTGTGCCAGCACAGGATAGGATGTCTTGGGTATGTCACTGAAAAGGAGCAACTGGCTTATGCTGAAGAAGGCAACGTTAGTGCTAGTTGGCCGGGCCCACCTGGCTATGCCCCATAGTCAGCAGACCATGCCCTTTTGGGACTGTTGTGTGTCTTCTGGCATAGTAGCCATTCCTCATTGTTAGTGCTTTCTTGAGCTCTGGGTTAGAATGCTGCCCTGCTCAGAGTGGTTCTTATGATCTCTTCTCCCACTTGGACATCCATATAGCATAGGACAGGGTGTAACCCTTACAAGAAGGAAAGATCTTTTCTCTCTAACCCGGAAATGGTACAGCGACAGAGTCCACTGAGTGGTGGCTAATGTGCACTTTGCATCCAACCAAAGTTGGCTGTAAATGCCCTTATTCTTTTAACAGTGTGAACATTCCACCTATGACAACTCTAGTGCATGGTAGCCTTAACTGTGTAGCTCCCATCTTAAAACATTTGAAATTCCCACCAGAAAGTTAAGCACTTTCTAAAAATATACATCTAAGATCATGCCAAACAGCTTCTTTTAATGTAACATAGCCAGGTGCTAATTTAATTTCATTCAAGAAATTAGGAGAGGTAATAGGTTCTGGCACCAAATAGTTTCATGAAAACATTGTAAAGCCACTAGAGAATTTGCTACCTCTCAAAGCCATTGATATCTGAGCTATGTCTTTATAAACGGGGCACAAATACTTACTGCTGTGGTTTACAAGATAAGGGCTAATAATTTAATATTTAAAAGACTTTTAACTACAGTGATCAGAAATCCAGTGTAACCCCACTGAGTGCTTCATGTTAAGGGAGCTTTGAAAGGTTGGCCCTATAAGCATTTGAATACCAGTGTATTTGCTAGTTTTGAAAAGAACCCACTTCATTTAACTTTTAGCAGCAATGAAAGATCACAGTGTTTGCAGTATATATAGTGCCAACTGCCACTTTTGGACATATAGTCATGTTAAGTATTAAAAAATATTTGAAACTCATTTGTACTAAGATGTACAAAGCAGCATTCAAGTGAGGATGCACTTTCATAACTACATTTCAGTTGATTTGAAGTTTTCTGAAAGAAGAGTTAAGACTTAGACTGAGAAGGGACTGCAGAAATTTATATAAAGGTTATGCCATAGTGAGTTCCAAAAAATAGAAGAAAACAGAAGACTTTTTAGTCTTGTACATTATGAATTGTATTTGTATATCATATGATATTTTTGGTATGCATTTAAAATTGATTCTTAGTTGAATGTCTGCTGGTTCCTAATGACTGTGGACAGGTCATTATAACATTTGCCTAGCTTTACAGCAAAATTTGAAGCATACACCCAATTTAGAAATTGGTAAATATGGGACGGAAACTACTTCTGCCCCCTAGAATGCCACTAATTAGCCACTTGTTACATATCACCACAGACAGTTGTTACATCATTTATTTTAGTGTAAGTTCTAATTATTTTTTTATTCTTATCTGTTCAAATATAAACTAAAAATGACTATATTCCGTTTAACTTGGTATAAAATTGTTGCTTTTTTTTTCCTTGGGGGAAAATTTAAAAGAAAAAAAGGTTGTTTTTGTCTCCTGCATTGAAAGGTTAAAAAAAAGTATTTATTATATTTTTTGCAGATATTTCCATAAAATTCTCATAATCTTTTTGTAAAGAATGATGAAGAAATGGATTAAAGATTTTTAATATTTGAAAAGGTAAATAGAAATAACTTATTTGTAATATATTTCAGTTTATTTATTGGTGTTCCCTTAATGTTCTGATGTGCACTATCACTTTAATTTAAATTTTATCTTTGTGAATTTATTGTTTCTTTTTTTTAAAAAAAATGTTTAAATGCATATTTTAAATAATAACTGGAATGTAAATCACTGACCTACCTGCATTCCCAAATGTGATTTTAAAAGTGGTTTTTGTTTTGGAAAAAAAGAAACAAAATTGAAAGCCTTTAGACAAAGGGGTGGAGTGCATTTTTACGGCTTTATGAATTGGGTTTTCATAGGATTATCTATCTAGTTTGTGTGTGGACAGAAAAATATAAATAGACGAACGTTTCCCATAATGTAAAAAAAAGAGCAAATTAATAAAATAATTAATGCACTGCTTGTAAGAGCTGTGGTTTTCAATACAACTTCACAATCCCATAACTGTAAAAATGATTCATTTAATGTGGTCAAGTATAAAAGCATAACTACCAGAATGCTACTGTTAAGTATTCAGAGGTTTAGATTCTGATCTTCCAAAGACTTTGCATGAGTAACTCAACTCACATGAAGAGTCCCACTGAACTCACTGGAAATATTCGCATGCATAAAGTTACTCACATATGTAAGTGTTACCAGGCTCAAGGCTTGGCTCCTTGGAAATATTTTCAAAGACAAAGGCTAAGCCCCACAAAGACAACAGAAGTTCTGCTATTGACTTCAGTGAAGTGAGGACAAGCCCCATGTTTATTTTTCACCACACTGGGTCCCTTCATGCTGTAATTACCTTCACTTGTGGCTAAAAACATGTTGAGACAAATTGGCATAAGCAAGTACAGCTGAATTCCTTTCTGTGGAATTCTGTCCACCTACACCAGAATGAACTTTGTCCAGTATATGTGACAAAGATATTCTGTAATTCTTAAAGCAATGCCCATCTGAATTCTAAGGCTGTCATCTGTATTTCATAACACTACAAATGAATGCCAACATTATAAAATAAATCAGGCTGTGGGGCCAGTACACTGCTATCTCGATATAATGCCACCCGATATAACACGAATTCAGATATAACGTGGTAAAGCAGTGCTCCGGAGGTGGGAGGAGGGATGCGCACTCTGGTGGATCAAAGCAAGTTCAATATAACACGGTTTCACCTATAACGTGGTAAGATTTTTTGGCTCCCAAGGACAGCGTTATACCGAGGTATAGGTGTGTATTGAGGATAATTATTTTAATTTCATGCTTGTACTCCACAATGTACCATACCTTATACTAGTTAAGCCAATTATATTTTAATTTGTCACCCTCAGACGGTATAACCACACTAACCTCTTGTGTTCTATAAGAGACAGTGTCTAAGCACAGGAAGACTACAGTGGAGGTTTGTGTCAATGATGTGATAGATGGGGACCCATTGTTAAAGCTTTACCACCCACCAGATGGAGAGAATTTCCCTTTCTTTGACAGAATTCAGTCCCCTCTGGATACAGCTAAACTGTCTCTACTAGAAGTAATATCCCTGAGGTTCATTAAAAATCCTTCTGAAGTAGACTTTTTTGCATTCAAAATGGCCCAGAATGCACCAAATAGCAGATATTTTCAAACTGTTTTCCAGAGGGAGAATGTACAGATCCCTTCTGCAAGGTCTTTATCTCCACCTCACCCTCATGATTAATCAAGATGAATACAATCTGTGCTAGCAATACACTTGGTCTATTTTTCAAGACCAAATTATGATTACTTCCTGCAAGCGTGACTTAATATCAGGTTATTTGCCAAGCATTGTTGGTTTGTGCTTAACTGTTTGGAACGGTCACACTTCTCACTCAGAAGAAAAGTGACACATGCAGTCAAGGCAAACTCCTGTAGTTTCTGTGTTTTTTGAGTAATTGGGCACTGTGGCACGCTATAAATAGGAACAATGTTGGGTGAAAACTGGCGCCTGTAGCTTCCTTGTATACTGTAACTAAGCTTGGTGGTGTTCAATCAACACAATACAGCCTCCTGTTCTTCCTCTTCAAGATATTTGAAAGAATAGTGACCAGGTAACAACCCCTGGCAAAGAGCAAATTATCTTAACTGGCACACTAAGTCATGGGTTAATGCAGCTGTTCATCTAGTTAATAAAAATGCATCTTTGCTAGGAAAATCTTTGCTTCACGTGCTACACAAATAGAGCTAGGCTCACCAGCATGTCATGAGAAGGTTGTGTTACAAAAAATTAACATTTCCCCAAGTACCAGTACCCACATTAAAAAGACTTTGTGTGTGTGTTTTGCATCAATAAAAAATCTGTTCTTCCATGCACCTGCAGGTGACACAAACACATTTTCTCTCTCTCTCTCTTTTTAAGATGCTTTTGTGCTGACAGAGGTGGCTTCACAGTTCCCTTCTTGCTCGGACATTGTGTATAGCAAAAAGGTAGATGCTATTATTTTATTCCGCAGGATTTGTTTGCATTTCAGCTGCTAATCATGATGTGATTGGCATGTTCAGCGGACAGTCAGACTTTCCCACGCGTAAGACTGATCTTCATTCAACAGCCTCTCACTAGTACAAATTAATATAGCAGGTCTTGTATTTCTCTGTGAGACACATGTACAGTCTGCGCAAAGACAAAGAAACCAGGAAAGGAATGGGGCTTCCTGGTAATTGTGTTTTTCATGGTTCTCTTCATTGATCCAGTAACAATATAATCATAGAAATTAGAGACAGAAAAGCTTTATTAGGTGATTGTGTTAATCCCTCTGCCAATGCAAGATTGTTATCTATTGTGCTGCTGTATCAGTTAAATCCTGACTTTAGTGAGTTAGCTCCACCCAGCAAAACCAGGTGGGAAAATTGAGCTGCGGCACTGACATAAGCTGCTCTGTGTGACTCATAGTGAAGCCTCCATCTTCTCACCCAGGAGGGAACAATCCCCATGGCTGGGTGCCTTTTTAATCCAAACAGAAAGGAAGCAATTATTGGCTTTGCCGGCTCCACTGAGAGAGAAATATCTGAGAGTTTTAGAGCCTCTCGAGGATTCAAACAATACAGCCTCTCAGAGCTTCTAATGGGGGCTGCCATTCTGTGGACGGTACATTTGAGAACTCAAATATTCAGGGAAAGGAATGGGCCTTGAGCGGAAGAAAAAGGATCAAGCCAGAATGTGAAAAATAGGCTGAGTGTATCATATGTAAAACCACACAGAGTAAGAAAGGTCACTTGGGTAAAATCTTTGCTGAGGTAAAAACCCATTATGGGGTTCATAACAGTATAACAATGGGGACTGAATGGTAAATACTTAATAAGGAGGAACTCCTTTTACACTCTGTCTTCACATATTATAGCTTGCTATACAATAACTTATTTTAACTAGGGAAGTATTAACTTGACCAGTTCCTTCTCTCATTGAACTCTGAAGGGGGTCCTGTATCAATATTTTGGCTTTGAAATAATGTGCCCTGTGTTTTACAATGTTCTTGTTACTGGGGCTCAGAAAGGCTGCCTGAGGTAACTGCATGAGAATGTAATCATTCTTGAACTACTGCAGCTCTTGTAATACAGCTGAAACCATTCCTTTTTTATTTTATAAAACCTAGGCAAACAAATGAAATAAAGCTTTTAAAAGCCCGATGCGTGGTGGAGGGTTTAGACCATTCATAAAGTTCTTCTCTAATACACTGTAACCGAGTACACAACAGTGTCTGGGATATCTTAGGCAGAAAAGTTTTCCACTTTTTAGAAAACAGTATTGAGTCATGTGTTAATCTATAGACAATAATGGCAAGTGATTGCCCAGCTTCATGTATCCTAGATTTACAGTAGTTGATATGCCCAAGGATGGGATGCCTGATCCCGTTGTTGAATAATTGACATAGGATGGGGAAACTGGTACCAGTGATGGACCATAAATTATATACCGAAGATGTATGATGCAACAAGGCACGGTTGCATGGCTGGCACCAGGAGAGAAATGGCCACCTGACATGGCAGGAGGTGATTCCATTGGTATGAGCAGCTGAAGCAGAGATCTTCCAAGGACAGATTTGGGGAAGGGAGCAGCATAGTGATAGGGGAAAGAGAGAGACACTGGAAGGCAGAGAATGGATAACAGCAGCCCTATTAAGTTTGGCACTGGAGCATTGCATCAATTTCATTTGTGACCCAACTATTTGTCACCACTGGTCTATAACCACAACTGAAGGCAGGTAGCCCTGAAGCTCCTTGAGCCTTGTACACAGGGATGGAACGTTCTGTTTCACCCATTTCTCAAGAACTTTTCTTTGCCATCAAAAATAGTTTTTAAACATGCTGCTTTACTGAAGAAATTTCAACTTCCCAAAACATCAATGCCAGTGTAATGCTTATAGTATTGTTGGTTGATCGATGATGTGCCTTTTGCGAGCCTCAAAGTGCATCAGAAATGCTGAGCACCCAAAAATCCCCTTCAAGTCAATGGGAGCTGCAAATGTTCAGCATGTTTGCAAATCTGTGTAGGCTTCTACTACATAGAGAGTTCATCACTCCCTACTGAAGTGCAGCTGCCGTTGGGATGGAATGTGGCAGCTGTTAAACACAAGTAACAGTACACACCAGTTTTAGGCCAAGAAGAGAAGAATAGTGCTATAGCCAACCAAAACTGCGGCAGAGATTCAGGTAGACCAGTGGTTCTCAACCTATTTACCATTGTGGGCCGCATATGCAGCTCTCTGTGTGTTACGTGGGTCTCATCCACGCAATATATATACTACATGTATGGCCCTGAGGATGTCACATGGGCCGCAACTATGTGCTGATTGGGCTGCTGGTGGCCCGCAGGCCATGGGTTGAGAACCACTGAGGTAGACAGAATGGGTCTCATTCACATCTCATACCAGTTTTAATCCAGTTTCACTCCAATATTTGACTTTAATGAAGTTACTCCTACTATACACTACTGTAAGAGAAAGGAGAACGCCTGTGTAATTACCATTTTGATTTTGCTATAACGATGATGCATATTAGCTCTTCCAATGGAAAAGGTGCATTCATCAATTTCCAAGTGAACCAGAAATGCTTTTTTACAGTACCTGCATTTCAGGCCACAATCATATGCAAGGGAACAAGATCACTGTCCTTATTCTCCACTTCGTAAATAGCTTGGAGATCAAAAATGTAAAACCCAGTGGTTTGTGTCATTCATGGCTTGCATCACTCCAAAAGACTCTAACTACAATTTTAATATTTCTCTTATCTAATGTAATGTAATGTAGATGACATTTATTAGATTTTAATAATTACAAAGTATATTTTGATCATAAACCTGTGCATGTGTCAATTTGAAGATGAGCAGTAACGGTTTCAAACTGAAAATTTTAGTGTTATGTGCTGAATACCCCAATCAATAGGGCACGTAAGTTAAAATTAATGGTCAGTGGCCTCATGCCATGAATGATAAACATGATCTGAAGATCCAGCATCCACCTGAGGGCACAAAACAGGTGCCACACAGCTAAGGTGCCAAGTATTGGACTTTCCTAATGCAATCATTGCTACAAAACTGGCTAGTCCCAATACCATCCAGCTAATCAACAACTGAGATTCTGCTATTTCAGAACCTCCCTTTATGTCCCCTTTCCTGTTCACATACCATTGAGCCATGGCAACAGAAAACCTACATGTCTTAGCCTGTGTCCTCTAGTCATGCTAATTCAGAAATTGCTGCAAGTGCAGCACTGACTATACACCTCCAGGTAGCAATAATTCAACACAGGTGGGACCAGAAATTACTGATCCCGAATGAGGCTGTTATACCATAGGTCCTGCTCCAAATGCCCTCTTTTGGTTGCAGAATACTTGGAACCTTCTGTAGCATCTTATGCAGCTAATTTATGCATGCCTTCCTCTCTTGGTACCATCTAGTTCTGATGAGTTTATTCCTAGCAATATTTAGCTACAGCATCTGAAATCCAGTCACTCCTTTGTGAGCGTGGTAAGACGAATATGACCAGACCAGGGTCTTAACATAATCAAAACTTTATTTCATCACACTGACGCATTAGTGCCCCACAACATTATTTTCAACAGTACAGAATTAAAATTCCACAGTATTCCATGCAAACAAATGCGGAATTAAAAACAAACTTTTAAATAGTGTATGTGGGAAGTATTTTACAATAGTGCTCAAAAGGCCCAACTAGGCTAGGAGCCATGTTGTGCTACACACTGCAAAGTATTGCTGGTTCATTGTCCTGAAGCATTTACAAATAGTCCTTTACCCAATTTAACATGGCTGTGCTTTGAGGAGATATTTATCTATGTACGCGTTTGAGGGGCAGGATGGTCTAGTGCAGTGATCCCAAAACTTTTCAAGGTCTGGGAACTTCCGGGGAGGTTGGGGGAAAGGGTTGGGGATGTGGACAGGAATAAGGGGCACTGAGGCTGAGGCCACAGCTGGGAGTAGGGCAGAGGTGGAGGCCCAGCCACAGGTCGAGGCCAGGAGTCAGGCTCAGGGTGAGCAACCAGGGCAGAGAATGGAGTCTTGGATGTGGGGCCAGGAGCGGTGCTGGTTTGTGCTCCTCCCCCATGGGGGCTGACCTGGGCCCCAGCCATGCCCCCCCAGGAGGGTGCACCCCCACAGTTTGGGGACTGCTGATCTAGTGGTTAGGGCACTAACTTAGGACACAGGTGGTCATGAGGCAATTCCCTGCTCTGCCACAAACTTCCTGTACAATTTTGGGTAAGTCACTTAGCCCCCGACCTGAGTTCTCCATGTGTAATAGTGGGATAGTAATAGCTCCTACCGCACAGGTAAAGATGTATCTATTTAAGAGTGTGAAGTGCTTTAAGATCTACTGATGCAAAAAGTTCTATAAGAGCTGCATATTGTTTGCAGTCCCAATAATTATTCCTCTTTAACATATTACTAGTCTAGCACTAACAGTGTGCTAGACACTAAGTCTACACTACGAAATGAGGGCGATTTAATAGAAGTCAATTTTTTAGAAATCGATTTGATACAGTTGATTGTGTGTGTTCCCACTAACAGCATTAAGTTGGCAGTGTGTGTCCGCAGTACCGAAGCTAGCATCGACTTTCGGAGCGTTGCACTGTGGTAGCTATCCCACAGTTCCCGCAGCCTCCGCCACCCATTGGAATTCTGAGTTGAACTTCCAGTGCCTGATGGGGCAAAAGCATTGTCACAGGTGGTTCTGGGTACATGTCGTCAGGCCCCCCTCCCTCCATGAAAGCAATGGCAAAAAATAGTTTATCGCCTTTTTTCCTGGGTTACCCATGCAGACGACATACCAAGGCAAGTATGGAGCCTGCTCAGTTCACTGTCACCGTACGTCTCCTGGGTGCTGCTGGCAGACACGGTTAGGGTGACCAGACATCCTGATATTTCACACTCCATTTTGTTTTGTTTTTTTTGCTCCGGTGGGAGTCCCCCTCCCCAATGTGTCCCAATACTTTCTTCCTCTCGTCTGGTCACCCTAGACGCAGTACTTCAGTGCTACACAGCAGCATCCCTTTGCCTTGCCTTATGGATGGCAGCCGGTGCAATACAACTGCCAACCATCATCATTGTCCTGTGGGTGCTCCTGGCCAACCTCAGGTTGGTAGGGGGTGCCTGAGCAGACATGGGTGCTCCTGGCCAGCCTCGGTGAGGTCGGGTGGAGGAGCCTGGACAAAAATGGGAATGATTCCAGGTCATTCAAGTTTCAGCTAATGGAGATTCAGTACTGCCTGGAATATCATGCAAGCTGGAGGCTTCTGCCTCAGGCTGCTCTCCCAGTCGGCAGCACCACACGGTCACACCTACCCCATGCTCCCATGGGCCATTAAGCCTGGACAGTGGTAAGGAGCAGTTCAACTATAGGCTGAGCAAATGCGTAATGGTGGTAGAATGTGCCTTTGGATGTTTAAAAGCACGCTGGTGCAGTTTACTAACTCGGTTAGACCTAGCGAAAAACCAATAGTCCGTCCAACAATGATACTGGCTTGCTGTTGGTGGGCTACCACAATACTGTGAGAGTAAGGGGGAGACATTTATGGCAGGGTGGGAGGTTGAGGCAAAATCGCCTGGCGCGTGATATGCGCAGCCAGACACCAGGGCGGTTAGAAGAGCCAGCAGGGTTCACTGGGCATCAGAGAAAGCTTTGAAACCCAGTTTCATGACTGGCCGGGCTATGGTGGCAAAAGTTCTGTTTGTTTCTCCTTGATGAAAACCCCCGCCCCCACTTGGTTTACTCTACTTCCCGTGAGCCAAGTGCCTTCCCCTCCCCTCCTTTATCTCCACTTGCAGAGGCAATAAAGTCGTTGTTTCAAATTCATGCATTCTTTATTAATTCATCACACAAATGGGGGGATAACTGCAAGGTAGCCCGGGAGGGGTGGGGAGGAGGAAGCAAGAGGTGGGTTGTTGTAGGGCACCTGCTAGAATGGCATGCAGCTCATCATAGAAGCGGCATGTCTGGGGCTCTGACCTGGAGTGACCATTTGCCTCTCTCTGGTTCTTAGGTAGGTTTCAATGGCACTGTGGGGGTTCCTGTTATAACCTCTGTCCTTCATGCCCTTGGAGATTTTTTCAAATATTCCGGCATTTCGTCTTTTGCAATGGAGCTCCAATAGCACGGATTCATTTCCCATACAGCGATCAGATCCAGCACCTCCATTCGGTCCATGCTGGAGTTCTTTTGTGATTCTGGGACTCTATGGTCACCTGTGCTGATTCAGCTCACCACACACTGGCCAAACAGGAAATGAAATTCAAAATTTCATGGGGCTTTCGCTGTCTACCTGGCCAGTGCAATCTGAAGTTGAGAGTGCTCCAGAGGCGGTCCACAATGGAGCACTATGGGAATAGCTCCCGGAGGCCAATACCGTCGACTTGTGTCCACGCTACGCCAAATTCGACCCAGCAGGGTCGATTTCAGCGCTAATCCCCTCGTCGGGGAGCAGTACAGAAATCAATTTTAAGAGCCCTTTAAGTCGACAAAAATGGCTTCATTGTGTGGCTGGGTGCAGGGTTAAATTGATCTAAAGCTGCTATATTCAACATAAACTCGTAGTGTAGACCAGGGCTTACAGAGCGATATAAAGACAAAGTTCTATGCATGAACAATCTAAATAAAATGTCTATCTAAATGGTAACAATCTTGAGCTAGTGCTTTGGCAGAGGCTGTGGGCAAACAACAGGATCTTACACCGTCAAGTGAAGCACTACTGACCAAAAATTATTGTGCTAGTCCGGAACAAGGACATTGTACAATTTAAGGAAGCTAAACCTGGCTGTTCCTCCATTAATGGAAGGGACTAATTCCTAAACAGCCCTACTAGTGAGGCAGGCATAGTTAGTAGCTGCTGAGAAAGCTAAAAGTGGGACTCAGGTGAGTTAATATTTTTAGATATATTACACGTGCAGGCAGTATAGGGAGACATTTATGGCCCATGGCCAAGTTGCTGAGTGTGAGCAGAATCTGAGAGCCCCACTGAAGGTGTGAGTGTTTGTAAGGGGAATGACAATTTCTACAGCTGTGAGTGGCTGTGGTTACGTACATGTTGGATCCCCTCCAGCTGGGGAGAAAACATTTGCAGTGATATCTGGGCACCGCATTGCCCATCTGAACACTGCCATAGATCAACTAAACACAACGGTTTCAAAGTTCAAATGCAACGTTGCAAAAGACTTGTTTTTCCCGAGTGTGAGCCTAAGATTTATATACTGTCACCTCCGCTGGCAACAAAAGCTGTTTACTGGTTTTGAAAAGCCATGTAATTTGAGCTCAAGGAGTAGTAAGATGATTACAACATCCCTGCATTCAGCAGTGTTTGGTGGTTTGCTGTATCTTTGTTCTTGATCTCTGGGAGCTCAGGTTTGTTTAAAAAAGGAGGGAGTTTGGGGGGTTAAAAGGGTGAGTTTTCCACATGGAGGTGAGTTAAGTTTATTAAAGCAGGGGCATATGTAAAAAAATAAAACCCACAAAACCAGGTACAGTATGTGCCTATTATGTCGATGAACCAAAAGCCAGAATCTCTGACTCAGGAGACTTTCCACGTCTGACAGATCTCCTGCTGCTCTTTACAGGAAAGAACAAAACTTTTAATTACTGCTGTTTGTACAGCACACCAGACACTTTTCTGTACCACCACAAGTACTTCCGGCTGCATTGTGCAAACGCTGCTGTGCCCTCTCCACACACAGTAATACGATGATTCGTATTCCCTATTTGCAAAAGTGCTGCTGAGGTCATGAAGCGGCAACTACAGACAATTTCCCAAGGTCTGGTTAATGTTTCAGCCCCTAACCATCAAGGCGTGTACTTTGATCTTACACACAGCACATTATTGGTTATAGGTTTGTTTCCACCACTTCCCTTTAGGGAAACCAGAGAGAAGGGATCTCATCCAAAAGTGCTGATCTCCGCCAGCTTTGGCCTTCATGGCTAACCAAAAACATTGCAATGTTGTCAAACACAGACATAACGCTGATTTCTATATACACACTTTGGTATCTTTACACAGGAGAGATGAGTGACGCACAGCTGAAAATTTGGAATATAGTTTCATTGTCAGCATATGACAATGCAAAGGTCTTTTTTCTTTTGTAGTGAAAAGCTCTGTGCCAGACTTGTTTTAGTTATTACGTTTTTAATTACTGTGGTATAGCACAGATGGTAGTAATGTATATCAGACATAGATTAATGATTAACAGGGAAATTTAAAAAAAAACAAAAGAACAAAGAAAAGCCTGTGCTCTGTTTAGTGGCTGCTTCTATGTATAATGAATGGTGTCTACATCTCTGCATAGTCCAGGCAGGTAACAAATAATTAGCTAATGAAGGATCCATAGGATCAACCAACAATGTATCCCTCAGGCACAAAAGGGCTGGGAAGAGGTATTATGACTAAATGAGTAAGAATGTATTCTGGTTAGCATTGGTCTTCTAACAAGATTCATAAGGTGGTTAAAATGCAAATTAAAAAAAAAATGAACAGTCCAGTGTCATGCACATCAGTTTGTACACCAAATAACTTATTTTTTCCCAGGTTTAGTGCTAACTGGAGCTGTGCTTGACATGTAGAGTAACTACAGTTTTGAATACAGCAGTGGCCAAATTGAGCATTATAAACCCAACCCCAACCGCCACATTTTTAACAGTCTTACTTTTAAAACACTGGGGGAGGTGAAAGCTCATACCTCGCAGGGGACCTAAAGCTCTCTGACCTGGATCTGTGCTGCTATGGTGTTGTTGCTGAGCTGTTGCTCTCTTTCAGTCTTCCATGCAGCCTTGGCAGCTCTCAAGGTTCTCGGTGAAATTGTTTCGTCTGTTACCATCACAGCCACCCACCCAACTGCAAAAATCTCCAAATGTCAAAAGTCATGGAGATTTAAACACGAACATGAAACCGGCAATGCATGTGACTCCCAGGACAAAAAATGCAGCCAAGGGGCCAAAATGCACATGCCTTACTCTGGGAGCAATCCCACTGCAGTCAATTGAATTACTCCTATCGGTGCTCACCAACTTGAGTAATGGTTGCACAACTGGACGGTGAATCATTATGGTCATCAGCATTAAGAAAAATAACAGAAACTGGAACTCAGTAACAATAGTATCATCTTTGCTATAATGTGAAAATCCAAACCATTTAGCTGCAAGCTATTAGTACGTGGTTTCAAGAATTGATATTACCTATTTACTTTTGGACTAGAGGATTTTTGTCACTTTTGATATATATACATTTACTTAAATGTATAGTAATTCAGATCAGTAGTGTGGTAAAGAGACTTTAAATGATCAAGGTCAGGTTACAAGGTAGCATAATAGCTCATTTTTTACATGTACCATATATACTCGTTCATTAGCCCGTTCATTTATAAGTTGACCACCCCCCCAAGATGGTTAGGTAAAAATAGGAAAAACTGTATGACCCTTTCGTAAGCCAACCCTATATTTCAGAGGTTGACAAACTTTGGCTCCTGACCCATTAGGGAAAGCCTCTAGCGGGCCTGGACCTTTTGTTTACCTGGAGCATTCACAGGCACAGAGCCCCTCAGCTCCCAGTGGCCGCAGTTCGTGGCTCTCATTGGCTGGGAACAGCAAACCGCAGCCACAGGGAGCTGAGGAGCTCCATGCCTGCAGATGCTCCAGGTAAACAAAACAAGGCAATATATTAGCTATTCAATTCAATGATTCCATAGAGTTTAAAGTAATAAATTTTGTGTAGATCCGTTTATAAGCCGACCGCCCCCCGCCCTTTGATGTGTCACTCTTTTACCAAAACTATTTGACTAATGAATGAGTATATATGGTAAGTTTTTTTCATGCAACTGCTAAGTGTTGCCTGACTTTGACATTTCTTAGGGATGTAAATTTAAATGAGCAGTACAGTTAACTAAGCAATTTTTCTTGGATAGAGTAATTTGTTTACATTTTAATTTTTTAATAAAGCTACTTAAAAATGCACACACACACACACACACACACACACACACACACACACACACACACACACACACACACACACAGTATTGGTATCCCTTTTGGCCTGGGCAGTTAGCCAATATTTGCTAGTCTTGCTAGTTGCTACCACTAGAAGGCGAAATTGATGATGGAGTCAGGTATCTTTGATGCAGTCCTGTTTACAAAGACTGTGCAAAGTCTTGTTTCCCTGAACTCAGGAGGAATCCAACAAACAGGAGCTAGTTTCTTTACGCAGCTCTCCAGCGCCCATACAGCCAGCACTCAGCTAAAAGAGCTATCTCTAGGCTTTTCTCAGGAACACAGTGCTTGTTCACTCTGTGTTTGGTTTTTTTGGTCCTTCTTGGTGTCTATTGCTGGGATCTTTTGCCTGCTTTTCTCTCTCTCTCTCTCTCAAAAACTATCCAACCAATCCCCTCTCCCACAGAGTTCAATTTCTTGAGCAGTCTCACATATGCCCTTTTTTTGTGTGGTGACATGCTTATGGTCAGAGTGGAGGTTGCTATTGCTTCATAAAGAAGTTTACCTCTTTCTTATAGCTATCTTAAATGAAGGGTAGCAGTTACACCCATCAGCTTCAATGAGATTTCTCCCAACCCACAACAGCTTTTATTGATGCAGTAATTAGTGGCTGTAGTTTAAAGGACTGAAACCCACAAGATAAGTTCCTCAAGTTAATTTTTATCATTAAGTGTACCTGTTAAAATGTTTATTTTCCACCTGGATGAGATATAAGAGGGCCTTCCCTAGCAATTGCAAAAACTAAGCAATGCATCAAGGGCTAAATTTCTGCTGGTGCTCTCGTATGGAAATGATCCATGTTTGGTTCCCAGGCTGCACCTACACTAGGAGGCTATGTCAGCAAAGTTCAAAGCTAGACTTGGGCCTGGTCTACTCTTAAAAGTTAGGTTAAATAATTCACAGCCCTGAGCACCATAGTTAAGCTGACCTAATCTCCAGTGTAGACATGGCTAAAGAGATGGAAGACTTCTTCCATTGACACGGTTACCACCTCTGAGGGAGGTGGATTCCCTACATTGACAGAAAAAAATCCTTCCATTGCTTTAGGAAAAGTCTGCACTACAGCAGCATACCTGTAGCTATACTACTGTAGCGACCAATACCACAGTTTAGGCAGGCAACTCATCTGGTACTAAACTGGACAGTCCTGCTTTTCAAGAGACAGAATCAGATGTCCGGTATTGGACAGGGAAGCCATTTTGAAGCATATGCTTCCAGCCGCTCAGCAGGCATCCCCAGTGTCATCCAATCACAGCAGGCAATAGCCTTGACTGGCAGGTAATAGCACAGAAGCTGGCCAAGGAGAATGCTCAAGGTTGCCAAAGAAAAAGGCATCTGGCCTAAAGGGATCTTTTTCAAAAAGCTGGGTGGAGAGGGAACACTGACCAATGAAAATAGGAAGAGGGCAGTGCTTTGGGGGAGCTTGGCCAATAGGTGTGAGGCAGGGCAGAACTCAGGAGTAGACCTAATCAGTGTTTTGTGGGCAGTACCTGACAGCAGCACTGGCCAATGGGTGACAGGTGTGCAGTGTAGGGGACCCATTGGCTGGAGGCGGAAGATGACATAGCTCAGAAATATAGAGGAGGGTAAGGAGTTGGGCTCTTAAAAAATGGCATCACCCATGTGGCATGACCTCAAACATTGTGTGTGTGTGTTCATCCTGGCAGTCCCACGCTGTTCCAGAAGTACTGGAATGTCTGGTATTCCGGGAATGCATACGTGGCCACCCTATGGTAGCATGGCCATTACTTCAGACAAGGTCTATACTAACAAGTTAGATCGACCAAGCTGTGTGATTCAAGGATGTGAAAAATCCTCTCCCCTGTGGTTTACACAGCGCTAATTTGACAGAAGAATTCTTCTGTCCATCTAGATTGATCTTCTTAGTGTATGCACCAGGTGCCTTAGGTGGCATATGACCAGGATTCTTCACCAAATTTGGTCCCCTGGTTGGATCATTAGCTTCCCCGGCCCGGGTCGGGTGCTAATGGGGAGTGCGACATGGATGCTAATAACGGTGCCAGGAAAACCCCTCCTGTTGCTGTAGTGTGTATCTACTTTGAAGCACTACAGTGCTGCTTCTGTGCCACTGTAGCAATCATAGGCGCTGACTCTGTGGGTGCTCTGGAGCTCAAGCACCCACCGAAATAAAACAGTGGGTGCTCAGCAGCACCCGCAGGGCTGGATTAAACTTTTGTAGACCCCCCCGCTGCCCAGACTGTGGCCCCACCCCACTCGGCTGCTTCCTCTGAAGGCCTGCCCAGCGCTCCACCCTGAGGCCCTCCCCAACTCAGCCTCTTCCCCGAGGTCCCAACTGCCACTTGCCGAGGAGCAGAGAGGAGCACTCACCAGTTAAAAACAAAAGTCAGCACCTGTGGTAGCAGTTTATGTGTAGTCTCATTTCCCAGGCCAGCTGGAAGGGCTACAGAAGTAATTAGTCCCTAGGTGAAGAGAATGCCTCCAATTCCTCAACAGCAACCCCACTGCCCATTTAAGAAGCAGTGCTAATGAGCTTTGAAAGGAAGCTCTTACAGTCTTTGTCAGCTCAATGAGCGTGGTGGGGGTGTAGTGCTGAGAATAAAAGGAGATTCTCAAGGGAAGTGAGAGAGATGCTGAGCTCTGTTCCTCAGGAATTTAAACAAGAATAGCCTGAATCACCCTAGTGTTGTTTTGTGCCCCGAGAAACTCTCTCATGGAATCACTAAGGGAGCCTGACACACTCTAATGTACCAGCTGAAAAATCCCTTGTTACCAGAGCCATCTTTTTGTCCTTGTAGAGAATCTTAGCTTTTATTTAAATAAATAAATAAATAATTGAAGAAGTTTCTAGCCCTTTTCATGCTAAAGCTAGCTTTGAAAATTGATGCAAAGTGATTGCAAAGACTAAAAGAAATATCCAGAAAGAGGGGCCAAAATACCCCTCCTCCCCACTTCCATAAATGTTATGTATTTAAATTAGTGAGTTACTGGCTGTGGAGCAGCCAAAAGAATCATCTCTCTAACCAAGGCCGGTGCAACCATTTAGGCGACCTAGGCGGTCATGTAGGACACTGGGATTTGGGAGGCGCCATTTCCTTCGGCAGCGACCGCGGGATCTTCGGCTGCCCTGGTCACTGCCAGCATTTAGGTGGAGGGAACTGGGGGAAGGGAGCACGGGGAGGGCCGCCTACAGTAAGTAAGGGGGAGGGCCGTGGCACACAGGGGAACTCCCTGCCCCAGCTCACCCCTGCCCCACCTCCTCCCTGAGCATGCCATGGCTGCTTCACTTCTCCCGCCTCCCAGGTTTGTGACGGGATGCTCGGGGTGCTCGTGCACAGAGCAGGGGTGAGCTGGCGCGGGGGGGGTGCCTCAGGGCAGAGGGTGGGGAGATGCCACAAGAGGGACACCTCAGGATGGAGGGAGGTAGCTGCTGCAGGTGGGGGCTCAGGGTGGGACACGGGTGGGGCACAAGGTGGAAGTTTTGCCTAGGGTGCGAAACATCCTTGCACTGGCCCTGTCTCTAATCTGTCCCTTCAGCTGGCTCTGTGCAGCCATGGTATGATAATGGGACAGAGGGGACTATTACAAAAGGGGCGTAGCAGCACAGCTCTGTTTTGCAGCCCACTCTAATGCGGGCCGACTTTGCTTAACATTTACAGCATGCTCTGAGTGCGGTGACTCTTGCAGCTGCTGCAAGAGACCTCACTTCTTGTCTTTCCTCACCAAAGAACTCTAGGCACATGTATTGATGTAAACACGGCCAGGAACAAGAACAAACCAAGGGGCAGATCTGAAGTGGCAGGCCACAACTTTACTAAACTTAACACAGGGAGGGGGCTACCTGCCCTGTCACCCATGCCTTCTAGGTATTTTTTAGTGGTTCCAGTGGGGGTTCCAAGTCTTCTACCATATAATCCATAATTTGAGGTAGACTCACCTCAGCCTACCACTAGGATTCAGCTCGCTCTTTGAGTCCTGCCACTCCATCAGGGTGCTAAAAGCAGGGCCTGCAAAGGCCACAAGCTCTTGCCCTGCCCCATGAGCATAAGGCCCACCAGTAATATCCTAGGGCTTTTACTTTCCTTTGAATTGCACTGCAAACCAGCCACAAGTTGCAATGAACTAACATCTTTACCAAGTACTATCACTAATTATTAATCTTGTTCTCATAGACTCATAGACTTTAAGGTCAGAAGGGACCATTATGATCATCTAGTCTGACCTCCTGCGCAATGCAGGCCACAGAATCTCACTCACCCACTCCTGTATCAAACCTGTGTCTCAGCCATTGAAGTCCTCAAATCATGGTTTAAAGACTTCAAGGTGCAGAGAATCTTCCAGCAGAGAATGTTCCCATTCAACTTCACTGCATCTCCAGGACACTGAAAGAAAAGCAGAAAAACTCCCTTCGCTACTGCCAATTTGGCCTATACGAAGAAAAATTCCTTCCTCACCCCAAAACAGGCGATCAGTCAAACCTGCAGCCTCTGCAAAACACAGCTCCACCTAAGGCTACCAGCACAGGATGGGACAACTGGGACTGTGCAAAAAGAGGTTCCCTGTGGCCCCAAGCCAGGCTAGGTTTTAAATTAAAGAAAGGAGCTGGCAAGGAGTCAATCAGCTCCATCCTCCCCAAGCTAGCCAGTGAGGGGCACTCCTGCGTCCCCTTCGTGTACTGTTCTCCTCCCCTCGTTTAACTGGGGCTGTCCCAATCACCACCAGGCCGGCTCTTCAAGTCTCCCATTTGTTAAGGTGGGTGGGTAGCATTTTCCACATCAACCACTGCCACTCCAGTAGCACATGCGCTACATGGAGCAAAATGCCATTGCATTGAGTAGAGGAGTCTTGTATCTATTGCAGCTACTGCAGCTGGAGTCTGCATGCTCACCCAACCTCAGTCCAGAGCCCAAAGAACCCTGGTCCCCCTCTCCGGGGAGGGGAGAAGCTGGGCCTTCTCCCTGAGCTGGGGGGTGGAATGGGATCTTCAAAGTAGGCCTACCCACTTACTTAAAAAAAAAACCAAAGGGGACTTATTTCCTGACTGTCCACCAACGGGCATGCACTCCCTGGCTAACCAACCACCCCAAGGCCAGCCATTGCAGCATGGTCCATCTACTGCCACTGTAGTTGCTGCTCTTCTGAGGCACTGCTAAGCGTAGCGGCTCTCTAGGGAGGAGCTACTCATGCAGAGGAAGTACAGTGGGTCAAGAGGGACTGGGCTGAAGAAGGTAGTGAAAGGATTGCTAGATCTGTCAGTAGGAAGAGTGGGGGGATTGGGATGGAATAAATAGATTTTTCCGATAGTGGTGAAGTATTTTACCGATCATATGTTGCATGTATAACTATGGAACTTTTTGAGGGAGCCCTTTGTTAAAATTAGGCAGCACATCGCTCAGAACACCTCAGCTGAATGAAAACTGGCTGTAGTTAAAATGAACCATGACTAACAGCAGCACCTACCTGCTGACATCAGTAGCGTTAACCTGAACTAACCTTTTAGTCAAGCTTGGCACTGGAATTTCTACTGCATGCCTTATTGGGAAAGTTAATATCTGTCTGGTGCAAATCACAACAGAATAAAAATTTGGCATGCAGTTCAGCAGCACAGATGAATAATTTTTTTAGTGAACCCAACGATGCCACAAACCACCTTTTAAACTGTTGACTGATCAAAATAAAAGTTGGCTGTTTTTGAGTGCATTTTTACCAGTCCTAGTCCTTCTTAATGTGTTCACTTTTAAACTGTTCCTTGTTGTAACACCAAAGGAGAAGTTAGAAAAAGGCCACACTTGTTACATGTTTAAGAACAGCAGGTTGGTGTCCCTGTATAATCGCCTTTCATACAATATGGACACTAGGTTGTTTATGTTTGCTTTCTAGCAAAGTAGGGATTGGCTGTTTTTTTTTGTTAGCGAGAACACAAGGATTAGATGACTTTCAAAACAACACAAATCTAGTCAAAATAACAGCTAAACTAGTTACATAGACTACATATAATATTACATAAGCACTCTGAAATAAAACAGAAGAGAGACACAATAGGGGGAAGTAGTCAACCACATGATTATTTTAGACATACAAAAAAGAGCTGCTTAACACAAGGTCAATCAGAACACTGTGGGCTAGAAAAGGAAGTGAAATAACAAGGACTGGCAAAATAGCTCAATGCTTACACAATGAAATAACACAACAGTTGCCATCTTGACTGACAGTGAATGTGTGTCTAGTATCCACACTCTCGAGAGCAGCCAGACAAATTTACAAAGCAAGTTGGAATGTGTCAAATAGAACTAATTTCTCCTAGCCTAGAAATAGATGGAATTAAACTATGTGCTTTAATTATAATACTAATTAATATATCTTGGTTGAAAAAAAATCCAGAAGTTCTTGGAAATTACCATAAAGGTTTCCCTTCCCTCCCACAACTTACTTTCAGAATGCTGAAGTCCTATACCCAACGCGTTAAAGGTTCAGTCACCAAACAAACCAGGAACTAGTTTTGCATCTGTAACTTACAACAAACTGATGCTACAAATGAGCAAAGTGATGACCAAATGTTATGGTCCATAAGTCACATGAATCAAAGACTAATCAGCTGGTGAGGGTACGTCCTCTAGTACTGCTCTCCTCACTTTGCAGGTGATCATGCTTCCAAGGACTATAAATGCATCATGATCTATATGGGCACAGTTCCCCATGTGGCTGCAGCCCCACCCGGGTTGCTACAGAACATCCTTTGCAGATATGAAGATCCACTTGTGGGAGAGAAGTGGGGGCAAACTTGAAGGATATACATCATACCTCCCCCCCTCCCCATTTCCCCTGTAAATTCCGGGATTGTAAGTGCTTTAGGGAAGGGAGCACGGCTTCATAATTTTTATTAGTATATGTATTCTGGCAGTGGAGTGGAGAACAGTGACCAGAGTGCTCACAGTGAAGCATTGTGGGGCACTGCCTGGAGGCCAGTTAAATTGATGTAAGCAATGCAGTGTCTACACTGCTACTACATCAGCCTAACTATGTTGAATTAAGTGCTAGGCCTCTCTTGGAGGTGGAGTAATTCAGTCGACAGACCAGGTGAGTTATGTCGGCAGAAGGGATCTAGTAGCATAGACACGGACATTATTAGGTCAACATAAGACAGCTTATGTCACCCTAACTGTGTAGTTTAGACCAAGCCTGAGTTGCTTACATGTGCTATATGGCCAGATTCAGCCTATGTTCGTACTGGACTCCACTGACATAACCCCAGGGACAAGGTCCTACTGATGGAAAGCCTTTGGGCAATGATGGGGAGGTTGCAGTGGCCAAAAGCAGCATCAGCCTCCTTTGGAAAGGACCAGCCAAGGGGCAGAGGCAGCCCAAAGGGATATGGGGGCATGGCCAGAACAGCCAGTGGATGCCCTAATTCAACTCATCTGTTCAGAAACCAATCGCTATGGGTCTCCTATGGAGTCACTAAAAGAAACTTTACACATGTGAGTGGTCCCCTGTTCCCCAAGATAAGCATGTGTGCCAGTATTTGCAGGATCTGGGTCTAAGTAAGTGTTTCTTGCTGGATGGAAACACTAAAGAAGGGTGGCAGCAACTCTGCCCACCTTCCAAGCATGGGATTAGCTGGTGAGACAAGTCTGATTTACACACTAAATCTGATCCACACTGTGTGAGCCTTCTAAGCAAGGCTCACTATGGCAGGGTGCTGTATATGTGTAACCTAACTGTAGAGCTGCGCAACTCTGAACTTTTACGTCACAGGAGTTTCTACAGACTCCTGCCTCAGTTTATATCCTCATTGGTTTGCAGTGCTGCAAACTCTCATGACTGGTTGGTAAATCTTGCAATATTTTCTGTGGGGGCGTGGGGGGGGCCTTTAAACCCTAGTTCCTGGAGTTATGTGATTGCAAGAATCTCAGCTTCCTTCTAAAGAACAAAGCAAGCCTTTAGTCCTCAGAAAAGCTTGAACATGTGATCCAGCTACACCCTAAAGGCTCAAAAAACAGAAGGCAAATGAAAAAGGCAGAATCCTTTTTTTTTTCCTCCAAAAAAAATGTAATAATTTTTTAAGCCAATTTCATGACTTGGCGGGGGGAATAGGCTCCTGACTTTTGAATGCTTGGAGCTGGCAAAACTGCAACCCTGACAAATGAATCCCAAATCGCAAAGTGTAAGTCAAGCAAAATGGCTGATTGACATCTACTTTCAAATTGAAACACTATGAAATCATTAATTTCATAAGAGTCTGGCACAAACCTTTGTGAGCCTTTGAATACAACTGGTCTGAGATTTGAGTTTGCAACATAACCAGCAGCATTTTGTGTAATACTGGAAATCAATATGTTGCACAACTGTGAGGAAATCCCAGTCATGCCATGGAACAGATTATTCAAGTGGACAGTGGAGACTATACAGCATGCATGAATGTAATTATTATGTCAAGAATGGGGCAAGGATTAAGTGACATTGCACTAGATCGTGGGTAATATAACGTTTTTCTTTTTAATCTAAATACTGGAGCTACAAGCAAAGATCCAGCTAAACCAGTGAAACAGGATGAAGACATAAGAATGTAGGAACTCAGTAAACAGACTTAAGACAAGTAACATTCTGCACCAGGACCATATGCTGTGTTTGTGGGCTTGACATCTAGCAAAAACAAGGAGAAAAGGTTAACAAATGTAACACACACTGGATTTAAATGGTCATTAGCATGGAGAAAAAATTGAAATGGATCTTAAAAGCATTGCATGCTAATATGGAAATATGTTTGTTGCGTTTACAGCAAGCTAGCACAGAATGCTGAAACATGCAGCCCAATAGTCTGACAATACAAACGTTTGAGTTATACAATTTGCTGTTAACTGTAAATGACATAAACACAATAGGTATAAATAATACTCAGTACGTTCACTGTACACATACAACCTAGGCAGTACATCCCTACGTCATTTGGTTACAGATGTTGGGTATTCTTTCCCTCTCAAGGCCATACATATTCCAGTTATGCTCCCCACTCCTACCCAATTGTGCTTCCTCTGGATCCCAAGTTCTGCTTCCTTTCTTTCAAACCTCTTCCCATTAAATATGGTACCAACTCCACCCTTACTTCTCGCTCTCCCACTTCAATTCATGCTCTGCTGGCGCACAGGCAGTACTCCAGAAGCTGAGTCAGTGCCACCGAGCAGCCTGTAAACAAGCTGCTCTGACTTCAAGTGAGTTAGACCAGTCCCTAGCTCCACCCCCACTTGCGGCTTGGTAGAAGAAGGGAAGGATGGTGAAAGTGGGATGAGAATGGCCCTTAGCACCAACAAGAGAGTGCAGTGCTGGCAGTTAGCCTGTCTCCCTTCGGCACATGAAGCTGGCTGCTATGCTTTCAAGCTCCCAGGCCTGTGCACTGAACTAAACTTAAGAGTACAGCAGCAGCTGTGGTGCCACCAGCCCCAATTTGAAGATTCCTGAGTCTAGTTTCATCATTTCTGCATAGTAGACAGACTGTGTCTATAGTCACTCAAGCTGTACGTATTCAGCAACATCATTTTCTTCACTTTTGATCAATGTGAGTTAGCTGTTTTTAATTGGCATAGGTCTGTTGTGCCTCTCAGGTCACTTACTCTGTTCCAGCAGATGATACGTTATTACTGTCTATTCAAATGTGGTAAACGACTGTGGTATGTCCTCTACTTGGGTTCTGTGAGTGGTGCTAAATGTCAATCTGGTTGTGCTGCTTGAATTTTAGGTAGAGATCAGTACTTGACAGTTTTGTTTTAATTAGCCTTAGCACCAGTTATCCCAGCAGCAAAAACTGTCAAAGCTGCTTCTGTCCTTTCATTGTTTCTTTTTTTTAACGTTTTTTTAAACGTGGTTTCCTGAAATAAACTTTCCTTTTGTTCTCTCAAGGCTGAGTGGCTGGCACACTTCTCCCAGGCTTACTCATTAGCTGCTGGGACTCATGTTCAGTTTTGAACTTTGGCTCCATCCGATACCCCAAATTTATCTCCACAGTTTTGTTCTGAAGTCATCTTAGTCCCTTTGCTGGCTAATACCGCAGTGACTGCATCGCCACTGTTTCAGTCTTCCCAGAGCTTACCAGGACTAATTTACAACAAACTGTAAATAAAACTTCCTTTTGAGATTGTTTTGGTGGACACTTCAAAATGAGTCACATTTTTTACCTCCATATTTAATAAACTCTTCAGGGCAGGGAGAGTCCTGACTCTATGGTTAAGTAGCACCCAGCACAAAGGGCTTCTACTCCTGACTACGGCATCTAGCTGCTGATTTAATACAAATAATATATAAAGTTTGGCCCCAAATAAAATCAGTTGTAAATTCAAGAAGTCCCCAGAGTGGTACCTGTACCATTCATTAGAGATTATTAGTCTGATCCCATGACATATGGGTAAATGAAAATCAGGCCTACAGCCACCATTCTTATTTCACAGCTAAGACTATTTTAGCTCCTTTGGTCATGGCTTTCTCCCTCATCCTGCTGCACCTTCATGCTTGTTGCTATTTTAGTGGAACTGCAGAAGTCAGTCTGCTGAGTAAACTTCCCATTTCAAAGGACAAGGAATGAAAAAAAGATCTCAGAAAAGACTGTTTTTTTATGTCTTGTTTCCACCCATTTTTCACCCCTCCTCCAACTCATAACACCCAAGCAGCAGCCAGAAGTAATCTGTAACACAGGGGAAAGCCATGTAAATGGATGCTTGTTTACACACTTCAGAAAAAATGTAGCTTATTTTTTGCTTGAGGTCAGTTTCTCCTTAACCCCATGCCTGGGGCGTGGGAGTCAGGATAGTTAGCAGCAAACTCCATCTCCCTCTTGAATGTTACATAAAACTTCAGAGCAAAGATCATCAAAGTAATTAGCCTCTAGCACCATTTCAGACAATGCCCAGACTATAGAAGATTGGAAAACAATTCCTCCCTTATAGATTTGGGGGTCCTGGTGGCTGAACATGAGGTAATGCAATTCTAGGATGCATAAACAGGGGAATCTCAAGTAGGAGTATAGAGGATATTTTACCTCTATATTTGGCACTAGTGCAACCACTACTGTAATACTGTGTCCAGTTTTGGTGCCCACACTTCAAGAAGGATGTTGATAAATTGGAGAGGGTTCAGAGAAAACCACGAGAATGGTTAAAGGATTAGACAACATGCCTTATAGAGATATATAAACACAAAGAGCTCAATCTATCTTAACAAAGAGAAGGTTAAGGAGTGACTTGATTACAATCTGTAAGTACCTACACAGGGAACAAATATACAAATGGACTTGTCAATCTAGCAGAGAAATGGTGGGGTGTTGTAGACAAATTCAGACAGGACATAAAGGTGGTTCTTTTAAAGAGAGAGGATAATTAACCATTGGAACAATTTACCAAGTGCTGTGGTGGAATCTCCATCGCTGACTATTTTTAAATCAAGATTGGATGTTTTCCCAAAAGATATGTCCTAGAAATTATTTCAGGGAAGTTCTATGACTTATGCTATACAGGAGGTTAGACTACATGATCACTCCTCTGACCTTACAATCTATGATCAGATTTTTCCTTCTGAGAGTCAGCCTCACACTTATGAAGAAATACCCTTATGATATATATTTACAGATAGTTATAAAACTGGACTTAAACATTTTGCAAAGGTATTCCAATAAAAACAGCACAAAGGAGATAGAACTGTGTCTAGACAGGCTCGGAAACAACAACAACAGTGTAGAAAGTTTCTGAACCTGAAAATGCTGTTATGTGAAAACAAGGTACATTCTCCCTGGTGCATACAGCTATGTCTGCCTATGCTCAAAGTTACAAGTTTTACCTATATACAAAATACTTCTATTTTCCTTCAAACATAGTATTTTCTAAACATACAACATATGAGATGACCTTGGGGTGTCATATTTGCAACCAAAAGAGTTGCCTTGCCATTGAATTTGTTTTTAAAAAGTGCAG
Organism: Chelonoidis abingdonii; assembly: GCF_003597395.2. Lineage (NCBI taxonomy): Eukaryota > Metazoa > Chordata > Testudines > Testudinidae > Chelonoidis > Chelonoidis abingdonii. Next base: position 213,481,100 of record NC_133770.1, read on the forward strand.
CACATGTAATGCCTAATATGGAAGTGAATGGAGAGCAAGAGATGGGCAGAATAAATAAAAGTTAAAGCAGCAATGAAGTTCAAAGCTTTTAAGAGTTCCAGACTTCTAGCCAAAGAACACTCAGGAGGATAGAGACATGACTACTATCTCCAAAGGATCAAAGTCCACTGCAAAGCGCCAAAAGAAAAACAAATTGGTTTTAGTTATATAAAGATGTCCTCAATGACCCTCCCCTTGACATCCCCCAAAACACAGTAGAATTATTAAGGAACTGATTTTTCAGGGTAAGGATGGTTAGTTTTTTCAGTGGAGGACTGGAGTTGGGCAGCAACATTCAAATAAACTGAAATCCAAGCTGCAAATTTTAAGGTACATTTTTTTTTCAGAAACAGGTAAGTGATTTGGAAACTTAAGTCTCATTTTCAGAAGTGACTTTGAATGCATTTTCAAAGATATTTAGGCACCTTGTATGATTTTACAAAGGATCCTAAATTCCTCACTCACTTAGTAGCTTTTGTAAATTCCACTAGGCACCTAAGCAGAAAGGTGCCTCAACACTTCTGAAAATCTGGCCTTTAGGAGTCCAAATCTCTTTTTGAAAATTTTATCCCTCATCTCTCTTCCAGGCTGAGAAAACTGCAAGTCAGATTTCAACTTATTGTGATACCTGACAAAACAGCTAAATCAACCCCCTGATATTACTAGTGTAAGAAAAGAAGCAGGAAAATAATTCTGAGGCCATCTCCATACATCACAAAAGACCAATGAAGAGCACAAAGGCAACTGGTCTACGCTTTTCAGTTCACCTTCAAGAGAATGTTCTCCGCAGAGCTGTCATGTACATCAACTCAGCAATATTTAAGGAATGAGGCTGGGATTTTTAAAGGATTTTTAAGGCAGAGAGATGCCCAAATCTCACTGAAAGTCAATGGGAGTTGGGCACATAACTCCCTTTGGCTCCTTTGAAAAGCTCAGCCCAAGAGGACACTGTCAGGTAGCTCTGGTCCACCTCATCCCTGTAAATGTCCTTTTTACAACAACTTTGTAATTTTCTTGTGCAGGTCTCCGATCGACACAGAGAGAAGACATTCTTTTCAAGCTCATACTGGCTTCTTTCTATTTCAGTTATATTTGGAGCATAACTCGGTGTCTCCTATGACGCTTCTGTTCAACAAAACACACTGTATGCATCCGTTTTTAAAGAAAATATTTTATTATATTGTGGAAAAAAAGCATAATCATTCAGGTTCATATTGTTTAAAAAAACTGAACATTTGTTTTAGACAGCATGTTGGTATATTCTGTTCCACACGGGAATGATAAGAAGTCTACATCATTACTAGATATTGCACAGTCTGAAAGAAACAAAAACAAAAATCACATGATCTTGGGAACCATCTCACATTATGAAAAACCTACTAAGAAACATAAGAACAAAACAAACAAAAACACCCTTTGTTTCTACAGTAGCTTTAAGTTTATAATTCTTGGAATGACCATATTTCACTGAAGACCACCTCAGTGACAGGAAGCTTCATTTCAGCAATTCCTTGTGCAAATAAGATTAATAATAAAAAATGCAGTTAGTCTTTTGATATCACATGGGCAGCAATAATCACATATTTGTTAAATTCCTGCCTGAAAAAAAAGGGGGGATTAGGCCATAAGTTTTGCCTGCAACTCCATCTCTGCTGCCCTTTTGAGTGCAACGTCCACCAGAAGCTGAAATCCACTAAAATCTTGGTTGAGGTCTGGTGGGGTAGGAGGAGGAGTGTTAAAAAGGCCACTTTGTGCATTTGTACCAGGTCCTAGTTTAGAAGCATCCTCGTGGTATTCAAGAGGGTTGTCTGTGAATCTGCTAGCTGATGTCTGCTGCAGGTTGGTGGTCGGGCCTACACCAGCTGGCTGGCACAAAAGGAAAGGGGCATCTTTCAATGCAGTTACAGTGGTATGGCAAATCACTGAAGGTCGAGCCAAAACAGATCCTGGGGAAGAAGGTTTAGAAGAGACAGCCTTGTTTAGTCCTGTGGTACCAGAAAGAAATGAGTTCTCTTCCAACAGTGGAATGTAGTTTTTTGTGCTTGTGGAAGACTCCACTGGGCTGCCTTCAGAAATCTTGGTCCCTCTTCGTGAGATAGTGAATTGATTTGGATCCTTGCCATCCTTCCTCAGCATGTCAGGTAAAAGCCTGCGGCGTGCATTGATAAACCAGTTGCAGACCTGGGAACATAATGATATTTTAATTTCTACCTTCATTTACTTCCGCACTACATGCCATTAGAGTCTTTCAGTTAGATTAATGAATCCCTCCAAGCAGTTTCCTTAACTCTACAACAAAAGAGACTGATCGACAAGTTGTGACACACCTAGTAAAAACCTCTCTTCTTTCTTCTTCCCCAAAACTCTCTCTCCATTGCAAAAAAAAGACCGCTAGCCTGAAGTGAAAGGTTTAGCTTTTAACTCTGAACATATATTAACCTATTACCTATTGTTCTCTGCATTTAAGTTAATTAACAACAGGAAAACCTTTTCTCTCTGAAAAGAGCCACTCCTCCCACAAACAGTTACTGATTTTTCCTGCTCAACTGACTGTGTCAACAGACATAACATGAATTACCTCATTGAAATGCATCCTTGTTTAAATATCAAGCCAGTTTCCTGGGCAATAACAGATGACTTAACGTCTTTTTTAAAAAAAATATTTCTATATAAAGTAGTTTTTCTTTGTGATGTTATTAAAGAAATTTTACTTAACTAATTGCACCATTTATATCAAAACACTGATCTATAAAGATAAAAAATTAAAATTTACCACTAATAGTAATACTTTGCAATCCTATATGACTTTCCATCCAAAGATTTTAAAATACACAAACATTCATGCACTAAGGGCTTGTCTACACTATCACTTTTGTTGATATAACTTACGTTGCTCAGGGCTGTGAAAAACAGCCACCTGCGTGATGTAAGTTACACTGACAGAAGCACCGGTGTGGACAGCGCTCTGTTGGCAGGCGAGCAGCTACAGAAGTGATTTTACAGCAGTGCAATTGCCTCAGTACAGCTGTGCCACTGTAAATTCACTAGTGTAGACAAGCCCTAAAGTGTCTCAGCTTTCCTGTGAGGTTATCCATACTACAGTGGAGGAAAGAGAGGCACAGAAAGGCTAAGTGCCATGCCCAGAGTCACACATGTTTCAGTGGCAGAGTCTAGAACAAAATCCAAATCTTCTGACTTGCCATTCCCAAATAAGGGCTTCATCCTGCAAACATTCATGCATATGAATAGCTTTACCCATGTGACTTGTCCCACTGACTTTATGAATCAGGAAGACTCATATAAATAAAAGTTACATATACTCAAGTGTTTGTAGGATTAGGCCCAAAGTCACCACTTTAATAGTGTAAAGAAAATTATACTGTTAATACATGTGCTTATCACCCTGATCACTCTGCTTACGTGCAAGGATTAACACACATGCTTAACTTTATGCACTTGAAGTCACTTTAGCCACAATGTGCAAAATTAAGCATGTGCATAAGACACTACAGTATCAGGGACATCATCTGTAAGCTTATGTTTGTACGCTACCTAGAACAACAGGGTCCTAATCTTAGTCAGTGCCTTTGGGTGCTACCACAACACAAAAAATAACAACGCATACAGAAAATTACATCTGCAGTATGAACATTTTTAGAGAGACTAGAAAGTAGGTAACTTCAGATGTGAAAACAAAGGCTTATTTTTATTTTAATCGGAGCTTTTAAAAATACCTGTAGTGTAGAAAGGTGTGTTTGTCGGGACAATAGTGCTTTTTCTTGCTCTGATGGATAGGCATTGTATCGGTGCTCATACAGCCAGTCCCGAAGAATCTGCACTGACTCCTTGGGCAGGTTACCACGTCTCCTCCGTTTGCCTGAGGCAGTGGAAGAGGAAAGATCCAGTGGAACATCCATGGTGTCATCATCCTCCGTCTCACTGCCAGATATTGCAGCTACACCAACAGTAATAAAAAGGTGAGAATAGTCACTTCAATTCAATACTTCTTATTTACAGCATTTCACTTCAACACTTCTCTCTCTCCCTCCCTCTATATATACGCTTCCTAACGTAAACATACTGTATATAATTATATAGAGAAATATATACATTATTTTTTAATTTATGAAGCACTAACAAGTGGACAATTCCTTGCCAGCTCAGATGTTGTGAGCCTTTATTGTGAGTCAAACCAGGCCTCATGTTTAGAGGATGTGTACTGTAACAAAAGTAGCACCAACTACCTATTCCTACGGGATACTTCTCCACACAACCTCATTTACTGGTTCCCTTAGCAACCTTTTATTTGGTCATATGCAGTAAGTAACTTCCATCTGATGCCAATATCATGCCAAATATTGGTCAGCAAAAGGTGCTACTGTGCTATGCCTCCAACAATCTTTTTTCTTCAAGGCTGTTTCATGGCTAGGCAAAAAGCCAATAGACAAGAATTTCAAAACATACACGCAACCTAAACCTTGGCTGTATTGAATTACAATTTAACATGGTGGTGCGTCTCCTTCTGATTAAGGATAGCTTTATAGGTTTAAAATGTTAACAGTGCTTTCCAGAACTACTAATAAAAAATGAATGGCAAAGGAAAAGAACAGAAAGCAAGTTGTGGCTGGTTCTTCTAAAGTGACACAAAATTCACTCACTGAGGAAAAAGTGCACAGCAAGGTAACAGTAACTGCCTAAATAGTGCCACACGGTAGTACAGATTTGCTATTATTTATTTTTCTGGAGAACATGCCACACTTCAACTTTGCCCTGATTACTTATGCTTTGCACCTTATAGTTTTCCCTCACACTTCAAGTAGTGTAGTTATTCAGATTTTGAGATATGTTTACTGCAAGAACTCTAGATTTACAGTTTTACTGCACATTTTTCTCCCATAGAGTAGGAATTTATTTCAATCTCATTTAGACATTGTCTTCTGTAATTAATTCAGTAAACCATATTATTAATAATTTGGAACTACAATATGTAAACAATCAAATAGATACTTCATATTCTGTGGCTGAACAACAGTCTGCAATTCCGCTCTTCAGTGTGACTTGAGGAAACAAACAAATAGCACTGAAATCCATAAAGGAAACTTTGCTTTGGCTTAAGTACTTTAATCCCACCAGAAATTTTAGGAATCTTACAGACCATATATAAATCTAAATCACAGATACCACTAGATTCAATTAGCACAGTTCAGAAAGCTTTTCTGATTCACAATAGATTTGCTTTCCAAAGCATTTTCTAAAAATGACAAAAGGAAAATGAGGCCCTAAATCACTTTTAAGTTAGTTTGAACATCCATTTTATTTAAAAAAAGAAAATAAACTTGCATATTTATAAAAGCAAGCAAAGTTAAAAACCAGGCAGAAAGGCTTCATATGGGCAGAACTTAAACTAAACTAGAAAAAAATCAGTTCTATTAAAATGGAAGCTATGCCTGTGAAAAGATGCAACTATGAAACTCTACATTTATGTTCATACTTAAAAGATTTAATGGGTATTGATGTCAAACCCAAAAGAGAGAGAACTAATTGTGAGTTTTTGCATAGTAGTTTCACAGATACCTATGAAATGCACATAGGTGTGACGGAGTTGAGCATTTGATAAGTTTTGCCTTATCTCTATTCATGAACAAATCACAGCATTCTTGAATTTGTCATTTGCAATTATTCAGATTTATCCAGGGAATTTTTTGTTAATACTGTGAATATTCACAATTCAGTCTGTGGTGGTTACTTAAGTAACTTGTGTGGTATTGTTTCTGTTCCCTGGATGGATGATTTATGTAACTAACCAACACTCTGAATGTTACAGAGTTACAGAATGTTGAATATACAATTCATACTATGATGATTAGTTACATAAGTTATCCAGTCAGGGTACAAAAACAATGACATGCAATTTAAATAACCAACTCAAGGTAAATTCTGAATTGTATATTTGATTTAGTTCTTAGTGCATGTATGTGGTATTTTCATGTGGGGGAAAAAAATCTACCATGACCCTAATAGCTTCACATTAAAATATTATTTTGCTTGAAAAGTAAGTTATGATGGCTCTGCACAGCAGCTCACTAACTGTAAAGTAGACTTATGACTAGCTGAAACTAGTTTACAGAATTCAGAGAAAGCTGTAGCATAATCCCATGGTTTAAAGTTGAAGCTAGACAAATTCAGACTGTAAATAAGGTGTTTTTAAATGTCTAACAGTGAGAATATTAAACACTGGAGCAATTTACCAAGGGTTGTGGTGGATTCTCCATCCCTGACAATTTTTAAATCAAGATTGGATGCTTTTCCAAAAGATCTGATCTCGGAATTATTTTGGGGGAAGTTTTATGGCCTGTGCTATACAGAAGGTCTGACTTGGAATCTATGAATTTATCTAATGTTCCAAACATTTCTGGTTTCGCTTGTGGTAGATTAAAAATGTTGCTGCACTGATTTTTTTAAAGAGGATAATAAAATGTTAGGCTACAGAGACAGTTATCAAAACAGAGACCTTGGGAGCCAGGAAAAGAAGGAGCTGAAGGCAAACCAATGGTGCAAAGCAGGAACCAAAGAGGTGCAATCACTGTGCCTACTCAGAGGAGTAAACTTACATTCATAAGTGCAGTTATATAGAAATCATTTGAGATTAAACTCTCAAGGTTTAGTAAACATTCCATGCTAAAGCTTCTTTCTAAACAGTAAGACCAGAGTTCTGCTTTGATAACAAAGATTTAGTTTTGGAACTGCTGTTCTTTACCAGCTGCTAAAATTTGACATAAAAATTTATTCAAAAAACCCCACCAAAAATATTTGTTGCAGATGCAATCTTTCTGAGATCACATTTCTTTTTTTCAAAAATTAATCAAATAATATTGTCCTTCAAACAACTGTAAGTTTCCTAACTGTAACGCAGTAATAAAAAAAAATAAATGAAACAACACTGGAGTCTGCCCTTTGATCTGCTTACTTAGTGTGAGACATGTTTCCTCAATTTTATGACACAAAACAGGTTTGGGTTAAACAGGAACAAACGGCATTGCAGTTTCTCATTTAAATAAAAGAGCACCAGACCTCTGAACCCTTAACAAACATCTCCAACGGCATGTGCAGAAGCTGTAGCAACAGGAAGTTAAGGCTGTAGATCTCATACAACCTCAGCTGATACTCTGAGAGCAGAAGCCACGTTGTTGCTGTCAAAACCTGTGTTTTCATTAGAACATTCGTGCTGATTGCAACTCAGCTTTGTTTTTTCTTTTTGTTAGTAATCAGACTATATGCTGTTGGTTTCCTTTTTAGTAGGGCACAGTTGAAAGGCTTCCCACCTAGGCTCCATGTCTGAACCATTTACACCCCAGAGTAAGGGCTTGTCTACATGCAGAATACCTCCATCTGATTTTAAGTTGTGATTTTAAAACTAATTTTGTTATACTTGTATCAAAGCCTTTGTGGACACTTATTTCTGTTTAAATCAGGCTTTTACAAGTTAGCTTCAGTTGATTATATGTTTAAACTGAAATAAGGCACTCTTAAATTGATGCAAGAATGTCTACAGAGTGTTTTGCACTACTTAAGCTGAACTGGTGCACGTTTGTATGTAAACGGCCTAAGACACAAGAAGTGACCCTGTCTCTGATTCTATAAGCTTTACTCAGATAAGCAGTCCTTATTCATACAAAAATAGTTTAACTGATTTCAGTGAGGACTACTCCTAAAGGTTGTCGGATCGGCAGGCCCCCTTCTTTTATATAATGTGAACTGATTTACCTGCACCCAGCTTCTAGTCTGGCAGCATGTAGAGAATTTAACATACTGTGTTACATCACATCACAGGACAAAGAGTTCCTCAGTCCCTTTCTTGTTCACTTCTAGGGAGATCATGCCTTAAACACTGCATAAAATTCTGAGAACCTCAATACCTGGATGATACTAAATAACGGGAAAGAATTCAGTTAAAGCTTCCTGACTCAAAGGGCTGGAGGGACAAATCTGATGAAGAAAAAAATAATTATGTGCATAGTTTTTCAAATTGATAACTAAAGTTAATATGGAAAAAACTATCAGTACTTATTAGGTATGAACACCAAGAAGGAGAAAGAATTATTTGGGATAGATTGGGGCCTTAACTAGGAGAAATGGAATGAAGTTAAGCAAATTAAAATTTGGGCTGAATATCAGGAAAAAATATCCTATTGTATTGTAGCAGAGCTTCTCAGGATAACTGGTAAACCCAATTGTTTGAATCACTTGAAACTGAATGAGTATACTGCAAGGCAGTCTCCTTTGGCAGAAGGAATAGATTAGCTCCATTTTTATGTTTCTGTGAATTTCTTTGGTTGGGTTTTATATGTCTATATCTAGATAATATTTCCAATCTAAAAAGCCCCCAATCTTCCTGTAATTGACTTCACTAGGACCACACAGTCATATGCATAATCTTCAACAGGTCTATTTCTTTGCAGGACTGGAGACTACAAGTGTAGTCTATAGGGCTAGCCTACCTTCTTATATATCTTCTCTTATGGGTTTATTTGTTTTATCATAATAGGATTATAAATTTGTATTAGGAGTATTTTTGGCTGTAATGCAAGGCCACATCCTGTATGCTGAGCTAATGCAAGTTACCATACATATGTTTGAGACTGTTAGCCTAGAGAGGTGATGATTATATATATAAGTATATAGGTATGTAGGTGAACTTTAACGTAGATAAGTGAGGATGGTTAAAAGCAAGATAGTATAAGTAGGGGCAACCTAAGTTCATATAGTCTTCAAACTTAGCAGGTACACCACAAAGAACACAGAAATAACTGGCTAGGCCAGAAATAACAGATAGTATGAATATGTTATTAATATGTACAAACATACCAGCCTATGGATGAAAGTGTACCCTGATATTTTTTGTGGGTGAGGAAATTAAGTTTGGACACGGAAGGAGGGCACATGAGAAAGCTGCAGTGTGACTGCTATAAGAGCTACATTCATTATTATTATTTAGGAAATAAACTTTTGCCATCCATGGAAGAGGTTTCAGAGATTTAACTTAAGATATATCAATTTGGAAAGGAACTTTAGTTAAAGGTTTGTGAATTTTTTTTTAAATAATCACGTTAAATAGTATCGATAATTAACCAGATCAGACATAGGAGCTATGGGGATGTGTAAGGGAATTTTCCATAGCAGATAATTAGAAAAGTTTTCCTTTTCCTTTAAATGTGATTTTACAAGTGGAAGGAACCAGTTTTCTTTCCTCTGCATTGCTTGAGATTTACTGGTTCCACGAAGTAGGCTAACTTGGCTGTACTACAGAAAACAAATGAAATCTGAAATCAGGTCATGCTCTGAAACTTGAGTATCAAAATACAGGCCACAAATGCAAACTGCAAGCCCAACCTTTAATTAAAAAGGAAACAACAAAAATCATTGTCCTAACTTCTTTGAAAAGTGTGTTTGCATCTGTGAGCTTCTTCTCACTTCCTAATTTCTGCCACATAAACTCTCAAGCAATGGTTTTCTGTCTCAAAGGTTTGCGTTCCAATATGCTGCCTTTCATTGTTTCAGTGCAGAACTCCCAAATCACAAGGCAGATTACACACAGAGAGAAATACATAGGCAGACAAGGTAACCTCGTCAGCATTTTTCACACATATTTAGTTTGGGGGCGATGACAATAAAAGTTGGAAGTGCGTGAAGCTGGTTATTTAGACAACCAGTAGCTTGCCCTCCGGGAGAGGAATCTGAACAATGGAAACAGCAGCAGACAGGAAACCAACTCATCACCTACTGTGCAAATAGAGAGCACAGGAATGTTCTAAAATAACTAGTCTAAATAATTCAGTAAAACCATATACCTCCAGTAACCTTAACAATCTGAACAAATCTACAAAAATGGGAAAATCTAGAGTCAAGGCTGTAACTGTCTGTCTCTAGGTACAGAGGGCCGGGCTTGGTATGCAACACGTGTTATCTAAAATCACTCCAGTTAGGAGAACACTGAAATATTTGGCGGGGGACGAGGGGGGGGGTATATACATACAAAGTTTCGGTTTGAACTCTGAATTCCTTGCTTTTTTGAGAGTGTAAACGGGACCCGCACTGAATGTTGTCTAAAGTTTGCCTTTGCGGCTTAATTTCCTTTGTGTGTTTTATTTTAAATCAGTATAATCCAAGATTACTTATGAGAACTACAAACTATATTAGAGCACATCTTTAAATTATACACCAAGAATTCAGAAGGTGCTTAATAGGTGTATAAAAACACATACTCTAATGGCTCCAGGAACATTAACAACGAAGTAGATTTCTGGACCCTTGAACCACAAGAGAATGTAGTAGGAAAAACAACACTGCTCTAGAGTAGTAAGCATGCGCAGTACTTCTTTTTTAACCCTCATTATTTGGATAATTTAAAGGTCTTTAAATACAAAAAATCCTTAATATACATTACTGATTAGCCATTTAAAAATGGGGAGATGGGGAACTGACAAGGAAACAAACATCCGAAAAGGTTTTTTTTTTTTTTAACAGCAGTAACGTTTTAAAAATGTTTTCCAATTCTTTGCAGACACGTTTTAGTTTTCAAGATACTTAGGAGGACTACAGATGGAAATATCGACAATCCCATGATTATATAAAGTGTTCAAGTGGTAATTACGTAAGTAACACCAATGAAAAGTTTTTCAAACGTCTTTTTTGCTGCTTCCCCGCCACGTGGTGGGTTAGTTTTTAAATCACTTTACTTTTAGTCTTTTCCAAAAAAAAATAAGTCTTTGATAAAAAGGCAAGAGAAATCTGCAGATCGATTTAAAAAAGTCTCCCTTTAAATTCTCCAACAGCCCCCACTTTTGTCCCCTTTCCCCATACTAACTCGCAAACAAAGAGCTCCGCCACCCCGTTGTTCAGACTGCAATGCTCAGAGAGTTGTATTTGGGTTGGGATTTGCTTTTTAAAGTTGTGAAAACAATTCCAGTCCCGTCCTTGGGGACCGGACTGGAGAAATTAGAGTGAAGAGAGAGAGGGAAGTAAAAGGCTGCCCTTTAAAAAAGCGAAAATAAAACTTTGTTGGGGACAAAGCAGGCAGTTGACCGGTTTTTGACAGAGAGCCAAGCAGCCTGGAGAGAAAGCAGCGTCCAAACAGCCCCTCATGTTTTGTCTGGAAGTGAAACATTATCAACTGCCATTTCAGACATGAGCTCAACAAAGAGGAAAAGGACCAGATTAGAAAGAAAAAGAGGGTGAGAAGAAAACCGGTTCCACTTTATTTAATAAGCCAAATCAAACTCCAATGAAGTTTAAACCACACGCCTGTTATTTCCATATGGCGAAAACAACATGCTTTCCACTTTCTCAGCCAGGTTTAGCAACAGCACGCTGAGAAATCACTGTCTCTCTCACACTCACCCCCCCACCCCCTACCTTTTTTACTTTTCATCGTGGTCTCGAGCCCCGGACTGCACCAGCTGGCAAGGCTTGCTACCCAACGGGCACCCCACGCACAAATCAAGTTGCTTTTTCTTGCTTGCGGAGCAATCTCCGCTTTGCAACTTGGAAGGCGGGTAGAGGGCTCCCTTCCCAGCCGTGGCTGCTACCCAGGGCGCTTCAATGGGCTGTCCGTTGTGTCACCGCGAGCTGACAGCTTCCTTCTGCCAGGGATGTTTGGTCCGGATTTGGTGCTTTCCCTCTTCTTTCTTTGTTCTTTTTTTCCCCCCTCTCCGATGCTGGGCCCCAGCTTGTCAACGTGAGAAAAGGCACCAGGGGGAAAAGGTACCCTCCGCCCACCTTTCAGCAATGAGTAAGTGAGAGAGTAACTGAGAGCAATAGACGCTTTGCCTCCTCCTCCTCTCTGGCTGCGGAGACGGTTGTCAGCGGAGGGGAGGGAGCGGGATACTCACACACACAACAGAGCGTGTGATGTGACAGTGCAGGGCAGGCAGAGCCTCTGCGCCTTCTGGTTCCTGCCTTTCTTCCTAGCCAGGCGTTTGATCATTAAACTGGGAAGGGGGAGGAGGATTTTGACAGCTGCCCCTGACTTAGCCTCCTCCTGTTGCTGCCGGATGAGCCACCCACTCCTTAGTGTGAAGAGAATGGAGAAGAAAGAAAAGCAGCGTAGCGCAAGAAAAGAGCGCTTAAAAGATTAGCATAGCATTGAACAAGCCCTGCTCTTCCTCCCCACCCCCACGGACCCCCCCCAAAAGAAAAAATAACTAAGACACCCAAAGGCTCTTTGCTCCTTCTCCTGCTCGGGGGTTGTTATGGTTGGAGTCGCCTTGTTCTGATGCTGATGGGCTTGCAGGGCAGTTTCGAAATTCCTGGCACGCCGGAGCCCGAGACACACTGTCATTCTCACATGCTTCCAAACTTCTCAATCACGGTGCGCGCCGCAGCGTGGCGTGCTCGGAGTCAGCGCGCTGCAGTCCCAGCGGGCCCCCAGCTGTGGCTGCCTTGACTGGAAACGGCGCAACGCGCTTTTAGGGGCTCATCCGGTAAATAATCTAGACCCTTGTCCAACGCGGATCTGGTGGCCTTGGGATTCTTTCTTTCTGACCCCCCCCCCCCAGTATTTTAGAGGAACGAGCACGAAAGCCTCCCCTTAATTCGGGTTTGGCAGGTCCACCCGTGTGAGAGAAGATTCTCTCGTGCTGGGGTTATTTTAAGCCGATTTTTAAAGGGTTTTTTTTGGTTTGTTTTCACTTTTTTTTTTCATAGGCTTTGCTGGGCGTTTCAATGAGACATGCTCGCTCGTGGCTGTTTAAAAAACAGCTCGACTCATCCCTCCTCAGTTATCACGTGGTTTCAGCAACAGTTTATTTTGCTGTGAGTCTTTGAGATGAGACATGCTGGAGTTTGACCCCCGCCCCACGAGGTCTTTCCATTGACTGAAAGGGGAGCTGGCTCCAGCTCGTAAAATAAGGAAGGCAGCTTTCCTGCAGTTCCTTTGTGCTCGTCCTTTATCGGTTCCAGAACTGGATTTTGTTTGATCAGGACAAATGAAAGTATTGACATAAAACGTGTGAGGCGCTGAATTCAAGGGGCTTATCCTCTGCTTGAACTTTAGCAGGGAAAGCAAACGGGCCCCTGTGCACTCACTCTCAACACCACGTAACAGTGTTTGAATTAAGGAAGGAGCGCTCCCCATAGTTTAGGTTGTAAAAGGAAACCTGGTTTTAAATTACACAATAAAACAGACTAGGAACCATGGCTTTACTTTAGGTCTAGCAGCCTACAGCTAGGTACAAAAGCCCATGCGCGCCTCACGCAGAAGGGGAAGCAATAGTATTTTTTTAAAATGTCCTCAAACACCTTGTAGCTGTTTTTTATAGAGTAATTACCCAGCCATTGCTGAAGATAAAACAGCTGTGACGTTCTGAATGAGGGACATATGTGGAATGGGGAGAGTGGCTTTGGAGCAATTTAAGTTAACAAGGCACTAGTGTTTGCTGCTGCCTTCGTAGTGGTTCTCTTTTATGTAATTTAGGGCAATCTGGCACAGAGATTGGTAGCTCATATCCGGTGTGTCTGTGTGAAAGAGACTGAGCAAGGAGTGAGTAAGCGAGCGGGGAAGGGCCTCGCGGCAGTCAGACATACTGACTCACGGAGGCTTGGGCCAGTATAGTGAGAGTAGGGGAGGAGACAAGCAGTGCAGGCTAGTGCATGGGTTGGGAAGTGAATGCTGTGTAACTTACGAAAGCAGCAACAGAGCGGGTCACCTGTTTGCAGAACCAAAATTGCTATTCAAACTTTCCTGGTGTTACTAGATGGGTTGGGCAACTTCAGCTTGGGGGAGTGGGAAAGTAGCTTCCTTTCCCACTAGCTGTGTAGATCTTAAGTTTTTTATTATTTTTTGGCCACGGGGTGGGTGGCTTTAAAAAAAAATACTAATTGACTAATTTTGTGGCTCAGGTGAGGGAGGTCTAAGTGTGTAGCTAAAATTCAAGATGCTTTATAAGCATTCATGCCTCAGTTAGTTATCCCCCTCTAGGAGTGTGAAAGCAAGAGACCTAGTCAAGAGTGGGTATTTTTAACTTGAAATAAAATAAAACTGCTGAGGCACTGGTGATGACTCATGGGATTTTTTTGTTTGATGTTTTCCTGTTCCCAGCTGAGAGGTTTGAGTTCATAACTGGGTTTTTGTACATCTTTCCCAGGTAATCCTAAAATATAATTAAGAGATCTTCTGGGGGTACATCAACTCATCTAGATAGTTACCTACTTTTGCAACAGGCTACATAAAAACCACTAGCAAAGTCAGTATCAACTAAAATGTCATATAATGACTTTATATTACTGTTGTCTGTATGCTATATATTGAAATGTAAATACAGTATTTATATTCCAGTAGACTATTTTTATAATTATGGTAAAAATGAGTCAACACTTTTTCAGTAATAGGGTGCTGTGACACTTGTATTTTTATGTCTGATTTTGTAGGCAAGTAGTATTTGAGGGAGGTGAAATTTGGGATATGCAAGACCAATTAGACTCCTGAAAGGGGTATGGTAATCTGGAAAGGTTGAGAACTCCTGCTTTAGAAGATGCTACATAACAGCCAGACCTGTTCTCACTCACTAGCTTCTTATTGGCTTTGGAGTTGCTAACATGTTAGTAGTTTAAATATTAGTTTGTACATTATGAGTATATGGAAAACAAGTAATTTGGTGAAAATAAATCAGGGTTGTGTGCCTATCATGGGTACTGAGATGCCCTTGCCGCCTCTTGTTCTAGAAGTGAGAGGGTTGTATATTATTAGTACTACCAGGACAGGTGCTCTTGGGCCACCCAGAACTAAGGGGGAGGAACTAATAAGCACAAATTACCAGTGATTTCCCAGAAGGAGAAAACAGAGACAGGAGTGGTGGTCAGGGTAAAAATCAGATAACCAGAAGGGATACGGAGCAGAGAACCACTGACAGTGCCTAGTGCTTCTCAGAGGTATCTAAAGGGTCAGTGGACACTGCCCAGAAGAACTCAGCTGGGAGGTGCCAACTTTCTGATTACAGAAAACCAAACACCCTTCCCCCTACCCTGCCCCTTCTCTGAGGCCCCAGGCCCCATCCCCCCACTCACTTCATCCCCTCTCCCTCTGTTGTGGGCTATCCCCACCTTTACTCATTTTCACCCAGCTGGGGCAGTGGGTTAGAGGTTCGGAGTGTGGGAGGGGGGCTCAAGGTTGGGGTATGTGGGGGGGGGGGGAGGGCTCTGAGGTGGGGCAGGTAAGGGCTTTGGGGTGCACGGTGGGGACTCTGGGATGGAGTTTGGGTGCAGGAGGAGGTTCTGAGCTGGGGCAGGGGGCTGAGGTGTGGGAGTGGATTCCAAGCTGGTGCAGAGGGCTGGGGTATGTTTAGGAGGGTGAGGGCTCTGGCTGGGGATTAGGAGGTTTGGGGTACAGCAGGAGGCTTTAAGATGGGGCTGAGGGGTTTGGAGTGTGGGCTCTGGGAGGGCATTTGAGTGTGGGAGGGAGCTCAGGGCTGGGGCAGGGGGTTGGGGCATGGGAGGGAGTGCAGGATCTGTGCAGTGCTTACCTTAGGTGGCTCCCAGAAGCAGCCAGTATGTCTTTGTGGGCTTCTAGGCAGAGGCACAGCCAGGTTTTTCTGTGCACTGCCTCTGGCCGCAAGCACTGCCCCCACACTGTCTGGAGCCTCCCTGGCTGCCCCTGAGCCTAGGGGCTGCAGGGATATGCCATCTGCTTCCAGGAGCCATGCGGAGCTGGGCAGGCAGGGAGCCCTGCTGTGCCACTGACTGGACTTCTAGTGATGCTGACCAGAGCAGCCAGGGTCCCTTTTAGACCGGGTGTTCTGGTCGAAAAATGGATGCCTGGCAACTCTAGCTGGGAGGCCTCACTGGAAAAGGGAACAGAAATAACCTCCACAATCACAGAGTATCGCTCCCCCTCATCTAGCCTCCTCCTCCTGGTATAATGGATGGCTGTGCTGCCCATTGCTGTAAAGTAAGTTAATTTAGATCCCATCATTTTGTATGTATAGTTGGGATTATGTTTACCAAAGTGCATAAATACAAAGTAATCAACACTGAATTTCATCTGCCATTGTGTTGCCCAGTCAACTAGTTCAGTGAGATTTCTTTATAACGCTTCACAGTCTTCTTTGGGCTTAACTATTTTGAGTAATTCTGTATTGTTTGCAAATTTTGCCACCTCACTCTTTACCCCTTTTTCCAGATCATGTTCATAATATGTTGAACAGCACGGCTTATAGTATAGATAACTGGGGAACACTGCTATTTACATCTCTCCATTCTGAAAACTGACTGTTTGTTTGCTTCCTGTCTCTTAACCAGTTAGTGATCCAGGAGAGGACCTTCCCTCGTATCCTATGACTGCTTACTTTGCTTAAGAACCTTTTGTGAGAGACCTTGTCAAAGACATTCTGAAAGTCCAAGCACACTATATCCACTTGATTACTCGAGTTCATGTGTGACCGCCTCAAGGAATTAATAGGTTGGTGAGTTATGATTTCTTTTTACAAAAGCCATGTTGACTCTTCCCCAACAAATAGTGTTCATCTGTCTGACAATTCTGTTCTTTACTATAGTTTCAACCAATTTACCTGGTACTGAAATTAACCTTACTGGCCTGTAATTGTCAAGGTCCCCTCTGGAGCCTTTTTAAAAAATTGGTGTCATGTTCACTATCCTCTAGTCAGCTGGTACAGAAGTTGATTTAAATAAGTTACATACTACAGTTATACTTTTGAAATTTCATATTTGCGTGCTGTGATGCAGCAGGAGAGGGTTAGAAGGGAGCCGTATTCCCTGTAAGGGGAAGAAAGTTTGCTATAGATTAACTAGAGCACCTGAAGCCAATTAGAGCACCTGCAGTCAGTCACATGATAAAACCCCCCTGCTTCAATCAGACAGTGTGGAAGTTGGAACAGAAAGGATTGGTGTTGGAGCAGAGAACAGTTTGGAGAAGTGCTGTGGGGGGCTAAGAAGTCCAACATTCTAGGTAAAGGGGCACCTGGCTAGTACAGAGGGAGGGCAGGAAGCCCCCGCCCCCCCCACAAGCTGAAGGGCAAGAGAGGGAAGTAGCCCAGGGGAAGGAACTGTCAGTTAAAATGGTTTACCACTATCCTCAGGGGCCCTGGGCTGGGACCTGGAGTAGAGTGTGGGCCTAGGTCCCTCCCTCTCCACTCCACTCCTCTAAGACTCTAGTGGGGCAGTTAATAGTCCAATTCAGGAGCAAGAAATGGTGCCCTGAAACCTCCCCCCAGAAGAAACAGAGTGAGACCCATCATAATAGTGCTGGCAGTTTGCCACAGTGCCTTCAAAACTCTTGTGTGGCTAGCATCTGGTCCTGCTGACACATTACTGTTAAAGTTTGTTTCAAAATCTCTCTTGACATCTCAGTCTGGGACAGTTCTTCAGATTTGTCACCTCAAAAGAATGGCTCAGGTGTGGGAATCTCCTTGCATTCCCTGCATTGAAAATGGATACAAATAATTCATTTAGGCTTCTCTGCCATGGCTTTATCTTCTTCGAGTGCCTCTTCAGTATTTCAATTATCCAGTGGTCCCACTGATTGGTAGGCTCCCTGTTTCTGATGTACTTAAACAAACTACTCATACACCTTCCAGTAAAATTAACATTTTTCCTCTGGGTTCTACTTTGCATTTTTCAACCCTGAATTTAATTTGCCAGGTTGTTTACCTAGCTTATGTAGGTCTCTCTGAAGTTCCTCACAGTCCTCTCGTTCTAAGTAATCCTAAGTAACTTTGCATCATCTGTGAATTACTACTTGCCACTCTTCCAGATCTTTAATGTATTAAATAACAGAAGACCTAGTAAGGACTCTTGATGAAAGTTGACCTTTTAATTAAATCCTTCTTTTTGCTTTCTGGGTTTTAGCCAGTTCTTGATCTGTGAAAATATTTTGCCTCCCTGCCCACCATGACTATTTAGCTTCTTTAGTAGCCTCTTGTGTGGAATCTTGTCAAAGGCTTTTTGGAAGTATACATTATTTATCAGCCAGTTGTGCACATGTACATAAAGATTAAAAGCCACAGAGATGCCATAGGGGAAGTTTATGAAATGTAATTTCTCCACTAAAATTCAGATGTGACTTTTTTTTTTAAAGTGAATTAAGTTTAATCTCATTTAGGATAATGAATTGTACTAGATGGTGGTCATTTTCAGGAATTAAAATGTGGTCAATGAATTGGATACCTCAGGAAATATGGAACCTATGGTCTCTGGGTCTATATTAGTGACAACTTTTGTCTACTACTGACAAATCTCTCAGCTGATTTGTGTTCCGTGTGTAACCTGTTGTTGGTTTTAAATCCACTTTGTATTATAGTGGAACACGGGAGTCTATATGAACACCACGATTTTAACTGGAATCCTTGTTGACAGTTTTTCAGCATAGCTCAAGAATTTGTAGGCAAGCAAAAAACACTACAATCTGGTTGATTTAGCGTACCTCCCTCTATGCATTATACCTCATTTGAAAGCTTATGTCTACTTTAAGAGGAGTCATGATGTGGTGCTGTCAAGTGGTGATGTTACCACAGAAATGAGGATAAACAGTGACATAGAATCATAGAACTGGAAGGGACCTTGGGAGGTCATCTAGTCCAGTCCCCTGCACTCAAGGCAGGACTAAATATTATCTATACCATCCCTGACAGATGTTTGTTAAACCTGCTCTTAAAAATCCCCAGTGGTGGAGATTCCACAGCATCCCTAGGCAATTTATTCCAGTGTTTAACCACTCTGACAGTTACAAAGTTTTTCCTAATGTCCAATTTAAACTGCCTTTGCTGCAATTTAAGCCCATTGCTTTTTGTCCTTCCTCAGAGGTTAAGAGGTCTCCTTCCTCCTTGTAAGAACCTTTTATGTACTTGAAAACTGTTATGTCCCCTCTCAGTCTTCTCTTCTCCAGACTAAACAAACCCAATTTTTGTCAGTCTTCCCTATAGCTCATGTTTTCTAGACCTTTAATCATTTTTCAGAGAGGTAGCTGTGTCATAAAGCATAATTCCCAATTCTGAACCTTACCGTCCAAAAGTGGGTGCCTGCATGAACCTCCAAGCTTAATTTCCAGCTTGGATCTTATAGCGCTGCCACCAGACAGGAATTACAGTGCTTCCCTCACTCTGGTCTCCCCAAAACCTCCCCTGGGGGACCCCCAAGACTGATTTCCCTTTGTTGTAGACTCAGGGCATCTGACCCCCTCCCCTTGTCTCCTCTTTATTTCCTCCCCGGCTTCCCCTCCCTGGATGGCCCTGGACGATCACCCTATTTCAATTCCTTGAATTGCAAAACAGAGAGATCAAGTTTCTTTCACCCAGTCCGAGTCCCTGCAAAGGTAAGCTTTGCACTCTGACACAAAGAGATTTTCCCTTCCCCCCTGTTTCCTTCCTCCCCACCAATTCCCTGGGACCTGTTGGATTTTTTCCTAGTTTAAAATTCG
>NC_133770.1:213501600-213520137 GCF_003597395.2 Chelonoidis abingdonii
GTCTATAAGTGAGGACTGGCCTGTCTCCCAAGATCTGTGAGAGTGAGGGATCATCTTTAAGGATAGGTTGTAGATCTTTGACGTGCTGGAGAGGTTTTAGTTGGGGGCTGTAGGTGATGGCTAGTGGCATTCTGTTACTTTCTTTATTGGGCCTGTCCTGTAGTAGGTGACTTCTGGATACCCTTCTGGCTCTGTCAATCTGTTTCTTCACTCCCCCAGGTGGGTACTGTAGTTTTAAGAATGCTTGATAGAGATCCTGTAGGTATTTGCCTCTGTCTGAGGGATTGCAGCAAATGCGGTTGTATCTTAGGGCTTGGCTGTAGACAATGGATCGTGTCTGGATGAAGACTGGAGGCATTTAGGTAAGTATAGTGGTAGTAAGTTTCTGGTGTAGGATGGTGTTTGTGACCATTGCTTATTTACACTGTAGTGTCCAGGAAGTGGATCTCTTGTGTGGACTGGTCCAGGTTGATGGTGGGGTTGAAATTGTTGAAATTCTGGTGGAATTCCTCAAGGGCCTCCTTCCCATGGGTCCAGATGATGATGATGTCATCAATGTAGTGCAAGTAGAGGAGGGGCGCTAGGGGATGAGAGTTGAGGAAGCGTTGTTCTAAGTCAGCCGTAAAAATGTTGGCATATTGTGGGGCCGTGCGGTCACCCATAGCAGTGCTGCTGACTTGAAGGTATAAATCGTTCCCAAATCTGAAAAATTGTGGGTGAGGACAAAGTCACAAAGCTCAGCTACCATGTTACCCTTTTAAAGCACATAAAAGGTTATATCCTCTGTCTTCTGTTCTTGACTAAACAAGCCCAATTTTTTCAATCTTCCCTTATAGGTCATGATACATGACCAGAAAGGGTTAAGCATCCTGAAGGATAAATGACTCAAATTCAGCCTTTACAGACACAGGGGGAGATAATGTTTGTTTTTACACACATATATTGGTAAAGGTCAACAATGTAATCAAACATTCCCTGTCTATGCTGTATTCTGTTAATTCAGAGATCAAAAGGACATCTTTAACATTTAAATAAACTGTAAACATTGGTTATGGCTTTTATTCATCTCTTTCACATGCATAGCAAGTTATCTGTGAATGGTGGAAAAACAGGCAATTGCCTTGTTAAATCTGTGTGAATAATTACCAGCAATGCTTAGGAAATGGGGCCACTTCAAAGTCCTCACAGAATATCAGGGTTGGGAGAGACCTCAAGAGGTCATCTAGTCCAACCCCCTGCTCAAAGCAGGACCAATCCCCAGACAGTTTTTTACCCCAGTTCTCTGCCGCCTCAAGGATTGAACTCAGTTGTGGGTTTTGCAGGCTAATGCTCAAACCACTGAGCTATCCCTCCCCACCCTTCTGCATGCCTATAGTTCACAGAAGGACTCCAAGCTGGCAAAGAAGGCCTAAAACTGTATAAAAAAATCACTTGAATCCTGATCCTGTCATCTCAGATCTGCTTGAGGTTTCATGCAGGGGAAGCCTAAATCATAAGCACTGAGATCCCAGTTCTGACTGGACCAGCCTGAATATAAACACTGGACTATAACTTGCAGAGTTCTTTCAGAAATAGTCTATATCTATAAAGCTCACCATCTCTGCTGTGAATCTGAATCTCAAGATTATCTGTATGTATATTGATCTTTTAACCAGTGCTCTCTTTTCTTTAATACATTTTAGTTTAGTTAATAGGAATTGCTACCAGGCCCCTTGTTGTTTTTTGTGGATACTGACTAACACAGCTACTCCCTGATACTTGACAAGAAGTAATTGACAACATTCCTGCTAATACATCCCAGAATTATGTTTGGGTTTTTTTGTTTTTAAACTTTCCCACACTTCAGTGACATTTCTTGTGATCTTGGACTCTGTACAGATTGTTCTTGTAATAACCACTCTAGCCATTGAATGGAAGGTATTCTTTCCATCTATATGTTGTCTACATTATCCTCTCCTTCATGGATGAGATTTCCACCAGCATGAAGTGGTAGAATTCCATCTGGAATGAACACACTAAAGAGTCTTTCTACTCCAGCTTTTGTATCATTAGTGTTGAATCACCTCAGCTCATCATAATTGACACAGAATCCATGAAGATGTAGTATGTCAATTCATTGTGGGACCGAACCTTATGATGTAGCTATGCAGCAAGACTCATGTACCACGGTGTGGTAACTTTGGAACTGTTAAATACTATGCACTCTGAGACTGAGGCACCTTCTTGGAATATCTTCTGAAGGATGATACTCATTGCTGGCTGAATTATATGCCTCTTTATCTGTCAACCGAAGGACAAACTTCTGCACACAAGTAGTTGACCTCTGTAATCTAAAATTGCCTGGCTTTTGATGATGATGATCTGATGCTTTCATTTTGGCTATTTCACAGTGAGGACTGAAGTGGCTTTATACAAACCAACTTGTTCGTTTGAAAGCTGTTCATCAAGCTCACTCACCAGAAGGACATCCATGAGACATTTGGGTGACTTGCATTCCTGCCTCAGATTACTAGCTGTTTGGATAGCACCAGCTGATGTTATTGTGCAGCATAGAACAATGGTAGACTTGCCTTATCCATGCTGTGCATGGAATGAAATTGCAGCACCACAGTATTTTTCTAATCTTGCCTGTAATTTGCTATTGGCATAGCTTGCTGATTCTATTTCTGAAGGTAGTAGGGCTTTATAATTTGTAGCAGCTTGGACAGGAGAAGAACCTATTTTATACAGAAGATCTCTCTCCCTCCTCAATCAGCTGATAAAATGCAATATCATGAGGTTATTATATTTCTGCAGTGTAACGAGATGGCTTTGCTTTAAGATTTGTTTTACTCAAGTAGGAAGAAAGGCATGTTGAGTGATTAAACTGCATCCTTAGCAATCAAGTCTTCCACAGAATATCTGTGGAATGTGTGATCATCTCCTTTTTTTTTTGAAGTGCCCCTCCCTTAGATTGGTTGTTCTCTAATGTTACTATTTTATGACATTTCTTGTCGTGTGTGTGGTTGGTGGGTTTATTTTTTTTTTTCTTTCCCCCTCAAGCAAACAATGCACCAGGACCAATTCCTGGAGGGAATGCTTGCTCTGGTGGATATAGAAGCAGGTGAACATGATAGACTCTGAATCGGATCAGAGAGTATTTTCTTTCCTTGGTTCAATACAACTCTGACAAGTGCCAAATTTGACTTGCTTGAGTAGTTCTGAAAGCGCACCCTCTGTGATAAGAGCATTGGTGGCACATCATGTGAACTAGAAAATTCATCTCATGCCAAAACAACTCGTCTCTCCTGGCTTCTGCTGCCAATATCTCAGAATTCTGTCTAAAACTGGTGTCTTTTGACAGTTTGAATTCTTTTGATTTCTTGACAAATAACATTTTTCAAAGCTTCTGGAGAATCTTCCTCTTTTGCTGTAAGCTCGAAGGGGCTTGTTGCCTCTGTCTTCATATGCTGTAATTCCTGAGAGAGATAAAATACCCAAAGTATATTGTTAGCATTACTGTGATGCTCTGTACCTCAAAGCAGCACCTTGGAACCCCCATATTCACCACTGTCATAATTATGTTTTATGCAAAGTATGCCTCCAAGTATCATTTTAAAAGTCTTGATCTGCTGAAGGTTAATATCCTGTTGGATGTGTGCGCTATCATTGTGTCGTTATGAAGCATTGCTGTGTGTGACTGGAAATATGTTGAGATGTCCACAGCCAACCTTTCAGTTGCAACAAAGGACCAGCCAGAAATGCTGATGTGAGAGTAGAGTCCCTTTAATGGGCCAACAGCCATCCCAAAGACTTCTTGGAGCATGTATGCAATAGGGACTGCCTGATTCCCATGTAACAGCAAAGATCTTTCCAGCAAGAAGAAAATATAAAAGAGGGGAAGTGACATCACTTGGCCCCTTCTCTTCTCCCTGCCCGCCCCTATTAACATCGGGAAGAACATCTGGAGGACACAGACTTTGAAATGGAGAAGGATGGTCCCAGGCTGGATCTGAATCTGCTTCCACCATCTGTCAGAGTGAGGCATTGCTCGACTCAAATCCTGTTTTGTTTGTAGAACTTACACTGTAAATTTATTTTTATTTCTTCTGTAACTAACTTTGACTTCTACGCTTGCTTCATAAAACCAGATCTACACTGTAGTATGACTGGTTTTTAAATTACTTTAGCTGAACCAGTATTCAAATTGATTAGAAAATTTCCCCAGTAGAGAGAGACCATTTGTGCTTCAAACATAAATACTGAACAATAATACAGAGATGTATAAAGCTGTCATATTTATCACAATGACTTATCTCTAATTGTGATGGGGTGTACTTCCCACATTGGCCCTGAGTGGGTAAATTAGGCCAAATTAACTACCCAGGCTCCAGCTGGAGGAGCAGCTGGGGACCAGGGGTTGATTAAATAATGCTTGGCTAGGCAAGAACATGAGAGGCCTGTGTAAAGCCCAGGAACAGAAAGCAAAAGGGAATTGCAGAAAGGTAGGTTGTAGTCAGTCCCAGGGAGGTGTGTTGGGACTACAGAGGGTAGTCCACAGTTGCTCCCTGGGAGGAGGGAATTGGGAGGCTGGCAAGCCCAAAGAGAAGCCAGGAAGATAGGAGAAGGCTTAGGGGAACAGCAGCAAGAAATAGTGCAGATCTTGGCTGCTAAGCAGAGTGCTCCTGAGCTGGAGTCTGGAGTAGAGTTAGGGCCCAGATTCCCCTATCAGTCCCTGGTGATGTGGCAAGTACCAGGCAGTGGAGAGTGATCTGCCTGGGACAACTTGGTCTAGGAAGGCAGACCCCCATGACCTGCCTGGAGGGATGAGTCATGAAAAGGAGGCTGCGGTTCCTGGAATGAGAGGGGTCACAGGATGAGAGGCAAGAGGAAGGTGCAATGCCTGGCCAGAGCTAATTCCCAGGATGGCCAACAGGAGGCCCCACCACAGTGAGTGCACCTCGTCACACTGATTAGTAGCATTTAAATTCAGACATCCTTAAATGCTCACTGGCCCTTCTCATAGTGGGGGAAAAATAAAGCTAATGCATGTATTTGGTGTACTTTCTGTGTCCTGATGTTTCATTTATTTGAAAAGAACTTTCATTGGCTTTGTCTTCACTGCCAAGAAAGGTGTGCTTTTACCACAGGAGAACTAACATTGATTAGTTTTCCTGCTGTCAGTCTTAGTGGGGACAAAGCCCTGTACTCTTGATTTTAGTGTAGTTAGGCAAAGTCAACACTATTCCTTCCACCCCAGGCGCATCTGTTCCAACCGCCCCAGAGTGAACGCTCCCACCCACCGGAGAAGTACAATGGATATAAGAAAAGGAAATATTTATTTACAGAAGGAGAGGAGAAAAACAATACAGGGAAATATAAGGGGATGGGTAAAAGAGGGTTGCATCCAAAGCAAGGCCCCAACAGGCCCAGCGGTAGCACAGTCTGGAAGGGCAGACACTGAGCAATGTGTCTGCACACAGAGTTCAGGAGTCTTGGGTGCTCCTGGTTGTCTTCGGCGGCTGTAAACTTTGCTCAACAGACCCCTCCAGTGCCCTCTTCTGCGGTCTTTGCAAAGCCTCACAAAGTGACCACCTCCCCACTTAACTAGCTAGCAGCCTCGCTCCTTGTTCCCAATGCAGAGTCACAAGCCCCAGTACTCACAGCCCCATGCAGCTCTGGGCAGCCATGATACTGGGTCCAGCTCCGGCCTGTCCTTCTCGGGCGATTCCTCCCTGGCACAGAGCTCCTCCTGGCTCCTGTCCTTGGGGGTCCCCGCTCAGCCGCCCTGTCCTTCCCAGGCCTCGGGCAGGTTTTCTGCTGTTTCCTTTAGGAGGGCCTGCTTGCTGCAGCCCTTCTCTCTCTTGCTGCAAAGCCACACCCTGGAGTTTCCCTCCTTTTTCTCACTGCTCCCCCTACCCCCTTAGGAAAAAGATTTAAAGGGGCCATGCTCTCTAAACCCCAAAGGGGTTACATATATATAAATAGTCATATCTAGCATTCATAATTTGAATAATCCAAAGGATCTGTGAGCAGTGCATGTGCATGGCCTTAAAGTCTAGCAATCAAAAAATACTGGCCCTCCAGGTGTGGTTTTAGAGATTGTGGGTTTTGTCTAGCACTAGTATTTCATTTTAAAATGTAGGGCCTAAATCTGATCCCAGGTAAGGATTACATACAAAACAGTGCATTCATTGCCTGATGATGAATCAGTGTGTTATTAAATATCATGTTACCAAGCAGACATTTCAAAGTAAATTTGCTGTTTAAAAGGGTACACTTCTCATTCATGAGACAAAGCAGAGTAGACCGTTTTTAGAATAGTTCTAAACTGCAAAGGTTAAAATTCTGACACATGTAATTTGTACTGAACAAGGATGTTAAAGCGTTTACAAGATGATAGGTGATATAAGAGTCCTAATAAAGATAGTTAACATACTACTAAAGTGAGAAGCTTGTTTTCTTGCGTGTTTTATTAATGCTATCTTAACATGCTATGAAACAGCATAGGATTAATGTTACCTTACAGTAAAACTATGTGGGTGTACATGAAAGAGGAGGCTGCTTTTTTTTGTGGTAAATCCTACCACTCTAGGGAAAGAGTAACTAATACATAGAGTGTATGCGTATTGTCTGTTTCATTGCAACAATGTGTTGGTACAGCTACTACCATAGACTGTTGATCAGTGTACTTTATATTTACAAGTGAATACCTGAATTTAAAACAACCCTCATTCCTAGGAAGAACTACTTTTGTTGACCTTTGCAGGGTATTTTGAGATGTTTGCATAGGAATAGGTTCTGTAATGATGGGAAATGTATGCTTTCTGGCTAGTTTGAGAAGTATAAACCGTAATTGTAAATTACCATAAGTGTATCAGTGATGCTAGCGATTAGTTAGGACCTAATCCTGCAAAGACTTAAGCACATGTTTAATTTTATACACTGTGATTAATTCTGCTGAACACATTGGCACTATTCAGTGTATAAAGTTAAGCATGCATATAAGACTTTCTCCACTTTATTCATGGGAGTAGAACTTAGAAGGACTATTTACATGACTGAGGGTGTGGATTGCAGAAGGTGCTTAGGTGGTGAGCATGGTAGAAGTTCTTGGATAAACAGCTAAGATCATATCCTTAAGTTGCATGTACAGAAGTTTTTTATATATATGAAAATGTTATAACTTTGTAATATAAAACAGATTCTAGAGGATAATATTTCATCACTGTTCATTGCTGTCTTATTATAATAATATGTAGCCAAGATGATTTTCAGAGGATATTATTTTGAACGCATGTATAGATAACACCATTGGCTTTTTACAAAATTTAAATCAAAATGAAATGGTCAAAAATAATGAACCTCATGGTGTACGTGTGTTGCACTGTCCTCTGCTGGAGAACTATGGACCTCTGTATATCAGTTGTCTATGGGAGGGTTTATACTAGGAAAATGAACCAGGTTGATTTCAGAATTGAGGTGCTAGTGAAAATGGGTTAGGTGCTTGTCTAACGTAGATTAAACTGTTTTATTACTATTTCATATGGTATGATAACCCTATCAGGAGTGTACGTTACACTTTTCAAGGGGAAAAAACGATGCAGACAGGCTTAGTTACTTCCCCAGTGTTAGAAGTGGTATTTAGAATCCTGGGTGAAATCCTGGCCAAGTCAAAGTTAATGGCAAAACTGCCATTGACTTCAATCAGTGGGGCAAGATTCCAAGGCTTCTAGTCCTATGCTCCTACAGATAGTTTGCCCTTCTCGTTAAATTAGTCTCCCTAGTCTGAATGGATCTGATCAGCACGTTGATAAAATGTAACTGTTTGGCAGGATAGAAAAAAAGATATAAAAGATGACTAATATTGGAGAGGAAAATTCTGAGCTGTGGTGGGGAAGAGAAAGAGAGGATGTCCAAGAGTACATGGTGATAGAATACTATGCTTCACTGTCAGCCTATAGGCTCATCTACAGTTTACAAATGACAGACATAGGACCCAATTACAAGAGTTATCCCTTGATGCCATGGTATAAACATAGTTTTTGTCTTGCAGTGAAGATTAGACCTAACCTTGTCTTGTGCAGTTCTGCAGTGTTGCTAGAATACTGTCATGTCACTGGAAAATGTAACTTTTTTTTTTTTTTTAAACTGTCAGGAGACAACCGTGTTGTAACTTAATTACCCAAAAGCAGGTCTTTTTATAGAGTTGATGGGCCATCTGTACACAAGCCTCAGTTGTGCTGCTTTGCAGTTAAAATATATTTGAGTAAAGATTAACTGTAGGAATTCTACAGCTGTAATGCAGGTGATGGTAATTTATTAACACTGTCTGACATGACTCATTTTTCCTCCCAAAAGAAATAAGCTTGCTTTTTTTTTTTTTTGGCAATGAAATAACAGGCTTTTGATTTCTGTACAACACTGTTAGTTGTTACCTCAACTTGTTTTGATCCTGCCCTTGTCAAAATGTGGGAGAACTTGTTTGAAGAAGTTGATAATGCCTGCATTCACTTTTAAATTATAACAGACCAGGAAGTGAAGTTTACAAAACAAAGATGATAGATAACTGATGACAAGCCATTTATTTCAGTCTCCCATTTCTAATGATGTCATCTTTGGTAATAGAGAGAGAGCCTCTAATCATACACAGATCAAAGAGTATATAGTTTGTTTTAATATATTTCATAACTATTTATTTCTATCATCTAAGGGAGCGGTTATTTATAATCCCTTGCTGCTAGCAGTTTGGGAGCTCCCAAAACTATACGCTGTTGCATTTTTGTTTTCGTGCTCAGCATGCAGGAAATTCTCCCCATTCCCCATAAGTGCCAAGGGGTAGAAGAATACTGGCATCTTTTAAAGTAAATAAAAGTTAATGTTTGAAAGCTAATTAGGACATCCAGCTTCTCCGGCTGTTTCACAAAAAAACAAAGGGTTATTTTAGGCATCTTTATCTGATTCTACCATGTAGTGGTTTCCAGATATTTAATGTTTGGGACTTAACAGAGCAGCTACCCATCTCTGAGCTCCAAACTATCAAATCCGCATTACTCTCCATCAAGTACCAGTTGAGGAGTGTATTTTAAGAGGTTTTTTAACATGATTATGATCATAGTGCCATATCTTGAAAAGAGTACAGTAGAACCTCAAAGTTACAAACGCTTTGGGAATGGAGTTTGTTCATAACTGAAATGTTTGGAAGTCTGACCAAAACATTATGGGGTTTCTTTCAGAAGTTTACAGCTGAACATTGACTTTGAAACTTTTCTATGCAAAGAAAAATACTGTTTTTAACCATCTTAATTTAAATGAAACAAGCACAGAAACAGTTTCCTTACCTTGTCAAATCTTTTTTTAAAATTTCCCTTTATTTTTTTAGTAGTTTAACACAGTATTGTACTATACAGTATTTGCTTTTTCTTTTTTTTCTTTTTTTTTTTTTCCTCTTTGCTGCCTGATTGCATACTTCCAGTCCCAAATGAGGTGTGTGGTTGACTGGTCAGTTCGTAACTCTGAGGTTCTACTGTGTGTCCAACCACAAGAGTATGATATAATCCTCTGACAGACTACACACTGGCATCTGGGATTCAGTTCAGATCAACTTAATTTTAGGCTTTTATCTGGTATTTACAATATTACTTGCAATAGTCATGTTGGCAGCAATTTTCAGAATAAAGCCTCAAACACCTGAATTTGTGTAAACGTGTGAAGTATGGTCTAGTGATTAGGAGACTAGGAATTCTGTTCCTGCCACCTTGGAAAGTCCTTAAATCTTGCCATGTCTGTTTTCCTGTCTGAAAAACCATGTCCACACCAGTCACTGAGGCTGGGCAAATAATGGGGGAAACATTTTCCTGTGAATGTTTTCCCACCATGTGTGCCGCAGACATGACCAGGACCACTTCTAGGTATGAAAATAGTTCACTCTGCAAGTTCTTTCAGTCACTGGTCTCTGCACCTAGGCACTGGATGCATAACCACTATTGGAACAGCATCGCCTGGGAAAGTAATAGAGGAAGTTGTAGGGTGGGCAATACTCAGGTTTTTCACCATTGTGTCATCTCACCCATCTCTGAGCAGGACATGGGGGTAGAAATGTCTAGATGCCATGGCAAAAAGGGTTTAACCTATGCTATAGCTTCCATCACTGTTACCATTAATAGAACTACACTAGTATTGAATTACCTCTGAATTTTGCCATGGTAGGCCTGGTTTCTCAGACTGGGGGGGAGGGGGAGGAGAAGCATGCCAATGATGGTGAGTTTTGTGATGCCACATATACAGCAAGAACTACACTAAGATCAATTAAAAAAAAACAAACCACATACACACACAAAATATATATAGTAAAAGAACCAAAAAAGTACCCCTATGGCTAAACAACCAAGTAAAAGAAGCAGTAAGAGGCAAAAAGGCATCCTTTAAAAAGTGGAAGCTAATTCATAGTGAGGAAACTAGAAAGGAGCAAAAACTCTGGCAAATGCAGTGTAAAAATATAATTAGGAACGCCAAAAATGAATTTGAAGAACAGCTAGCCAAAGACTCAATAGCAAAATTTTTTTTAAGTACATCAGAAGCAAGAAGCCAGCTAAACAACCAGTGTGGCTACTGGACGATCGAGATGCTAAAGGAGCACTGAAGGACTATAAGGCCATTGCGGAGAAACTAAATTAATTCTTTGCATAAATCTTCATGGCTGAGGATGTGAGGGAGATTCCCAAACCTGAGCCAGTCTTTTTAGGTGACACATGAGAGGAACTGTTCCAGATTGAGGTGTTCTTAGAGGTGGTTTTGGAACAAATTGATAAACAGTAATAAGTCACCAGGACCAAATGGTATTCACCCAAAAGTTCTGAAGGAACTCAAATATGAAATTGCAGAACTACTAACTGTAGTCTGTAACCCATCATTTTAAATCAGCTTCTGTACCAGATGACTCGAGGATAGCTAATGTGATGCCAATTTTTAAAAAGGTCTCCAGAGGTGATCCTGGCAATTACAGGCCAGTAAGCCTGACTTCAATAGCGGGCAAACTGGTTGAAACTATAGTAAAGAACAAAACTGTCACACGCATAGATGAACGTAATTTGTTGGGGAAGAGTCAACATGGTTTTTGTAAAAGGAAATCAAACCTCACTAATCTACTAGAATTCTTTGAGGAGGTCAACAAGAATATGTATAAGGGGGGTCCAGTGGATATAATATACTTAGATTTTCAGAAAGCCTTTGACAAGATCCCTCACCAAAGACTCTTAAGCAAAGTAAGCTGTCATGGGATAGGAGGGAAGGTTCTCTCATGGATTGGTAACTGGTTAAAAGATAAGAAACAAAGGGTAGGAACAAATGGTCAGTTTTCAAACTGGGGAGAGGTAAATAGTGCTGTCCCCAGGGGTCTCTACTGGGACCAGTTCTATTCAACATACAGTAACTCCTCACTTAACGTTGTAGTTATGTTACTGAAAAATGCAACTTTAAGTGAAACAATGTTAAACGAATTGTCCCATAAGATTTAATGTAAATGCGGGGTTTTAGGTTCCAAGGAAATTTTTGGGGGGCAGACAAAAGGCATTATATTGTATACTGTACAGTACTGTACTGTGGTTGGGAAGTGCCTCGGCTTATATAGTGTCTCTATATAAATCCATGGTACACCCACAACTTGAATACTGCGTGGAGATATGGTCACTCCCATCTCAAAAAAGGTGTATTGGAATAGGAAAGGTTCAGAAAAGGGCAACAAAAATGATTAGTGGTATGGTGTGGCTTCCGTAAGAGAAGAGATTATGAGAAGAGAGTAATGACTGGTACTTTTCAGCTTGGAAAAGAGACGACTAAGAGGGGATATGATGAAGTCTATAAAATCATGACTGGTGTGAAGGAAGTAAATAAGGAAGTGTTGTTTACTTCTTCTCATAACACAAGAACTAGGGGGTCACCAAATGAAATTACTAGGCAGCAGGTTTAAAACAAACAAAAGGAAGTATTTCTTCACACAATGCACAGTCAACCTGTGGAACTCTTTGCCAGAGGAGGCTGTGAAAGCCAAGACTATAACAGGGTTAAAAAAAAGAACTAGATAAATTCATGGAGGATAGGTCCATCCATAGCTATTTACCAGAATGGGCAGGGATGGTGTCCCTAGCCTCTGTTTGCCAGAAGCTGGGAATGGGCGACAGGGGATAGATCACTTGATGATTACCTGTTCTGTTCATTCCCTCTGGGGCACCTGGCATTGGCCACTGTCGGAAGACAGGACACTGGGTTAGATGGACCTTTGGTCTGACCCAGTTTGGCCGTTCTTATGTTCTATGTAATACCTCATTCCATATAAAATATTCATCACATGTAAATACCTTTTGGCATCATTGACCTACCAATTTTTACATTTTAACGTTGTTTACTGAACATGGCTACGAAGCCGTTCTCATTTGATACAACCTCAGTTTGGTATTTGGGTCAGAAACACTGGGCAAGATGCTTTGGATCACACTGCTGACATAATGTGTTCCTAGAGTAAGTTAGTCTGACCCAGCATAAAGGTGACCTTCTTATGGTGTAGAGCTGACATAAGGACTTTAGACACTACTCACCTGCACTTCTCAGCCCCTTTCTTCCCCTGCACTCTAGCATGCTGCCAGACTAGTGGGGGGGAATGGGTGTGTTTGGGCAGGGGAAGGAATGGAAAGGGAAAAGACTCTGGCAAGGATTCTCATGTTGCTACATTGATCCTGGGCTGCATTTTCACAGCCCAGTGTTAATTAGAATAGCCTTTGGGCTGCTCTAACACAGCACGGAGAAGCAGTGAATAAAGAGATACAGCAGGATCAGGGAGATTTTTAAATCATCTTTGTAGGTGTGCGCATACACATGCCTTGAGATTATTTAAAATGTAAAAATTCTCCTTTTTGGAAAAGATTAAATGTTTTTTAAAGGATTAAGAACCTGAACAGACAGACACACACACAGGTATAGCAGGAAAACTGCAATGACTTCCATAAATTGCAGTCTGCAGTAAAACTGGTTTAATTGGGGCAGGGGTCATCTTTTTGTTTAGTATTTGTACAGTGCCTAGCACAATGGAGCCTTTGGTCCATTACTGGGTCTATCATAGGTTCTATCACAATACTAATAACTGAATCTGTGTTAACAAGTAAATGTAACGGGGTACTAAAACCTGATAATTAAAACTTTATTGAAATTGCATATAGAGTAAATTACATACATGGTACACATCGCGTATGAAGTTACTCATATACATAGGTATTGGTAGGATTAGGGCCTAAGCAAAGAACGAACATAGGCTATGATATGGTAGAAAATATTTAACCTTCATTCAACCATCCCGCCCCACCCCAAATATTTAAAAATTATCTTTGTGATCAGGAACAAAAGTATTTGATGAAGTATCATGGTATGAAAAGAATGTGCTAAAATGGTTAAAATAATATTGATTTCATAGCTTTTTTTAAAATATCAACTTACTTATCATTCAGCAAGTTGATATTTTAAAGGAAGCTTGGAAGTCTGGTCCATCCTAAGCATGTGCCATTTCCCCACTACTGAAATTCCAGGGCTAAGTGATCACAGAAATTTTTTTCATTTTCCTTTTTATCTTCACTTGGCTTTCATTGGCTTTGAAGTGCAGTTCAGGTCAGAATGCACATACACCCTTTAAAGCATCTGAAGTGGTTACCTCAGCTTCTGCTTTAGATCCTGAAAGCTTACGCTTTTGTTCTACAGCAAGTGTAATTCAGATCTTGAAAGCCTGTCGCTAGGATTATTAGAGGCAATGGGGGATTTATTTTTAATGAAAATGTGGACCTCCCTATATACAGTTTCTTCCGAGACGTTGTTAGGATCTATGTTGGGCAGAAAAACTCTTGATTTTTCTCTGCAGCTGTCACTGGTAAATCTGAACTACAGCCAGGAAGACAGAAGGTCCTGCAAGCCTGCCCATTCCCGGAGAAAAATTAGCAC
Organism: Chelonoidis abingdonii; assembly: GCF_003597395.2. NCBI lineage: Eukaryota > Metazoa > Chordata > Testudines > Testudinidae > Chelonoidis > Chelonoidis abingdonii. The sequence continues at coordinate 213,515,560 of NC_133770.1, forward strand.
TTTTTTCATTTGTGGTTGTGCTAGGTAAAATCTGTACCATTGACATTTCCTCCTGAGCTAAAAAGGATTCTAGTCTACGTTATTGTTTCCCTGCCCCTTGTGTCAGTGTTACACCAGTGCAACAAGTGGGAATAAAATGCAACTAAATCTCAGAAAAAAATCCTGTGGCACCTTATAGACTAACAGACGTTTTGGAGCATGAGTTTTCATGGGTGAATACCCACTTCGTCAGATGCATGTAGTGGAAATTTCCAGGGCCAGGTATATATATGCAAGCAAGCTAGAGATAATGAGGTTAGTTCAATCTAAGGAGATAGCCCTTTCAAGAAGTTTAAAGTTGAGAACCCAAGGGAGGAGAAAACTGTTTTTAGTGTGCAACCATTCACGTCTTGTTTAATCCTGAAGCTCATGGTTCTGCTCAAATTTTCAGATAACTGCAGACTCGCAGTTCTACTTTGAATCTTGTGCTGGAAAGTTTGCTGCCAGAATCGCCCCTTAAAGTCCTCTAGTGTGGCCAGGATTAAAGGTTCTCCTTCCCAGTTTTGATATTGACCATTCCTAATATCTGGTTGTGTGTCACGCTTCTCCTCTTCTTAGAGATGTCCAGTTTGCATGTACATAGCAGGCGGGCACTTGCTGGCAATATGATGGCGGTCTATATTACATGTGTGATGTGCAGTAATACGTATGGTGTGGCATTGTTAGTCCTTGATGGTGCCGCTTGCGTATGTCGGGCAGAGCTTGCATCGATTTTCAATGATTGTTCCTAGCTTCGATTACTATGTTGCGTAATTGCAGTAACTTGTAAGATATGCAGTTGCCAATGGTCTTTGGCGCGAGCTTCCTGCCCCCAAGCCTAGTAAATCTGGACATGTTCCAGAATGTTGTAATCACCTGATAATCCGTTGAGGTTTTAGCTGGACTGTATGATGCAATGCCAGTGAAGTCCTTGGTTTCTTTCTTGCGTGTCTTGCATAGGAGGCTTCTGGGTCCCGTCGCTCCTTGATCTGTTTCTATTTCCTTTGTGTCTATTTATTTGCAGAATGCTTGTGAGATTTTTAGGTGTTGTCTCTTTGAGGCGTTGGCAGTCGTTTACCTCATGCTTTGGCTGCAGACAATCTCTTGATATGACCCGGAGAAGCTGATCAGGATACGCCTCGCGTATAGTTTTCGTATTAGTGCATTTAATTGCCCATCAACTTATGCATCGTCTGTCTGGCAGTGACCTCCCTAATTCTCCATGCTGAGGTTGATGTGGGTGGACGCTGTGAAATCATGGGAATTTTTCCAAGGAGTCTCCTTCCCATTGTCCAGATGATAAGATTCATCAATGTAGCGTAGGAGAGTAAGGGGCGTGAGTGGACGGAGCTGAGAAGCGTTTGTTCAGTCACCCTAAAAATATTGCATATTGTGGGCCATCGGTGTGCCATAGCAGTGCCCTGATCGGGAATATTATTGTCATCAATATATGAGCTCTGTGCCTTTATCCTCTCACACAACTATTTCAGATTTGATGACAATATATATCTCCAGATCAGTGGCACCGCTATGGGCACCTGCATGGCCCCACAATATGCCAATAGTGGAAAATCAAAGCCATCAGCTTTGATTGTGTCACAACTGCTGGCCCAACCCAATGGAACAATATCTGCACCTGCTCAATCTGAGCACGTGGCAACAAAAGAGAACTTATATTTAAAAGTTTTTTTTTCTCTGAGCAAGGGATCGTTCACTGCTATTTATAACCAGGACTAGCTAGTGAGAGAGAGAGAGCAGGAGGGACTCTGCGGAGACTGAAACACTGATAACCTTGGACTCTCAGAAAGGGTAAGATCAGGGGTGCCTCAGGACTTTTGTTGTTCAAAGATATGTAGCTCTCTTACTTTTTAAGAGTAAAGAGATTGTGGTTAAGTAATTCCTTTGCTTAGCCTGTGTTCCTTGGTTTCCTGCCATGTTGTTTCTGAAGGGGTTAAACTAGCATGACCACAGGCTAAGTGGGATTCTGAGGGAGCACCTGTAAGTGACTACGGCCACGTCTAGACTACGCGCCGTATCGGCGCGTTAAAATCGATTGCTCAGGGATCGATATATCCTGTCTAATCCAGACAGGATATATCGATCCCTGAGCGCGCTTATATCGATTCTGGAACTCCACCAGCCCCAACGGAGTTCCAGAATCGACATGGCGAGCCACGGACCTCGATCCCGCGTGGTGAAGACGGGTGAATAAATCGATTTTAGATATTCGACTTCAGCTACCTTATTCACATAGCTGAAATTGCGTATCTAAAATCGATTTTACCCCATAGTGTAGACCAGCCCTAAGGGTATTGAGAGGCCTGAGGCACTGGTTCCAGAGTACGGCATGCTGCACTGCTGAGTTCCACATTGCAAGAAAGGGCTCAGACAATATGTCTGAACCTGGGAGCATGTGTCACAGACGCAGAGCTAGGAACAGTGACCAGACTCTGCCCAGACCCAGTTTGCTTGGAAGCATGTTGGACCCTGCAGTTCAGTTCAATTGCAACTGATTGGTGAGCATAGAAGAGTAGTGGGGCAGGCTGTAACAGAGATTGGTAGTATTTCATATAGATGGTCATGCTCTGGACTTGCCTGACCTCTGGAATATTGTTCCATAGCTAGATCTCCTTTGACTGAGAATCTGGCCTTGGTTTAAGAAAAAAATGAATATAGTTTTATTTTCAGTAATAATCTTGCAACCTTTTGATCCTTGACTCACATGAGTAATCCTGATTGGACCATAGGTTTGTCACCTTCTTAATATTCTTGTATCCTTTGAGTAGCTCTGGTCTGGTGGATTTATCAGTGGGCTGGGAATCAAGAGGTTGTGTTTCTGGCCATGCTTACTGCATGACATTGGGCAAGTCACTATACCCATTTCACAGACTGGAAAACAGGCAGAGAAGCAAACATTGGTTAAAGTTAAATATCTAAATTCATGTTTACTTTCTCACAAACACTCCGTGGAGCAGAGCTTAGTGACACAACACATTTGTATCTTGTATTTTTCTGTTGTGGACATAGTGGGCCTGACTTTGAAGTCAGTCGAGTTTAAAAATGATGCACAATCAATTATTATTCCCAATTAACACTAAAAAATGAGGGGAGAATCAGGTTCTTTTAGGGACACGCTATCCCATAACTCTGGTGATGCTGCCACCCTGATGTCTCCTCACATCTCTTTTTCTCTGATGTTTGCAGCTACACCCATCAGTGACAGGGCTGAGACACTTCAAGAGCTTAATTACAGTGAAGCTCTGCCAATATGTCCCAGCAGGATCTTGGCTAAGCTGCAACAGTCCTCCTGGCTTGTTCAGAATCCCTCCTCTTCCTCTGCTACAAAGAGCAATCACTGTAATTAATATATTGTTTTCAATGGCACATACCAACCTATAAGAATCAGGGCTACCATCCTTAGGACATGGAGACAGATTCTCAATGGTGTACTTGAATGGTGCTACATCAATTTGCAACAACTGATAATTTTGCCCATGAACAATTTTTACTTTTTGAGAATGGTTGGGAGAACCTTTATTGCAGGGATCGCGACCTGCCAAGGTAAGCTCCCTGGTGGGCCAGGACAGTTTGTTTACCTGCCGCGTCCGCAGGTTCGGCCGATTGCAGCTCCCACTGGCACGGTTCGCCGTCCCAAGCCAAGGGGGCTGCGGGAAGTGGCACGGGCCGAGGGATGTGCTGGCTGCCGCTTCCCACTGCCCCCATTGGCCTGGAGCGGTGAACTGCAGCCAGTGGGAGCCACAATCGGCCGAACCTGTGGACTTGGCAGGTAAACAAACCATCCCGGCCTGCCAGAGTGCTTACCCTGGCGGGCCGCAGGCCAAAGGTTGCTGATCCCTGCTTTATTGATAGGAATGAAATGTGGGCTTTTTGGAATGGCTGAAAATCAAACAGAACATTAATTAGCAAAAGTGCTGTGTCTGCTGCATGTCATGCTGAAAAATGACACGGAAACAGTACCTTAAGAAACTAAAAATAAGGTATTGATTCTAATTTACTCCGGTTTTACACAGTTATTTCTGATTTACCCTGGTATAAGTGAGAGAAGACTCAGGCCCAGGAAAGGTAGGAAATGGTGCTGCACTTCAAAGAGGAGTAAAAATGCCTCTACAGAATTTGTTTGGTGCAGTATCACTGGATATTTTAGTGCTTACCAGTAATTGAATTAAATGAAAAAGTTTTAAATTGCTTTTAAGTACCCTCATTGGACAGACTGAATTACACAATTCTAAAAGTGTCCTTTCAGGACCTGTAATTGGAGCTCTTTGGGGAGGTAGTGCTGGGAGGTTCTTTCCTCCTCCATTGAAGATGAGTTTTGTCCATGCAAGTGTCCTTTGTAAGACAGGATCCTGAAATGCCCTGAACAATCCTCAACACCTTGGCGCTGCACAGGAGGCTGGGGAAACCACCAGTGCCATGACTGATTCAGGCCTTATCCGCACCAGGGAACTGTAGCGCCAAAAGAAACCCGCACAACCAAACCCATGAATGGGGATTTTTTTTTTTGTATTATTGCCAGACGGGAATGATGGATTCTTCCTA
>NC_133770.1:213520513-213604573 GCF_003597395.2 Chelonoidis abingdonii
GGATTTGGGATGGGGACTGCTCTTGGGGGGGCAAGGGCAGACACCCCAGGCAGGTGGAGGATCTGTGGCTCTCTGCAGCTGCCTGGGGTCCCTGGGCCACTCTTACCCCGACTGGGCTCCAGCTTCTGGCCTGGCCAGGGGGTGGGACTTGGGAGGAAGAGGAAGGGTTAGGGGGCCGGTCCCTTGGCAAAAAACGGACAGGACAGGCCTATTCACTTTTAAAAGTGGGAGGGCCATGGCCCCTTGGCTGCCCCCATTCTGGCACCCCTGCTGCCAGACCTGTGCAGCCCCCTGGTACAGAGCCTTGGTTGGACTGGTAGGGAAATGAGACCTTCTGTAAGGATCAATCCTTACTGACACCACTGTGCTAAGCATGGTTTTCTGGGTGGCTTCCTGTCTTTCTTCCAATGACCTGCTCCCACACAAAATCCTCTGTTTGGGTGGTGGCAGTGACAGCGACAGCTCCTCTCCCCCAGACATCTGCTGGGGTGGCAGGACTGCTACCTTAATTTCCTGTGCAAACTTAATTCGGCCCCCTTTAATTTCATGACCACGTGCTATTTTTCCCACAGGACCACTGTTTCATTCAGTGCACAGGCTGGACCTGCCCTGGCGACGTGTAGTAAACAAGGCTGTTATCTGTAAGACCCTTACCTCATTTGTTATAGAAGTTGGATGGTGTGTAGTGAATGAGGCAGGGGATTGCAGGAAGAGAAAGGAGAGTCTCGTGGTTAATACACTTGAATGCCACCCTGGAGAATTAGATTCTATTCCTGTCTATGCCACAGAGTTCCTGTGTGATGTCAGGCAAGTAACGTAAAGCAAAATATTCACAGGTAGTCATTACTTGTGTGTTCCCCATTTTGTGGGTGCCCAGTGAGACACCTGGGGTGTGATTAGCAGAAGAATTTAGCACTCAGAGCTACAACTGAAGTTGATAGGAGCTGTGCTTTGGCTGTATTAAGTGCTGTAAAAATGCTAAATATTTTGAAGAATGAGGCCATAGGCATCTCAAGTTGGGCACTATAATTAAGGCTGCGATTCTCTCACGGAAGTCATGGATTCCGTGACTTTCCAGGACCTCCATGACTTCTGCAGCTGGCAGGTACAACTGACCCCCGGAGCAGCGTGGGGGGCCCTGGGGCTAGCCACATCGGCCCCCCACAACACCGTGGTCCCGGGCCAAACCCGCCCCCAAGGGCCGCCCAGAGGATTCAGGGTGCCTGGGGTCTTCGGCAGTAGGGCCCCCTCCGCTTCGGCGGTAATTCGGCAGCGGGGAGTCCTTCTGCTCCGGGACCCGCCGCCAAAGTGCCCTGAAGACCGTGGCGGAGGCCCCCTGCTGCTGAAGACCCTGCACTTTGGCGGCGGGTCCCGGAGCGGAAGGACTCCCCGCCGCTGAATTGCCGCCGAAGACCCGGAGAGGAAGAAGAGTCTTCTGGGGCCCCCAGAGCGAGTGAAGGACCCTGCTCCAGGAGCCCTGAAAAACTCTCGTGGGGGCCTCTGTGGGGCGTGGGGCCCGGGGCAAATTGCCCCACTTGCCCCCCCCCCCGGGCCAGCCCTGTTGCCCCCACCCCCCTCAGCACCAGCAGGGGCCCCATAGCCCCCTCTCCAGAGCAGCAGCTGCACCCTCGGAATCCCCCAGAACACCCCAAAATTCGTCAGGGGTAATTTTAGTAAGTCATGGATGGGGCTGTGAATTGTTGTTGTGTTTGTTTGTTTGTTTTGTTTTTAATTTTAAATAAGTTTCAGTGGTACTATAAAATTCATGTAGTCTGCTTTGACTTTGATTACTCCACCAATTTTCTTTAGTGGGGTGATTTGCTGTATCTTTAAGACATGACTATAGTTGGAAAGGACTTCAAAAGACCTGATTGAAGTTTGTTTTCTAAAAGAAAGGATTCTGAGCCAGTCGTCTCTGGAAGTTCTCATAGCATTTCAGAACCACGTTCACAGGACTGAAAGCTTCAGGAGGATTTGGTGTCATCCGGGCCTGCATGACAGCAAACGACGCCTGTAACCTGTCCATGACTTTTACTAAAATTACCCATGACTAAATTTTAGCCTTACCCGTAATTAGTGGATACTTTTGACAATACTGGTCTTAATCTCTCTCTGCCTCAATTCCCCCACTATAACTAAAAGGGTAATAATACCACCTATTCTCCTGGGAGGTTGTGAAAATGAATTAATGTTTGTGAAGCACCTAGATACTATGGTGTGAGTATATGGAAATTTTCATAGGAAGATGAACACATCTGCATTCAGTGCAGGGTTTGGATGGTGTGTGTTAAATAAGACCTGGGGCCACCCACTGAACGTGAAAGAGAAAAAAGAAATACGGGATAACTACCGGTACTAATTCACTGAAAGAGGCAGGCCTCCTGTATTAAAAATAGGATATGAACATGTAATTAAAGACTGTATCATAAAGCATATGCACAAAAGGGCTGAATTAATGCTGCATTAACAACCCTAATTTTGCCATTTCCTAACTTTTGAGTGCTTGACTTTGCAGCCTCAATAGTCTTTTAGCTTCAATATAATGTTGCAGTTGTATACTTCTAAAAAATTACCAGAAACCTGCCTCTTCCGCTATTTCACATTCTCACCGTGGTCAAGAGACCACAATATGTTCACATTCTACTTGCTAGGTACAGTCCCTATACGTTCACCATTATGAGGCATTCCACCCCAAGAAGTTCCATAGCCAAGGCAACAGAGCTGGTAGAGTCATACCTATCCTGTTTACTCTCTGTACGGAACGCACATACCACTATCGTTACCTTAATTCTCCTTGGGCTGAGATCTGTGATCCGTAAATCAAATCTCAACCCTGACCCCATCTACTAACCAAATAATAGCCACAAGCCACAGAATAGCTCAGTCTCCTAATGCATTCAGCAGGCTCTGACTTTATTTAGGCTGACAAAAATATTGAAAGTTAATTGTGACATTTCTGAATGAGAGAAATCTATGTTGTGGACTGTTTGCCATATGAGACATAAGGGGACAAGGCAGAGTTAGGAGACTCCCAAATCTTCATATTTTTTAAAAAAATCTTTAAACTTAGGCCTGGTCTACACTACACGTTTAAATCGATTTAAAGAGCATTAAATCGATTTAACGCTGTACCCGTCCACACTACAACGCCCTTTATATCGATATAAAGGGCTCTTTAAATCGATTTCTGTACTCCTCCCCAACAGAGGAGTAGCGCTAAATTCGATATTAACATATGCGGATTACGGTTAGTGTGGACGGAAATCGACCGTTATTGGCCTCCGGGCGGTATGATTTCCCACAGTGCACCACTGACCGCTCTGGACAGCAATCTGAACTCGGATGCAGCAGGCAGGTAAACAGGAAAAGCCCCGCGAACTTTTGCTTCAAATTACATTTCCTGTTTGCCCAGCGTGGAGCTCTGATCAGCACGGGTGGCGATGCAGTCTCAAATCCAAAAAGAGCTCCAGCATGGACCGTACGGGAGATACTGGATCTGATCGCTGTATGGGGAGACAAATCTGTTGTATCAGAGCTCCGTTACAGAAGACGAAATGCCAAAGCGTTTGAAAAAAAATCTCCAGGATACACAGTGCTGCGTGACAAGCATAACGGGAAGCCAGAGACTCAAATGGACGCTCATGGAGGGAGGGGGTACTGAGGACTCCAGCTATCCCACAGTCCACAGCAGTCTCTGAAAAGTATTTGCATTCTTGGCTGAGCTCCCAATGTCTGTAGGTCAAACACAGTGTCTGGGCGTGGTTCAGGGAATAGCTCCTCAGTTTTCCCCCCCCCCCACACATGTGAAAGAAAAGGGAAAGAAATCATTTCTTGACTTCTTTCAATGTCACCCTATGTGTACTGAATGCTGCTGGTAGACGCGATGCTGCAGCAGTGAAGAGCAGTATCCGCTCCTCTCCCCCTCCCCGGTGGTAGACGGTACAATATGACTGATATCCGTCGTCGCCATCAGCCCGTGAGTGCTCCTGGCTGGCCTCAGGTGAGGCTGGCCGGGGGCGCCTGGGTAAAAATGGGAATGACTCCCAGTTATTCCAGTAGATGGTACAGAACGGCTTTGGTAACCGTCTTCATCATAGCAACTGGGGGCTGAGCTTCAATCAGCCCCCTCCCTTTCCTGTGTAAAGAAAAGATTCTGTACTGCCTGGACTGTCATAGCAGCAGCATGCCTGGGCTCCTCTCCCCACACCGCTTAATGTCCTGCCTGGACTATCATACGCGCCGGGAGGCTGCCTCCCCCTCATTTTTATGTCACAAGTCAGTGTTTCTTATTCCTGCATTCTTTATTACTTCATGACACAAATGGGCAGGACACTGCCACGGTAGCCAGGAAGGTTGGGGGAGAAGGGAAGCAACGGGTGGGGTTGTTGCAGGGGCACCCCTTGTGAATACTGACACGGAGCAGCTGTGCTTTCTCTGATACACTGGTCCTCTAATACACTACACTTGCCCCTTATTCTAGGCAGGACTGACTCTATTTTTAGAAACCATAAAGGAGGGATTGACTCAGGGAGTCAATCCCCATTTTGCTTTTGCGTTGTGCCCCGGCCGATTTCAGCCAGGGGCACTCATGATAGCAGCGGACAGTACAGAGGGGGAGAGATAACCGTCATCTCATTGCCAGTTTACTCCGGCAGTAGACGGTACAGAACGACTGGTAACCATCTCTGCTATCATGCAAAAGCAAGTGAATGGCTGCTGTGTAGCGCTGGAGTATCGCCTCTCTGTCCGCTGGCATCCAGTACACATACTCAGTGTGCCCGAAAAAAAAAAGCTGAACAGGCTCCATGGTTGCCGTGCTATGGCGTCTGCCAGGGCAATCCAGGGAAAAACGGCGCGAAAAGGATTGTCAGCTGATGTTTTCCGGAGGAAGGAATGACTGAACGACATTTACCAGAACAACACCCCGCGACAATAATGATTCAACCCAGAATTCCAAGGGGCGGGGGAGACTGCGGGAACTATGGGATAGCTACAGAAGAGCTACCCACAATGCAACACTTCAGAAATCGACGTTAGCCTCGGACCATGGACGCACAATGCCGAATTACTGTGCCTAGTGTGGCCGCATGAAATCAAATTTATATGTTTGTTTTATAAAACCGATTTTAGCTAATTCGATATTATTCCGTAGTGTAGACGTGGCCTTAGACTTTCCTGGCATTCATGGATTTTATTTTATAATGTATTTTCTTCAAGTAATCTATCTTTAGAACTTTATCTTAACTTTTTTTGGGGTGTGGCAGGTGGGAGGGAGAGAGAGGGCTGGGATCCAGTTTTGGGTTTGTCTTTATTTACAGATCAGGGACTTTTAGGGAGATACATCCCTTGCCTCCATACTATTGTATTTCTTTAGGTTTCTGTCAAGATCCTCAGCTGTGTTGCCAAGACATCTGCAAGTGAGTGTTTTTCACTCTCTAGTCCTTCCACGCTGAATCTCTCTTGAAAATAGGGCTCTTCTTTAGATTTACTGTATTATTTAGAATGATTGTACAAACAGGCTAGATAGAGTGACTGTAGTTTCTAGTATCACTGGGGTTTTTAGAATCCTACATAAAGTCCCAGTTATTACACTACTTCTATAGTTAGGACACATTTTTTTTAAACTAAAAACTTTAATCTTGCCAGTCATTCAGATTCAATAAAAATAAGTCACTATGTAGGACAAGCTCCTGCTATTTAGCAATCAAAGGAATAGGCTAGCCAATGGAGAATAGAGTTTGGCTCAGCAGAGGGAGTAGTCAGCTGGCTAGGGACAGAGGGAGGGATGAAGCAGACATGTCTCTTGCTTGTTGAAGGGAAGCCAGCCCATTGGGAAGGGAAGCCGTGGGAGTGAACTGGCTTTTTAGAGAGAGAGGCAGACTGTCAGCAGATAAAATGGCTGACTCAGCAGTAAAGTGCCCACATTGCCTGACTCTTGGCTGAAATCCTAAACAGGGTAAATTAGCCACTTATACTGTGGGTTCCATTTCAAAATTCATCTGAGAAGTGGTTGTTGTGCCATAACTTTGATTATTACAGTAAATTGTCTGATTGATTGTGGTTAGGGTTGCCAACTTGCTAATTGCACAAACCTGAACACCTTTGCCCTGCCCCTTCCATCCCCCCTTTGCCCTGCTCACTGCATACCCCCCTCCCTTTGTAGCTCGCTCTCCCCCACCCTCCCTCATTTTCACCGGACTGGGACAGGGGGTTGGGGAACAGGAGGGGATGAGCGCTTTAGCTGAGGTTACGGGCTCTGGGGTGGGGCTGAGGGTTTGGGGTGCAGGATGGGGTTCCAAGCTGGGGCAGGGGATTGGGGCCAGGAGAGGGGTGTGTGCTTCGGGAGGGAGTTTGGGTGTGGGAGGGGTCTCAGGGCTGGGGCAGGGGGTTGAGGTGCATAGTCTGGGAGGGAATTTAGGTGTGGAAGGGGGCTCATGGCTGGGGTTTGAGGTGTGGGAGGGGATGAGGGTGGCACTCATTTCCAGTGGCTCCCTGTAGGTGGTGACATGTCCCTCCGCTCCTAGTCAGAGGCATGGTCAGGTCTCTCTGCGCACTGCCTCCACCCACAGATGCCACCTCCACAGCTCCCACAGACTGCGGTTCCTGGCCAATGGGAGCTGCAGAGCTGGTGCTCGGGGCCGGGCAGCACACAGAGCTCCCTTGGCCACACCTTCTCCTAGGAGCTGAGGGATATGTCACTGCTGGTGGGGAGCTTCACAGAGCCAGGTAGGGAGAAGCCTGCCAGCCCTGCGCCAACCAGACTTTTAACAGCCCTGTCAGTGAACTGCCAAGGTCCCTCTTCCATTAGCTGTTCCGGTTGAAAACCGGTTACTAGTAACCCTACTTGTGATCTGTGTTACTCCGATTGTGATTAAAGGAGGCTACAAAATAAAGGGGTAGGAGTTGGCTCAATGTGTCAGTCACATCAAGGCACCACTATTATTTTTTTAAAAGGCACTAGTCTCTTAAAAATTGCTAAACAGGGACAAAAGGGTTAGAAACACATATCCCAGATACACCATTTTAAAATTAAAAAGCATGTGTGAGTGAAACAAGAAATACAAAGTAGTCTCTGAAGCATCTACAAGGATCCTGTCTCCTTCATGGGGAAAATAGAGCTGGATAACGTTTGATTTTTGGTGTTGACATTCATAAAAAGCAGTACCTATCCTTTTTCTCTAGGTGCTCCTTGACCTAGTTTAAAAATATATTTAGATAGTTCAATCTAGTGGCTGCCTTTCAGCCAATAATTCTCATACATAATAACCCAGGACAGGAGCAGAAAACCTATTTAAGATCTTTAAGCTCTCCCACAAGCTGCCTCCCAATCCCTCACAGTCATGGAAAACAAATAAGCCTTGTAGCTGGCCAGAAGGTCAGTTAAACTAGGATTATTTCAGACTAGGGACAAGGGGAGTGAGTTCCAAAGTAGAGGGGTGCCTCTCAGAAAAGGCCCTGGCAGCTGTCTCCACTTATGTGAATGGTGCTCCAGATCAGTTACCTGCACCAATTTCAACTGTGGCCATACGGCATAAGGAAAGAGACAAGTAGGTTCCAGATTACTTGGCACTCTAAATCAGAATTTAAGGTGTTGATTTTATCTTTGACTTAATAGGAAACCAATCTCGATCCAAAAGCACAAGAATCATATGTTCCAGGAAAGATGGGCCCTGTAACAAATGACCTACCAAATTCTGCACTAGTTTCAGTTTCTGAATAGATTTAGGATGTAACGTGACATACAAAAAAGGAGAAAATAGTTTGTTAGATTCCGTACATTCTTTTTCATATTCACTGACATGGCAGCTTAGTTCACTCTTTACCAGTTACCCTATTTTCATTCCATACCTGACCTTTAAATATAATGGGCTGTATTCAGATCAGTTATACTGGTGTAAATACAAAGTGGCTTCAATGGAGTTGCTTCAGAGTTACACTGGTGTAAATGAGAGCAGAAAGTGGCACAATGCAAACAACGTAGCTCAGATTTTTTGTATGTTCTCTTTTAGGAGCTTATTCTTCTGTGCCTGGGAACATCTCCAGCACTTTCCCAAATAGCATGAATTTCAGTGGTCTCCAGAAAGAGAAAAAACACAGTCATTTTTAAACACCTTACTGTCTATTCATACACCATCTAACGTCACATTAAAGCCAAATCACCTGAGTCTGTTAGATGGACATAGCACATTAAAAATAATTTATCTTATAGAAAGGACACTTATGCTAGTTTCACTGTTGTATTGCTCTCATCTTATTTTGATTTAGATATTTATCTGGAACACACACAGTACCACACATGGGTATCTGAAGATGTATTCAGAATTGTGTATCTTTAGAAAGATAGTAGCTGTTCTTTACACCTTCAGTACATTTTTCACTACACACAACAGCTTAGCCAGCCCTGAGAGTATGTGCAGTGGAGCCTCCCTTAGCTGCATGCTTTACAAGCTTAGGCCCTGTTCTTGTAAACATTTATGCACACATTAAATTTTGCACACTGTGCATAGTCCCACTGAAATCAGTCAGACAGTTCACGGTGCATAAAGTTTAAATATGTGCTGTGCATAAGTCTTTGTAGGATCAGGGCCTGTGTGAAAACTGCACTGTGCATGTGTGACATGCAGCATTTATAAGGTCATAACTTGCTTAATCAAACTTAAATTTCATGAGAACTCTTAAGAAGCATTTTTTTCCTTCATGGTGGGCTCCTTAGATACCAAATTTGAAATATCAATGCTGATCCAAAAAAGATTATAAAAATGTTTTTAAATGGGAAAGTATTCATCTCCTCCCCGCCCCATCCCCTCTACTTGCTCTCAAAAGCAGAAGAATTGTTTAGTCCAATCTTACGCAAAAATAAAATCTCCTTCAGGCACAGGACAAACCTGGAAAAATTTCAACTGCAAAAATTGAGTATTTAAGAAAATTAGGCATGACTGAAAACAGGGAGTTACAACAGAAACGGTTATTCAATCTTAACCACATGGGTCTCTGCTCCCCCTGCTGTAATGTTCAGTAGGAATGTCTGTGGATGTGAAATGGTCTTGACATCTCAGTTATGCTAGATGGGTGTGTCTTTGGCTTTTTGGCCAGCAATGTTGCTTTCTGTTGTTGGAGACAACAGAAGAGATGGGGAGAAAGAAAACAGGAAGGAAATCACAGCGCTAAATTGACTCAGGACAATGACAACAGGCTATTACACTCTGGTCTTGCCCTCTCACTGAGCAGACACTAGTCTGTTGTGAATCAGCCCTACCTTCGGACTCCACATGCTACTGAGCTCCCCCATGAGTACCTGGATCTGGGCAGTGACTAGTAGTACACTGTTGTTAGTTCTGGGTGTCTCAGGCACACACCCCAGCTGCAGACTCTGTGTCTGATGGCCTTCTGGGCAGTGGGACCTTACAACCTACCTGCCTTAGACCCTGGAAACAGTGCCTCGTCCCTCCTGAGCCCCCAGTTGCTTAGCCGTGTTCCCCCACATAGTCCACCTGGCTGCAGGAGCTCTTGTTTCTAGTTTAACCCTTTAGGGGCAATGTGGCAGGCAAGCAAGGAAAACAGGCTTAGCAAAGAAATTTCTTAACTTTTCAAAGCACACTAGAGATACAGATCTTTGAAAAATAACAAGATCCTGAATGCAATCCCCTGGAGTCTGAGCTCATTCCTTCTGTGAGTCTTGGGCTTGGTCAGCATCCTTAGGTCAGGCACAGGTTCTGCGTTTTTGGCCTGATCTGCTTGCATGTGGTGGTGGTTAGTCCTCATTTAATTTTGCATTTAATTTTCTATTATCCTTTTTAAAGAAACAGGTAAGAGTTTCTTTTTTTCTCCCTAGGCCTCAATCCTGAATCAGGATCTGGAAGTGATAACTTTGTTTGGACTCTGCCTGAACAACATGTTCCATGTTAGCAGATCCTGACTCAGGATCAGGGGCCTTAAATATTGATTGTGCTATTGATTCCACTTCTACGCTTTATCAGGGTAGAAAGCACTATGTATTTGTATGAAATGCTGCATAACACAGAAGAATCTACGTAACTCTCAAACTACACAATTATGTGTGTAGAGTCCTGAACCGAAACCCCAGATTTGAAACCTCTGATCTGAACTCCAGATCCAAACTTAATGGTCTGGATCCTTGCCTGTGGTCACAGAGTGGTTGATGTAACTCCAATGGGGAGGGGGTGCACAAAAGTGGCTTTCAGTCAACTGTGCACTCCCCCAATCCTGAGGCATGGGGAGAATCTGTCCACATCTCTCTCTAATGAGCAGAAGCAAAATCTTTTATCTGAACACTTTTGAATTTGGAGTAATTTTCAAACTCCACATGTGAGTTTTTTCTAGGGTGACCAGACCAGATGTCCTGATTTTATAGGGACAGTCCCAATATTCAAGGCTTTCTCTTACATAGGTGCCTATTTACCATTCCCCCATCCCGATTTTTCACACTTGCTCTCTGGTCACCCTAGTTATTCCCCATTTTGGGGTGTTCAGGTGAGGCTCCCTTTAAGAGGAAGAGGTTCAAGCTACGAAGCTGTATCTGAACCCAGATCCAGAGTTTGTATCCACTTTTTTTTTTGTTCAGCCCTCTCTCTAGTTTACCATAATAAGGTAGATGATATCATTCTACACTTAGCATAAGTTTTGTCCTATGTTTTGTCCTAAGTTCATAGCTAAAAAAAAATACCTACGATCTGTCAGAAAAGAGTTTTAGGTAAAAGGGGAAAAAAGATTTTCTCTTTTGGGTGAAGGCCAAACACAGAATGCTTCTGCCGAAAAGCAGACTTTCTGAGAAAGTTATATGAAAGCTGGAGTTATCAGGGATGTCTCTAACTAATCTTAACTACACAACATTCACTACCTATGAATTTTGTCAGAGAACATACTGTAGTAATAGGACTGTAGCATAATTACATGCAAAAATAACTTTTCCCATCTCAGGTCCTGTGCCTCGCTTCCCTTTCATCAATTTAATCTTTAAGGTTCTTTTTATGACCTTATCCTGTATATGGCAATCTGTTGCTAAAGGGACGGCTGTAATGACAAAAGAAAAAGATATTGGCTTAATAGTGTGAATAAACAGAAGTAAATGATTGAAGTTTCTTTTTACACGGGTGTCTTAATATTAGAGTGAGAAGTTTTAGAAAAGAGAATGTTTAGGAGAGGAATGGACTAATACTGAACTCTCATTTTAATCTTTGTGTAAGCAGACACAGTTATTTTAAATTTTAGGGAGTTTAAATACAGAAACTATTCCACTGCTACTGCTCCATTCAGGCAAACTTTCAAACTGTAATATCTGATCAAAACCAGATTAATCATCAAGCCTGTCCTTCCACCAGGGCCGGCTCTAACTCTTTTGCCACCCTAAGCAAAAAAGAAGAGTGTCGCCCCTTACCATCCCCCGTGAGCCACGCTGCCAAATCCCACCACCCAGCGCCGCGCTGCCCAAAGCCCCAGCCACCCCCTGAAACAAACAAACAAACAAAAAAACCTCCAGCACTACCCCAACGAAGCAAAAAAAAAAAAACAAAAAAAACAAACCCCGAGGGCTGCCCCGCCCCAAGGTGCTGCTTCAAGCACATGCTTGGTCGGCTGGTGCCAGAAGCCAGCCCTGCCTTCCACTGTTCTTTCCAAACAGATTTCTGCGTAAATCAACCATTCTCCTTTCTAATCAGAAACAGTGTGCCATTGACTAGCTGTCTCTACCTAGGCCATGGAGCCAGGAACTACTGAATTCTAATTGCAGCTCCTCACGGAATCATTGTGCAGCTTTCTATCTTGTTTCCCTATGTGTAAAATGGGAATACTACTTACCTACCTATTTACCTCTGATGGATGTTGTCAGGATTAATTTGTTAGAGCCTGTCCCGAAACCCTTATATTGGGTAGCACTAAGGCTATGTCTACACTATGAAATTAAGTCGACTTAAGTTACATCAACAGACAGCCACTGCTGTCCATACTGTGCTCCTTGTGTTAGCAGAGTGCATCCACAGTAGCAGCTCTTGCACTGACAGAGAGCAGTGCAATGTGGGTAGCTACCCCACTGTGCAGCTGGCTGCACTGTGTTTTGGGAAGGGTTTGCAACGCTTCATGGGGGCAGGTTCAGCATCACGAGTCCAGTTTCTCAATTCCATCATTCCATGGGATCCTACTTGGTTTCCAGCTGCTTTTCAACTGCCCTGGTAACCTGCAAGCCAGCACTCCATGTCAGAAAGCATGGATCCAGTATGGCTCTTCAGCGTTGTGCATTATGAACACAAGGCTGTACGAGGAGCCCAACAAGGGGATGACTATTCACCGCCATCCTAACCCCAGCTCCCTCCTCACAGAAATGGCATGTCTGTGGCTCTGCTCCAGAGGTGACTATTTGCCTCCGTGGCCTTTTGCTATGCCTGCTGCAGCTCCGATTTTTACACAGAACAGCTGCGTGTCCCTTCTCCTCCATACCCTGACCAAGCTCCTGAAGCTGGAGCAGAGCTGTGCGTACACAGCCTCTTCTTCCCAGAGACCCAGTAGATCCAGCACTTCCTGTGGACTCCATGCAGGAGCCAGCATGCTCAGCTGGACAGCTGCTAAGTGAACTCTTCACATGGAGTAAACAGGAAGAGCAAGTTCAACACTTCCTGGGGCTTTAGCAGCAAAGGGGTGGTCACCTGTGTTCCTGGCTGCAGGGCAGCAGAGTTTAAAACAGTGACCAGAGCGGTCATGATAGGATACCTACAAGAGGCAACTTAGGCAATACAGTGTTTATAGTGACTCTGGCTACGTCTTCCCTATCCACCGTATCAGGAGGGTAGCAATCGATTTCTCGGGGATTGATATCGCGTCTCATCTAGACGCGATATATCGATCCCCGAACGAGCTCCTATCGATCCCGGAATTCCACCAACCTGAACGGTGGTAGCGGAGTCAACATGGGGAGCCATGGACATCGATCCTGCGCCGTGAGGACGGTAGGTAATTCGATCTAAGATACTTCAGCTACGTGAATAACGTAGCTGAAGTTATGTATCTTAGATCCATTTCCCCCTGTAGTGTAGACCAGCCCTCTGAATCACTAACTACATCGCCCTAAGCTCTACGACTCTCATTGAGATGGTTTTATGATGTTGGCACAGCAGGTGAGTTAAAGCAGCAGGAAGAGCATTGCAGGGGGTACACCTCCATAGTTAGGTCCATGGAAGCTGCCTTATGTCAACAAAACTGTGTAGGGTAGACATGGCCTAAGTGTGTCTCAGATAAGAGCCACGGAGGTGCATGAGATCCTTCAGCATCTGTTAGGAGTGGAGGAAGGACTGTTCCTGTATAGGCCATGGTGCATCAGGTGCACCAAAGGGGAGTATGCTGAGCAGCAGCATCACTGTTAAGACAGAATGTGCCCCCCTAGTGTGGACCTGTAGGAACTAACTGGTTCTCTAGGTTCTTTTCCTCAATCCCTCTTCAGGATTTTCAGCACCAGTGGTGGTATTAGCCCTCCTCCCATCTTATGCTCTGGGAGTGTGTGAAGATGTTTGATAGTTGCCTCCTGCACAGCTGTGCTGAGAGAGGAGTTGTCCCTGCCTCCAGCAAGCCCCTGCAGGTCACCATAATTTAGTCCTAAATATCCTACTACTCCTTCCTTATTCCTGTGAGGAACCTACCACCAAGAAGCTACTTGTTGCCACGAGAAACAAATTAATCACTTAGATCCAGATTCTGCCATCCTTCCTCACATGGACTAATCCCTTGCCCTGTGAGTTATACCATCTGAGTTCAAATCAGTGGGACTACGTGCAGAGTAAGGGGTTACTCCAAGAGTAAAGGACAGGGATGTGCCTCTAAATGACATGAGGGAGAGAAAGAGAGGGGTGATTAGAAAGAAAAGAGCTGTTATTACACAGACATTGTTAATTTGCAAAGCCAAGGGAGACAGAGAAACAGTACCTGACAATTTAATATGGGTTTGGTTAAATATTAATTTTATTTTTAAATTTGTTCCTTGTGTGGCAGTCTTATTAATGCTTTAGTGTTGAAATGGATGACACCAGTAATTCATGTAGTGCTCCTGTTCTTTAGCTATTTAAGCATCTGATTTCCAATCTGTTGCCTACAGCTGCTCTAACAAAGGTTGTCAGATTTTTAATGCTAAACAGCTTTAAAATTGGCTGCAAAACACCAAAGTAAAAATAACTCAGTTCTCTCAATGAACCAAATCAACTAACTGAAACTCAGTATGATATGTCGTCGTGTCTCCATTCTTGGCTTCTTTAGTTTCACTCAGTGTACTCTCTCTCACTCCTGTTCAAATTGTTTGAGACCATGCCCTTAATTTCATCATTGATCATGCCCTGCTGGGCTCCCTGTGCTGCTAATGCTCTCACCTCCCCCACTCCTCCATTATATTTGAGCATTCTCTCCATTGCCTCCCCACTTGGAAAGTTACCATCTATCTCACGGTCCTCTCAAAAACTTTGATCCCATTAGACATTCTAGCCTGATTTGCTCTCTTGATCAGCTGCAGCCTAATTGCTGCTGTTCATTGATTTCAGAAGTTGCTGACAATCTTTGTTCCCTTTTCAATACCATTAGTACCAGTAATACAAATAATAAACTCTTCTCTCTCCACCAAACTCACCTTCTTCCTCCCAGCCTTTACCTTTAGCCACATACAAAGAATTTGCTTCCTTATTCAATCTAAAATTTGCCCCCTCTTCAAACACCTCATCCTATTGTGCCCTACCAGTTTCTATTACTACTTCCCCTCCCTCTGACTCATAACAGAACTTCCTTATGCTATCCGGGACCTATTGGGCTGCACTGTTGAGACCCAGGACAATCTGGAAGACTGTAACCACTGTGTCAGTGTAACCCCATCCATGCCAAAGGGGGACACCATGTGCACACACTGCCACACAGGTCCTTAATTGCCCCATACAAAACTTAGCATTCTTTATACCCAGCATAACTCCATATCAGCATTCCTTTTCATACACATCATGCATCATTACAGTCTTCTGTGCAGAATATCTGGGGAATACTTGCAGCTAGTTGCCGAAGATCATGCTGCCACCTCACTAGGCTCACAGCTGCTATTATGCAACTCAGAAGGCTTGCATCCAGGCTGGGAGACTATCAGGAAGTGGGAACATAAATCTATACTACAGGATTATGCTAGCCTAGGTATGCCAACATAGCTATGCCAATATCGTCTCCATAGTCTAGGCCTAGACTACACCTAAAGTTAGACTGACATAGCTATGGTACTTAGGAATTCGCACCTCTGAACATCACAGTTTAGCTGACCTAACCCCAGATGCAGATGCAGCTAGCTGAGGGAAGAATTCTTTCTCCTCCACGTGGCAGGTTATCTACTTTGAAAGAAAAACCCCTTCTGTCGATGTAGGAAGTGTCTATACTATAGACCAGTGGTTCTCAACCTATTTATCATTGTGGTCCACATATGCAGCTCACAATGTGTTACATGGACTGCAGGTTGAGAATCATAGTTTTTCCCTCCCCCCGCCAGCTAAAACCTCCCACAATCCCCTATGCCAAGCACCCATTGCCTAAAAACCCCTCCACAGAGCAGGGCCAGGAGCAGAGCCCTGGGCAGCTGGCACCCCAGACCCCATCGCATCCCTGGCGCAGGCCATCAGCCTGGACCTGAGGCATGGGACCAGGAGTAGAGCCCCACATAAAACCTGGGGGTGCTGCAGCACCCTTACCCTGTCACTATCCAGAGGCCCCCTCCAAACCTGCCCAGAGACCCACACTCCTACCCCCTACAGCGCTCACCAGCCCCCTGCTGGCAGGAGTGCTCCTGCAGGTGGCCAGATGGTATCTCCCCCTCAGCCAGCCCTGCCTGCTGCCAGACCAGAGCACCAGCACCAAATTTAGAAGTTTTTAGCATACAGCTGGGCCACAGCTGTGTGCTAATTGGGCCACATGCAGGCTGCAGGTTGAGAACCACTCTAGATGCTACAGCAGTACAGCTGTACTGATGCAGCTGTAGCACTTGCAGTATAGACACAGCCATAGCCACAGGCTTAATAGGGATAAGTGTGTCCAAACACAGACTAAGTGAGCAGTAGCTATTCAGAACATATGCGCTTTCAGTCACACCCCAGCCCATTTGGAATAGCTTTCCTGTGTAGTAAAACCCTAACTCATTCTAACACCAGGATTGGAAACAGTACTGTGACATATTTTAGAGAGAAACCAGCTAAAGCTGCTCAAATACAGATACCTTTATTACTTATTATTTCTGTTACAGCAGTGTCTGAAAGCCCCATTGTGCTAGATGCTACCAACACAGAGGAAGACAATCACTGCCCTGAGGAGCTTACAGTCTGGAGTTCTGAAAGTCGAGCTGCGCGTGTGAACTGTGAGCGCTGCCACTGCCTTTGCTGTCAACCCATTTTGATTCAAGGTAATAACAGGAGCTATGCGCAGACTATTCATAATTTAAAAAAACTACTAAAGCAAATTATCCTGAATCTGTCCGCTCTCTTTTTTTTCCCCAATAAAGAAATAACCCACTTCAGGAGTTCAAACCACTCTTAACTAAAGAATCCAGGATAATGTCTCTTTCTTTACTTTTAATGTATCTCATGCTGCTATTATTATATAGCTAGAGTAACTCTGCACACTGTATGATACTATATAAGACTGCCCTGTGCAAAGTACTGTACAGGGCCTCCATCTGTTTAAAAAATCTCATGGTTTCTGGGTGACTACATACAAAATGCCAGGGCAGAAAAGCAATGAAAACAGCAAGACAGTAGAAGTATTGTTCAAAGAGCTTCGTAATCTTAAGCAATTTAATTTTCTATACTGAAAGTTAATTAAGTGACAGACCAATTTGATTCCTTCAATGAAATAAGTGACTGTGCATCATTAAGAAGCACCGTTATTGCAAATACCTTCATACCCTGTTGGTTTATTTTCCAGGGAGGAAAATATGCAGTATATTGAAGTATTTTTATAGGACCTCTCTTTGGTTCTATTTAAGTTCTGGTATCACCCTCATCCGCTTAGTATCTGGGAAAAAAAACTTGAAATAAATCCCAGAATTATTTAAGTATGCAGATAGCTAGAATAGCCTTCTTGTGTCAGCTGTATGTCTAACAAACAAATGTAAGAGAATCACTGAGTACAAATCTCAAGTGCCACACAGAGACAAATGGGCAAACTGTGTAGGAATGTCAATAAATACACTATTGACTAAAGGCTGGAACTCAGCCAGCTGACCATTTATTTTTTGGATAATAGATACTGTCTAGAATGGTGAAGGCAGGAATGAGAAGGAATTATACTGGCACTGTAAAGATAAATATGGGAAATGAACACAGAAGATTGAAGTGCCCCTTTGAGAGTAGTTCTTAAGCAGACCCCACTGCCTGAATAAGTATTGCAGGTTGGGCTGTTAAGTTGGTTTCAGAGGAAGAAAAAATAATTAAAACAAATCCCGACCATTATCCTTAATTTTGATAATGATGCACTCTCTCATGTGCCTCGAACTTTTCTAGTAGGTAATCCTAGTGCTTTTAAAGCCATCCATATAGATGAAAAAAAAAATATTCTTGCTAAGAATGAGCGTGAGTAAAATGAGGTAGGGTGGGAGAAGAGGAGCATGTCCCATCCAGCTTTGCAAATTAAGCATGGAATCTCTTTCCAGACATCATTGTACTAATAAAGAGGCCAAAATAGCCCCTCAATTACACTGTGCAACCTGTTACTCCTGTGTAATCTGATTGCCTTCAACCTGGTGATCTGTATGAGATTCTAACTTTGGTTAAAATTGTAATGGTTGGCTCTAAATGCAGTTTGCCTCTGCATGCCACAGTAAAAACTCAGTTTATAAACTAGCAGTTTTGTCCTTTAGCAGAGGTATGGTTTGCCTACGGCTGCCTTCTTATAACAGGAACAGCACTGTGGGTTTCTGCCATGCAGACAGGACCCTGTAATCAGTTTTCTAAGTTCTCCTTCAGTTCTAGTTGTAGTAGAACATCCCAGAATGCATGTGCTGCTGTGTACAAGTCTTCCGGGCATTCTGGGCTTGGGAGAGGTACCATGAGCTAGCTGGCCAAGTTTTCCCAGAGAATATTGATACAAACATAATTATGCACGGACAACTGAGATGGCAGAAGACTAAACTGTTACCTGTAGCTGGTTGTGGTTACTATGTCCAACCAATAATTAAAAAACCCCCAACAAGCTGTAACATGAAAGACCTAGGAGGGAGAGGGATAGACAATGGTTTCTGGTAGCTAAAGAGAACATCAGTACTAACTTTATTTTTAAGGGTTGCATTAGCCATTGTGGAAAAATACATCTTAGGATTCTTGCTACTGCTCTTGTGTAAACAATACAATACTGGCACACTCCTCAATTTTTTTTTTTTATTTTTTTTTTTTTTTTTAAACTTTAGTGCCAGGGAGATACATTGTGCTGTAACAAGTAACAATAGGATTTCTCTACTTTACAACCTAAATTAGGATAAGAACAGCAGAAGGAAACAATACAGAAGAGTATTAATTGAAGGTTATACAATTCAATCTCTTCTCCGTGTCATTTAGACAAATGTTTTTACTACAAGTCAGTTTTAGCTTTTTTTTTTTTTTTTTTTAATATACACACACACAAAACTGATTTTCTGAAGCTCATCCTTTAGGTACACCTATCTGGGGTTGCGAAGGTGAATGAGGACCATGGTGGGAGTCTGTGCAGATATCACTTCAGGGAAGCACAGTGAGGGTTGTTTGTGCAAATGTCTCACTGTAGCTTTTTGGCAAGAGTTTCAAATGTCAGGTTGACCTACAGCTACTGAGAGAGAAGACTCATGGCTGCAGGTGTCTTTATGGCCATGAGTAATTATAAAGTTTGCAGCTGTCCACCACTCACTCAGACTTGCCAGCCCTGTTGAAGCTTTGTGGATCCCTCTCCTTTACGGCTACTTTGCATGATATGCTTCCTTCTGGCTAATTACAACAACTGTCCTTCTGCCTGGGAATCCTGGCCAGGTTTTATTTCTGGGCAACTCAAAACTCCTGAATACAACTTCAGGGCAACAGTGATGGGAGAACGTAGCAGAGTTCAAGTCACACCACCCCTGCCAGCCTGAAGTGTAAGGGACAAAACCAGCAGCATGAGGCTATGTCTAAACCGTGTAGCATTGGCAGCAGCAAACTTCTAGGGTAGATGCAGTACATGGGGAAAGTTTTTCTTTTGCTGCAGGAACCCCACTGTCCTGAACATTAGCTATGGTAACAGACGCCCTCTTCTGTTCACATTGCTGTTTCGGGGGGGGGGGGGGGGGAATGGCAGCATAGCTATGTATCTAGGGCATGTGGTGTTTTCACACCCTTGACTTACATAGCCATGACAGTGTAAGTTTGAAGTGTAGACCAGGCTTTAGACAAGGTCTCCTACATAGCAATACAATACTATTGAATACCATGAATACTAGCTTGCTGGACTGGCCTATACAAGCTCATTTTATAAATCTCTCCAGCACCTATTATCAGAGCAGATAAGTGCTAGAGACAGCTGGAACATTTCAGGTTATGCATTATGGAGCAGTCAGGGTAAATTGTAATAAGAGTCATGGGTTTAGGGGAAATTGTGTAAAGGCACAGGTGTGCCATTTAGTGGGGTAGACCAGATTGGGGTGACAGGTTGGGTTCACTCCCCAGGGAGAGGCCCAGGGCAGTGTAGCAGAGTAAGCCTACAGTGCACTCACCCTACAGCAGTGGGTACTATTTCATGGGGTGATCCTTACTCCCCCCTCCAGCCTGCTGGCTCTCACCACAGCATGCAGACAGGGCTACCCTCCTCCCTCACCCTGTCCTGGGAGCTGCCAAATAGCCTGCTCCAACCTGGGGTGGGATGCAGAAGGGCCCAGGTCAGGGCTCACCCTAATGAAATCATGGCCATAAGTGTCATGGACAAAAATCACACTATCCGGGACATGAATGCTATGACAAACCTGTAGCCCTAAAGATAAACAGCTTTAATTACATCTAATATTTAAGAATTATGGAACATAGGAACTGCCATCCTGTATTATACCTGTTGTTCCTCTAGTTCAGTAGGCGGTCTCAGACAGGGAACAGCATCAGAAGCTCCAGAGAAAGATGTAAGAAATCTCACAGTTGGCAGCTGTGAGATAGTGTATTCCCACTTTGTGTAGGTCTTGTCCTTACTAGTCAGAGATTAACCATATCTATAGAATGCTTCAAGATTTAAGATATCAGAGTAGATAAATAAGGAAAGATTTTCAAAGGTTTTTAGGCCCCTAAATCTGCACATGAGCACCTAGTGAGATTTTCAAAAGTGTTAAGCTTAGGTGTTTAAAAAAAAAAAGCAAACAAAAAAAAGCAACACACTATGCACCCTAAACATCTTTCAGAAATCTGGTCCTTAGCAAACATAAATGGATACACGCACTGCATAACAGCATACAAGTGAACTGTGTCATAAGAACATAAGAACGGCCATATCGAGTCAGACCAAAGGTTCATCCAGCCCACTATCCTGTCTATCGACAGTGGCCAATGCCAGGTACTCCAGAGGGAGTGAACCTAACAGGTAATGATCAAGTGATCTCTCTCCTGCCATCCATCTCCACCTTCTGACAAACAGAAGCTAGGGACACCATAGTTGACTGTGTGCTGTGTGAAGAAGAACTTCCTTTTATTTGTTTTAACCTGCTGCCCATTAATTTCATTTGGTGGCCCCTAGTTCTTGTATTATGGGAAAGTAAAGTAAATAACTTTTCCTTATCTACTTTCTCCATCACTCATGATTTTATATACCTCTATCATATCCCCCTAGTCTCCTCTTTTCCAAGCTGAAAAGTCCTAGCCTCTTTAATCTCTCTCCTCATATGGACCCCGTTCCAAACCCCTAATCATTTTAGTTGCCCTTCTCTGAACCTTTTCTAGTGCCAGTATATCTTTTTTGAGATGAGGAGACCACATCTGTATGCAGTATTCAAGATGTGGGCGTACCATGGATTTATAAGGGCAATAATATATTCTCCATCTTATTCTCTATCCCTTTTTAATGATTCCTAACATCCTGTTTGCTTTTTTGACTGCCATTGCACACTGCATGGACATCTTCAGAGAACTATCCACGTGATGACTCCAAGATCTTTTTCCTGATTAGTTGTAGCTAAATTAGCCCCCATCATATTGTATGTATAGTTGGGGTTATTTTTTTTCCAATGTGCATTACTTTACATTTATCCACATTAAATTTCATTTGCCATTTGTTGCCCAATCACTTAGTTTTGTGAGATCTTTTTGAAGTTCTTCACAGTCTGCTTTGGTCTTAACTATCTTGAGCAGTTTAGTATCATCTGCAAACTTTGCCACCTCACTTTTTACCCCTTTCTCCAGATCATTTATGAATAAGTTGAATAGGATTGGTCCTAGGACTGACCCTTGGGGAACACCACTAGTTACCCCTCTCCATTCTGAGAATTTACCATTTATTCCTACCCTTTGTTCCCTGTCTTTTAACCAGTTCTCAATCCATGAAAGGACCTTCCCTTTTATCCCATGACAACTTAATTTACGTAAGAGCCTTTGGTGAGGGACCTTGTCAAAGGCTTTCTGAAATCTAAGTACACTATGTCCACTGGATCCCCCTTGTCCACATGTTTTGTTGACCCCTTCAAAGAACTCTAATAGATTAGTAAGACACAATTTCCCTTTACAGAAAACCATGTTGACTTTTGCCCAACAATTTATGTTCTATGTGTCTGACAATTTTATTCTTTACTATTGTTTCAACTAATTTGCCTGGTACTGACGTTAGACTTATCGGTCTGTAATTGCCGGATCACCTCTAGAGCCCTTTTTAAATATTGGCATTACATTAGCTTAACTTCCAGTCATTGGGTACAGAAGCCGATTTAAAGGACAGTTACAAACCTAGTTAATAGTTCCGCAACTTCACATTTGAGTTCTTTCAGAACTCTTGGGTGAATGCCATCTGGTCCGTGACTTGTTACTGTTAAGTTTATCAATTAATTCCAAAACCTCCTCTAATGACACTTCAATCTGTGACAGTTCCTCAGATTTGTCACCTACAAAAGCCGGCTCAGGTTTGGGAATCTCCCTAAGATCCTCAGCCATGAAGACTGAAGCAAGAATCCATTAGTTTCTCCGCAATGACTTCATCGTCTTTAAGCACTCTTTGTATCTCCATCATCAGGGGCCCCACTGGTTGTTTAGCAGGCTTCCTGCTTCTGATGTACTTAAAACATTTCGTTATTACCTTTTGAGTTTTTGGCTAGCTGTTCTTAAACTCCTCTTTGGCTTTCTTTATTACAATTTTTACACTTAATTGGCAGTGTTTTATGCCCTTTCTCCTCACTCTAGGATCTGACTTCCACTTTTTAAAAGATGCCTTTTTTATCTCTCACTGCTTCTTTTACACGGTTGTTAAGCCACGGTGGCTCTTTTTTAGTTCTTTTACTGTGTTTCTTAATTTGGGGTATACATTTAAGTTGTGCCTCTACTATGGTGTCTTTAAAAAGTGTCCATGCAGATTGCAGGGATTTCACTTTAGTCATTGTACCTTTTAATTTCTGTTTAACTAATCCCCTCATTTTTGCATAGTTCTCCTTTTTGAAATTAAATGCCAGTGTGTTATTACTTTAAGTAACACAGCATTGGCCTGCTAAACCCAGGATTGTGAGTTCAATCCTTGAGGGAGCCATTTAGAGATCTGGGGCAAAAATCTGTCTGGGGATTAGTCCTACTTTGAGCAGGGGGTTGGACTAGATGACCTCCGGAGGTCCCTTCCAACCGACATTCTGTGATTCTAGTAACACTTTCTTCTCCCCTAAAGACTAAATTTAGAG
Source organism: Chelonoidis abingdonii (assembly GCF_003597395.2). Lineage (NCBI taxonomy): Eukaryota > Metazoa > Chordata > Testudines > Testudinidae > Chelonoidis > Chelonoidis abingdonii. The sequence continues at coordinate 213,543,372 of NC_133770.1, forward strand.
TGAACTTTCAGTACATGGCAAGAAATCATGATATTAGTTTTGCTGTAACTGGAAATTCCTTGGGGCAGAGACCATATCTTTCTCTATGTGTTGTCCAGCACCAAGTAATGTAAGGGTACTGAGGTAATGACTATATTGCACAGCTAAGTTAGTACTAGGAATGGTAGTGCCACCTAGTGATAGTTTTAAATGTTGTTCAAAGTCAAAAATAATACTTGTTTTAAATGAAAATGAGGGTGCTAAAACATTTAAACTGTAGAGAGTATGTAGTATAAACTTTCTGTAAGGAATCAGATGGTAAGATTCAGATTCCACACCACCATTAAAACAGCCAAATTCCATAGATTTTTATGAAAGAATTAAACCTGGACTTTTTATCCTTTCTATTTTCTAGTCTTCCTTCTGCACATTAGTACTTGTCTCATTCACTGCTTCTGTCAGCCTTTTTCTATTACTTCACTTTCTTCGAGACATTATGTTGTAGATTTTTTTCTACCTTTTTCTCCTGTTCCATCTCCCCTCCTGCCTGCTACAGCAGCAGCAGCTGTCCTGCATTACTTCCATATACAGGTGATAATATTTTTTTTTCTGAAGGATAACCAGCCAAATGACCATGCAGCAGTCATACTCCAAAAGAAGGGCAGAGCTCTGGGACATTTCACTGGCTATTGAAATTACATTAAAAAGCCAGTGAAGAGTTTTTCATCCTGCTAGAATGTACTCAAAACAGCATTTATTTCCTAATACAATAAAACAGTCAACATTATTTCTTCACAGGCTTATCTATCATTCATATAATGGGATTAACAAATGAAACCGTCAAGAAAAATGTTAGCTGGGTCAATGATGCTACAGACGACTTCTCATGTGAAATCACTAATTGCATTGCATGAAATTCATACATGTGAGATTTACTAATATTTTGGTTTAATTTTTTCTTTACACTAGGAATGAAAAATCCCCACATCTAGGTCATGATCATGCTGCCTAGACATCTTTAAAATCACAAGTGCCCACTGTGGTTTTTGAGACATTATCCTTCTGTTGCAGCTGTTGGTGTTATCAATTACCATGAGTGAGAGGGAGTGTTAGTGTAGTGTCTAACCCTAGTCTAGTTGAACTAGACCTGCTAGTAAAAAAAACACCACCATACACGCCCCCCCACCCCCCCACAACCACAGCAGCCAGTCTACATCAGTGGCCATACTTGAAGCCTACACACAGGCTAGAATCAGCTGGGGGAATATGTCAAAAACTCCTCAAAGACAAGACCTTTAAATACAGCATTTTCCACCACAGTAAGTTCAAAGTTCTAGCATCAGAGGGGTAGCCGTGTTAGTCTGTATCCACAAAAACAATGAGAATCTAGTAGCACCTTAAAGACTAACAGATTTATTTGAGTATAAGCTTTCGTGGAGGGGGGGAAGAGACAGACAAAATCCTCACTTCAGATGCATCTGCATTTTACCCACAAAAGCTTATGCCCAAATAAATCTGTTAGTCTTTAAGGTGCCACCAGACTCCCTGTTAACATTCTAGCACTGTGCCTTTTTTGGCAAACACTGGACAGCAGCTGCACTATAAACTAGTCAACTTTCAAACCAGTAGAAAGTTTAAGAGATCCTTCCTACATGAAACATCAACAGAACTAATACGTGTAAAACAAGGAGAAATTTCTTAAGACTACTCACTGTAGGCAGTTTCTCTACTACTCCATCTCAATATACTAATGTATCAAATGCAAAAGAAACCAAGACCACACATCCTAGGATAAATTTATAGGATTCAATCCCTTCCCCCCTCCGCCCAACACCAAGCTCAAAATGAATTCATTTGCATCATAAATTTATTTTCACTGAGCTTTGAAACCTAAGACAGTTCAGTTAGAATGCCACAAACTTACCTCTAAACAACACTAGTTATGGATCTTCTCCCAATATTCAGTTCACAGCAGCAACCTTTCTAGAACCAGCAAAACAGTCTCAGCCAATGTCAACTGGTCAGTTCTGTAACCTCACTTCCAGAAGTATAACCAATAACTGTAAAAATAAGTGGAAATGTGGTAAATACAGCAGGGCCTCCATTCTCATAGTTATCCTAGACTGTAAAACTGAACCTCGAGAAATCTGGAAGAGATGGGTGGGGATATTTTATTGAATCTGCTCTTACTGTTACGCATATTACAACAAAAAGGGATACAATCTAAAAATAACTTGTGTACATGTTGCAAAATTCATACCTAGACCTTCCCTCAAAAGTTGAGAAGTGTTCAGTTCAGTAGTTCGGTCCAGTCAGAGAGGGCAGCACTATGCATCGTCGATTCAGATACTGAATTTCCCCCACATTTGGAGGGATCCAGTTGCAAGGCTTCACATACGGGCATCCCTCCTAATTTTAACGCACAAAGCTCATGAGCAAAAAAGTTACATTATGTTTGTTAGGAAGCTACTATATTAAAGAGCACTTGGTTTGTCCTAACATAGTAACGTTGGAATGTTACAATCCAGCCTTCTACACAAAGGCCAGGCTGTAGCGACAAACTTCAGCCAACAAGCAGCTAAATCCCAAGGCAACACAGTCTAATACACAAGTTGTGACCTCTAAGTGTGCAGAATAATGGATAAAATGATGATATATACACCCTACGCTGTGGCACAAGAACAAACAAACATTAGCACCAAGGTATACCAATTATTTCATTAAGTTGTTTTGGATAAAAAATTGTTATAAATACTTCCCCCCCAATGGACTTTTTTTTTAAATAAAGAAAAAGATGAAAGAATCAAGTTTACCAGAACTGTCTACTGAAATTATAGGAACTTTTAATAGAATCTTTGTGGGTAGAAAATTTAGCCTTTCAAACTTAAAATTTACAGAAGGCCTAGGATCAAACACAAAGCTATGAATAAATCCAATCCCATGTCATATTTTTCCATAATTTTACCTTTTATTTTTTTAAAAAGTTTCCCAACTGGCAAGTGGACAGAAGCTCTTTTTCTAATATAAACTTTCATTCTGAAAGCAAAATGTATGTGTTCCCAGTTGCCCCAAAGAGGCAGAAATAACATTGTAAAAGCAGAGAGAGAGAGAGAGAGAAAGAAAAAAACATTAGTTAAGTTCACACTTTCTGTCCATCCGCAAAGTCAAAAGACAATTTTGAGAGAGGATGGCAAGAAGAGAGGAAAAGAAAAAAACATTTTTCATCAACTAAAAAGAAACCTAGTACCACCACAGGTCTGAGATTTGCCAGAAGGCTCACTCCTGCAGACGTAAGAGCATGAAACAGGTGTTCTGGTCACGTCTAACCAAAATCTTCCATTTACATAATATTTTCCCTTTGGAAAAGCCTAGTATATTCTACAAAAAACTAAAGTTACCAGAGTAAATGCTGTACAGTTAACACTGGGCACAACTCCAGGATTTTTTTCATAACACCAAGCAAATTGACTTCCAAGGTTGGAACCATTGCTTTGCTCTGAACCAGAATTTTAAATAAAGGAGGTTCCTCACCGTGTTACACAAAATGTAATATCACTGCCCAACTTAAGTGCAAGAATGGTAACGCCTAAATGAAGACTTGTATGTTACAAGTTGTAAACCCACTGCTTAGCATTTTAATTCTGAACTAAAATGTCAGAAGGGGATATAACTGTCAACTTGGGAAAATGCTTCCACCTATTGTTAGAAAAGCCTCTTTACAAGAAAAGGTTTAATGAGGTATTTTATTTATATAAAACAATCTATTTCAAAATGATATTTATTATAAAAATGTAAAAATCCAGAAATAGGTCTTTTTCCCTTGGCCTTCACATTCACTGATCTTTATCCCCAAATCCTTTTCACTACAATAAAATCCCCCATTTCCAGTCTGATTACAGAGGTGCAAATGTGCCATAATGGTCTGAAATCCATAAATTCATGGAAAGGCAAAAGCTGTGAAGCTAAATTGCATGCAACAGGTTCTACCAGCAAACAAAAACAAAAACAAAAAACAACCCTGAGAAATAAACATGAGTGAAAACAAGAAGTTATCTCCAGGTGTCTGCAGTTTTGTTCAATCATCTTTGTCTTTTGCTCCGTGTTTAAGGATGCGTGTGAATTCAATGTAATTGAAATTGCCCTTTTTGTCAATTGGTGCCTCTCTGTACAGCTCATCTACTTCTTCATCTGTAAACCTGTCTCCCATTGTTGTCAGCAACTCTCTCAGATAATCTTCTTGAATGACCCCTAGAATGCAATATATACAAGGAATCAAGATAGAGAATATTTTGTACTTCCTCAAATGCAAAGATGTGTCAACAATAGGATAAACAGTCATGCCGACAGCAATAGATACGGATCTGCCTTTTATAGCATACAATAAATGAGTGTACTTGCCCCAAGAGACCAGAATGGCTCTTCATGACATGATTAAAACTTCCATAAACTAACCTGCTCAAATTCCAGAGAAGCAGTTGCTTTGATACAATTTACAAGGATTCAGGAAAAGAGGGACTGTTTTACAAAGATATAGTACATGGAAATACAGGCACCTGAAACCAATTTTTAAAATGGAAGAACATCAAGACGTTGCTAACTGAGGCAGGAATAAATAAGGTCACTGTTGCTTTATTATGCAATTTGCATTTTTTTAAGGGATTGTATTCTTCTTAACTTTACCTTACAGCAGACGCACAAATACACCTAGTAGTTTCCTCTAATGACTAAATAGCAGCAGTTTGGCTTTTTCATTGCTGTCAAGTTCTGTTGCTAAAGGGGGTTTCAGTTGGATACAGAAAGTATGTGGCACAAGTCCAGGAGGAGGGTTTATAACTGAGGAGACCTGCAGAAAGCCTGAGCAAGTTAAATCAGGAGGCAGAAAATATTGCTATGAGACACTGGAAGAAGGGAAATGGGCCAGAAAAGGTGAGATACTGAAGCTACTTATTTTATGATAAATTGAGATTAGCAGAACACAAGGAAATTATTAACACAGGGATAAAATGACTAAGATGACTTGGATACTGAAAATCAAGTTAGGTTAACTTATCAAATGGACATTACTAGAACCATTGGTTGCAAATAATCCCCACAGACATTTAGAAAGTACAAAAAAGTGGAGGGTGGGGGAAAAAATGGCAGAAGCAGCTGAGTGCAGAGGATGGGCCACATCCTGATGTCAAGATAAGAGACCTACATTGCCTCAAATGCAAGGATAAGTTATTGAGCTCTAGCTGGAGACAAACCAGTCAAACAAACTAGTTTACAGACTGCTACAAGAAGGACTATTAGACCGTGCAAGACAGCTGTACACCACAATGATTAAGGAGTAAACAACCAGCATGTGAAGAAACAAGTTCTGCAGAGAATGATGCTTTAGAAAGGGACTATATAACCTCAGTGAGCAGAGATCAGAGAAGACCGGAGGACAAAACCAGACAAGCAGAATGGACCAAAAGCAACCAGTGAATGATGGACAAGTCTTTGTATGGTGTCGCAATGTTAAAGAGTTTAAACCAATATTCTACATTAAAAAACAGCAGGAGAGAAGCTTTCAGTTATCCACATCCATATTAACAGGGCCAGATGCTCATACGATGGGATCATAGCATGTCACAGACTTGGATCAACAACCGAAGGAGATGACTACACAGATTAGTATTCCAGAACTGGTAGAATATTTAGAGGCAAATGAGTGACAAGAGATGGCGTAGGGATTACTGGGTCGTAAGAGTGCAGGACTTTTTGGTGGTGGGGTTCATCTACGTGGAACCGAATTCTTCCATCTGAATAGTTCTGTAATAGATTAAAGCTCTGAACAGTGCTACCAAACTAGGAAAAGTTTGCAAAGGTAACAAGACTCAACAGGATACTGACAGAATACCACAAAGTAGCCTCACTAAGGCAGATGGAATAAAAGAATAAAACCAACTAATTTAGAAATGATCTTGGGGCACACCATCAGAGACAAAGTAGATATTGGGGGAACTAAGAGTAAAGGAACAAACTTTACCAGTACAATTAGATTGGTTCCCGGTGCTATTTGGACAGATATGGAGTAGTAGTATATACAACTACAGTACAGAAAGATATGACATGTTTTGCAGAAGGAGAAAGAAAAACAAATGGGGAAGAAGATGTGCTATATCAAGTCAGCCTGGGTCACAACTGCATTACTCTAGTTTCACACCATTAAAAACTCCATTCCTTTGTATACTTTCTTGGCATTATTCATCTCACGGAGTTACACGTATGTAGAACTGAGGTAACAGTAATCAGTCGACCCAGAATATATACATATGCATGCAGATGGAGACAAATGATAAATGCTGAAAATTGTTCAAAGTACAGATCTCAGGAAATAAAACAAGTCAAAGGCAACAACAGTGGTCAAAAATGTATGAACTGATATAAAGAACATTTATATTTATTAGTCAATGAAGACAAAAGGGGCACAACTATCAGCAGGAAAGATGGGTTAAATGTCAAGAAAAATAAAGTATACAATTAGGCAATGGAGCAAGATGCTAAAGGAGATTGTGGAATCAACTCAAGACAGGACTAAAACTGATCTATCAGGGATGCTTTACAGATAATGAAGTCAACCTTGTCAGTAGGTGGGAGAGGGGCTGAACCAGAGGAACCTTTCGAGACAATTGATAGTAAATAATAAATAAATAAAAAGCTAGAAAGCATGACATTAACAATACTTCTGAGTAAAAATTTTCTATATGTTCTTATTGATATGCTCTCTTCTTTGACATACAGACTAAACTGTAGGCATAGTGAACAAGAAAGACTACCTGTGGAGAGAAAATAATTCCTCTACTAACAGACTTCCTGTTTTAGAAGAAGATTGAGACATTTCCTTAGGGAGGGAGGAAGTCAATTAACATCTGAAAAGATCTTACCAAAGAAGGGCTGTTTACCTATGCTCCAGCAGGAAGGGGATATCCCTTGAAAAGGCAAAAGGTGCTAAAAATATAAGTTCAAAATATAGCTGTTTGAAATTGGACAATACACTTTGATAGGCTCAGATGGCATATCCACAGATGAGATTAAAAATGCTACAGGAGACAATTGAGAGATAAGGTAATGTGTAATGATACCTGTGGTATGAAACTGATGTAATTTCAAAACACGCTAAAAGGCTTGACCCCAGCTTCCACAGGGCTTATAGGACTATATTTGCCAAGTATAGTGAGTACTCTGGAATTCACCCCTTTCTACTGGATTGTGCTCTAGAATCTCAACTTTCATTAAAAAAAATAAAAGTTTCTAGACCTGAAGTTTCAAAGATAACTTTGAACCATGAAAAGACTGCAAACCAATGCAATGGCATCTGCCTGAATCAGAAGAAATCCTGAAACAGTAGCTGAGAGGTGTAACCACTTCATTTCTTTCAACCTGGGCCCCATGGGTTTGTGATTCTGCGACAATGGAAATGACCTTTTTCCAAGACACTAGGGACAAACCAGGAAAAGTGGCATTGTGTGTGGACTTAAGGAGGGGACAATGTGGTTGGCATCAAGACTAGATAAGAGGAGATTACAGTAGTTAAGATGCAATAAGAGGTCCTGAACAAGAGCCTTGGATACTGCGTGGATGTATGGGTCTGAAGAGTGGGCCAAGTCAATTACCTTCAAACTAAAGGCCTCCCATCTCAGTTACATTTTAAAAGCCACAGAAACTGATGTTTGCCCACCTAGCCTTCTACTTCGGTGAATTCCTCCTCAGGCAGTTACATCTCACACTCCATTTTGGGGAGTTTGCATATTGCCTAGTTACATGTTCTTCCTTGAAGTCCCATCATAGGGGACAAATACTGGTATGCAAATACTCATACAGAAACAGACAAGAGGACAATCTTCATCTTCACTCCAAGTTTGATATATCAGTTTCTTATCATTTGATAGGACATGAAAGTTAGGACAACTGTCCGTGTCATACTACATTTTATCAAGATGAGCCTGTTAGCAAAACAGATCCTCACCTATGTATCAAATTTAGATTATACTGTTAGGCTTGAACAATACTAGAAAAACCAGAAATCCCAAGAGGGGTGTTTCATCCACTTACCTGTTGCCTCTTCATCAAAACAAGCAAAAGCATTTCTGATTACATCTTCTGGATCTGTGCCATTTAACTTTTCACCAAACATTGTAAGGAACATAGTAAAGTTAATGGGGCCTGGAGCCTCATTCATCATGGCATCTAGGTATGCATCAGTGGGATCCTTTCCTACAAGTAAATAAGTCACTTCTTAAAATTGAAGAGCATTGTATACATTTAAAAGTTAGTCATCTTTCACAACACAGTTCTCACATATTGAAGTTTTAACAAATTCATACTACCGGACTTATCTGAGACAACTGTTAACCAGAAAGTAACAATTTTATAACTGGAGAACATTACCAAGGGAAGCGAGCATATCATGCAGGTCTTCTTTGTCAATGAACCCATCTCTGTTCTGATCAATCATGTTAAAGGCCTCCTTGAATTCTTGAATCTGTGACTGATCAAACATTGCAAATACATTGGAGGTTGCACGCTGAGGGCGCTTCTTGGCGGTCTTTGTCTTTGCCCTTTTGCTAGACATGCTGATTATTGGATTCTGGAGGGGGAAGTAAATACATTCACTGAAATACGAACTTAGAACTTACATAACAGCTGTAATGACGATTTACAGTTAAAGTTTATTGCTAGCAGATGAAATAAAGGTTTACCATTCCCCTACTCATCACCAGAACCCCTTTTCTTCCTCAGGAATGAGGGGAGAGAAAGAAGAGAAAAATACAAGAAAACAAATGAAACAAAAATAATTAAAAGACCTCAGTTTGAAAATGAAAAAAATATCATGCTTGCTTTATGAGAGGAGTCAACATTTTGGAGTTTTTTTTTGTTTAAATTGTACAGTCTGGAAATTGTACAGTCTGGAAAAGACATTTAAGCGGTTTCCCAATGCCATATAATCATTCACAAGTCACTATCACATCAATATGGTCACAACACAAACCCAACCTTAACTCTGTTCTCTTGTTTTGTTCTGAGATAAAAATATGCCGTAGAATGTATCCTATCGAAGTTTATTAAATGTACAATGACAGTACTGAAGGAATATATTTCCAAGGTGCATCAGTTATAATGGAGCTCTATGGCTTCTAATATGATGGAAGGTTGGTGGAATAGAAGAATATATTTACAAATTAAAATAATTGGTTTGATGTTAAAAAAACCTGTTTTAGAGTAAGTAGAGTTTGTAAACTCTGAAAACTTTAAGGGCCAAATTGAAGTCAAATAAGCATGGTAAGTAAAGGTGGGGTGAGATTAAGGATAAAAAAGGAATTGTCTGGATCCATTAACTGACAGGTTTCAGATCTAACATTTGGAAATTTTTTTGAAGCTACATTATTATTGAAAAGCACATTTTTGGGAGGGAGGGGTAAGTGTAAACTGAATTCCACTGAAACACTTTCAAGCTTAAGGGTAACCGTTTTTGTTTAGAATTTTCCATTTCATGCATGGCCTTAAGATGTGTTCCAAAGTTTAACTAGGGTGCTACATAGATCTGCAGAAAGGAAGCTCTGCTCCTACAGACCTTGAGGCCCATCAAAGTGAGGGCTTGTCTACATTGGCCCTTTACAGCACTGCAACTTTCTCCCTCAGGGGTGTGAGATGTTAAAAAAAAAAAAAAAAAAAAAAAAAAAACATCACTAGGAGAGCTCTGCTGTGACTTCACAAGCCACGTTAAAGTGCTGCTGTGGCTTGCCGGTCTAGACTAGCCCCCAGGCTCTCTCCTAAATACTTTACAAAGTCCACAGGAGGACAGCTTGCATGAGAAGGAAGATTATATCTGCACTGGAAATGTAGATTGTTAGCGGAGAGAAAACTCATCCGCATGAAAACTTTAAAGGACCTAAGTTTTGCACCTGTTAATTGTTTGACTTGGATAGGAGTTGCCTCCTTTTCCTCTCCCCTATTATTTTACCAGACCTCCAGTCAGCAAGGCCCCACAAGTTATATTCCTGCTAATGTATCTTTGAATAGCATAACTGATATCAGCTATTGTTTAAAAATTATTCTTTTAAAACTTGTGGTCATTATAATACACAAGATGTGCCCGTCATTAAGAGTGAACATTTAAATAATATATAAACTGCTCACTCATCTATGAACTAGGAGAAGAGTCCTCTTTAGAGCACGTTTACTAATCTCTCAAAACCAAATGTTCAAAACAGCACTCTATGTCTTCACAACAGAGTTGACTCAAGTGATTAGCATCCCTGAGAAGCCAGGTTAGCTTCATTAGCCCAAATGTGAGTAACCTTCCTGCAAAGCCTTACCCGAATTACTGTGTCCTCAGCAGTGCTGCACTCCCACATGTTCGGACAACCTCTGGAGGCAATTCCATGTTTTTGGGGCTGAACTAAGATGAAGTGATCTATGATTGTTTCCTAATGAATTGTGGAAGAATTTGTCTATCCTTCTGGGCATTTTGGGAAGGCATTGGAGGACTATCACCACTCAAGTGGTTTAGTCAGTGTCCTCACAGTAAGGTATGCAAGTTACCAGCTGGAGTGAATGCAGCTAGCTCAGGCTAAAAGCACCCCCCCCCCCCCGAAGACTATAGCTTTTTCTGCTTGTGCATGGGAGGGGAATTATGGTAAACTATTAATTAAGATCCAGGTTAATTATGCAGTGAAGATATAGCCTAAATGAACTTCACACTAAGCTGCTGGATGCTCACTGCTTAAAAAGAAAAACCGGTCACTTATTTAGAAGCCCAGATACAGTCAGGGGCAGCTCTAGGTATTTTGCCGCCCCAAGCATGGCAGGCAGGCTGCCTTCAGTGACTTGTCTGCAAGAGGTCCCCGGTCCCGCGGATTCGGCGGCACACCTGCGGGAGGTCCATCGAAGCCACGGGACCAGCGGACCCTCCGCAGGCATGCCGCCAAAGGCAACCTGCCTGCTGCCCTCGCAGCGACCAGCAGAGCGTCCCCCATGTTTGCAGCCCCAGGCACGCGCTTGGCATGCTGGTGCCTGGAGCCACCCCTGAATACAGTAACTCCTCATTTAACATAGTTATGTTCCTGAAAAATGCAACCTTAAGCGAAACAATGTTAAGCGAATCCAATTTCCCCATAAGAATTAAAGTAAATGCGGGGGTTAGGCTCCAGGAAAAAATTTTTCAACAGACAAAAGACACATATACACACACACACAATAAGTTTTAAACAAACAATTTAATACTGGTACACAGTGATGATGATTGTGAAGTTTGGTTGAGGTGGAGGAGTCAGAGGGTGGGATATTTCTTTTACTGCTAAATGATGAACTAGCAATTGGCTGAACCCTCAAGGGTTAACTCTCTCTACACAAGGCAGCAGGAAGGAGGGAGATATGCCCATTTCCCTTAAGTACACTGCCTTGTTAATTAGATCAGCTTGCTGATAGGCAGCTGCTGCAAGCTCCTGCCATCTTGAGTCCTGATCTGTCCCCCCTGCTCTATGGAAGATTGGGTAAGCAGGGTGCAGGAGCAGGGGGGAGGGGGATAGCCTGACATTAGCTTCTGTCTTCCTTCCCCGTGCAGCAAGTAGGCATCTCGGGAAGCAGCTCCAAGGCAGAGGGCAGGAGCAGCACATAGCAGTGGGGGGAGGGACATAGCTGAACTGCAGGCAGCTGCTGCACAGGGAACTTAGGGGAGCGGGAGCTGATGGGGGCTGGCGGTCCACCCTCGTTCCAAGCCCCCAACAGCTACCTGCAACGCACTGCTCTTCCTGCAAGCAATAGACAAAGCAGATGGCTGCCAAACGACCTTAGAAGGGAGCATTACACAACTTTAAATGAGTATGTTCCCTAACTGATCAACAACGTGACAATGTTAACCAGGACAACTTTAAGTGAGGAGTTACTGTGTTTTGCCCTAATTTCTCAAGACTACAGTTATATCTGCAACCTGGTTCTTTGATATAACTGCAACACCTCACTACATTCTAAGACAAACTGTAAATAGAAAATATTAAACCCAAGGTTAACAAGGAAGTCGCTATATCATGGATTTAGAGTTTACAAGTTTTCCCACCTGTGGGGCAAACTGAGGAGCTTTCCTCAGAGTTTGACAATTTCCCACTGTCTAATTAGGGGCTATTCCTAAGATGAAAGATAGCACAAAAGGCACAAGGAGAAGCAGTTAAAAATAGTAAGTCTCTGGGACTGCACCCGTTTCTTCTTCCCCATCATGTAAGGTTGGCTTGGATTTTCACATGGCTCTATAAAAGCCAGAGGCTCTCAAGACAGCTAGGTCCATGTGGTTGCACAGTCTGAATGAGGAGTGGGTCTGTGGTCTGCATTTTACTCACTATCTGAGATTAGGTGGAACAAAGAGTACTGATCAGCAGTCTGCCTCTTAAAATGCTCAGCAGCTGAACTCCACAGTTACACAGCAAATAGTAGTTTGTGGGGCTATATGAATACATTACTCAAGTTTAAAAACAGTCAGAGCCTAAAAGAATAACACTCAGTTTGTTTGCTGTATTTACATCAATAAAGTGTCACCCTCAACCCTATAATAAAAAGGACAGTTCCGTTTCAGAAGCAGGTCAAAGTATGCCAATGTCCCACTAACTGGAAAGAACATAAAGGACAGAATATGGGGCACTTACATGGCTCTTATCTCTGAGTAATCTCATCCTGTGGTACAACTTCCTAATGCTTGAATTATCTGCTTCTGAAATCAGTGTTTCAGTTCAATGACTAAACCCACCACTTTGCATGAGATACTTGTTTTTCCTTTCCTGGTCTTACTTCTCCTATTTTCTGCTCTCTTTTATTCCATTAGTTCCCTTCCATCACTGCTCTCTCACTCTTGTCAGACCACGTTCCCCTACAACTGCGCTGCACTGATGACTGTAACCGGATCCAGGGTATGTAGATACCGTTTATACAGCGTTTTCGGATCCTTCCGGACTAAAAAATGCTACATAACCGAAGCGCAGTGCGAGCGATTGCCGAGCTCAGCATCATCCCACCTGGGGAGGGGTGGCTCCCAGGCCCTGCCATGACCTTCTGCAGCCGTTTCCTGCCAGTCTCTTTCCCCACACGCGCAGACCGGAGCTCCCAGTCCCCGGGCGCTGCCCGGCTCAGACCCGTCTCCGCACCCAGACACAAACGGGGCTGCGAGCGGTTTCCCTCCGTCCCCTCCCGGCAGTGTCACGACTGAAGGGGCAACTGGCCGGGATGGAATCGGCCCCAGCTCTGGGTTATCCGGGGCCCCAGGGCGTGGGCGGTCAGGCCGGGTCCGCCTCGGATCCGCCTCGGATGTTCGGGTCCTCGCGTCAGACGGCGCAGCAGCGCGAGCCAGGGCCTGGTCCCCGGGAGCAGGGACCCTGGTGTCTCCCCTGGGCGAGGCGAGGCGGGGTCCGGCCCCGCCCTGCCCGGGGGTGCTGCGCGGAGACCGGCCCTGCGCTGCCCTCTGCTCCGGGGCCGGGCCTGCCAGAGCCTTGGGGAAGGGGCCCCTCACCCTGACCGGGCCCAGCGCTGTCACTGGGCTCGGCTCGGCGGCGCAGCCTCACCTGGCAGCTGCACTAGAGAGTCGGGTCCGATCGGAACTGGCAAGAACCAGCAGTGCTGCGAGCTGCCCTAACACTTCCGGAGAGCGCGGTCCCGGAGCGAACGACCGCCCGGCCAGCGGGGGAGGGACGGGGTACACAGGGGCTAAACCATCAACGCGGAGAGGGGGTCAATCGGGCCCCAGGCGCAGCCGCGCCGCACACTGTGGGGAGAGGAGCGCGGCTGCTCCGCAGTAACTGTGCTGCTCATGACCCCCGCCCCGTAGAGATGGTTCGGGCCGTAACCCCCCCCCCCCGCCGCTGTGATAGTGCAGTCTGGTGAGCTCACTGCGTTCCACGGGGCGGGGCTAACGAGGACTCGTACACAGGTAACCCCGCCCTGTAGCACACTCGCGCACAACCCGTATACTTAGCGCCGGAAAGGGGCGGGCTGTGGTGCCCCTCCTGACGGGCGTGGTAGCGGCCTCACGGGGGCGATCGAGGGTTCCCCGCTTGCTGTGGCGCCCCCTGCAGTTGGAGAGCAGGTGTTATCCAATCTCGCCTGTTTAAAACTCAGAATCATAGAAATGTAAACCCAGAAGGGGACTTGATAAATCATCTAGTCCGTCCCCTGCACTGGGGCAGGATTAAGTATTAAGATTATTCCTGAGAGGTGTTTGTCTAACCTGTTCTTAAAAACCTCCAGTGACAGAGATTCAACAACATGACCCTAGGTAATTTGTTCCAGTTAGGAAGTTTTTTGCTACTGTCTAACGTAAATCTCCCTTGCTGCAATTTAAGCCCATAATATTCTTGTCCTGTTCTTAGTGGTTAAGGAGAACAATTTATCAACCTGTTACATGCATGAATGCTGTTATGAGTCAGCCTTCCCTGCCAAATCAGGAGACTGGCTTAAAATCATGAGGTGGTGGTGGTTGTTTTTTTTTAATAAAGGGGATGGTGGGGGTCTCTTGTTTGCCCATTTGGAGCCCATGAGCTGCACTCAGGTCACATTTTCAAACTCAGCGCTATAACTGTGAGGACAGCAACTGATTCTGTAAGTAAAGTAGTGGAGCTGTTTTGCTACCCAGGAACACACCCACCAGAGTTGGCCACATGAGGGCTGAGTTGGCTCCCACCTAGAGTAGTTTCCTACCCTGTAGCTTCTCCATTCACTCCAGAGACCTTGATGACACCAGGGCACACCCTGAACACAGCCAGGCCTTACAGCCTATACTGGGGGCTGACCACAGAACCCTGCCACTCTTCAGCCACCCTGGGGTACTGCTGGCCACAGCTGCCTTGCTATGCTAGGGGCTTGCACCCGTGGCCTTCCTAGGGTTGCCAACTTTCTTTTTGCAGAAAACTGAACACTCTTGCCTTTCGCCCTGCCCCACCCCTTCCCTGAGGCTCCACCCCCACTCACTCCATACCTCCATCGCTTGCTCTCCCCCACCCTCACTCACTCATTCATTTTCATTAGGTTGGGGCAAGGGGCTGCGGTGCAAGAGCGAGTGAGGGTTCTGGAGTGAGGCTGGAGATGGCGGGGAGTTGGGGTCCAGGAGAGGGCTCCAGGCTGGAGGCTGGGGCCAAGGGGTTTGGAGTGTGGGAGGGAGCTCCAGACTGAGGCAGAGGGTTAGGGTGTAGGAGGGGGTATGGGCTCTGGGCTGGGGGTGCAGGCTTCAGAGTGGGGCCAGAAATGATGGGTTCAGGGTGCTGGAGGGGGCTCCGGGCTGGGCTATGGGAGGGGGTGAGGGCTCCAGCTAGGGCTGCAGGCTCTGTGATGAGGCCAGGGATGAGGGTTTGGGATGCAGGAGGGGCTCAGGGCTGGGGCAGGGGGTTGGGATGTGGGAGAGATGCAGGCTCCAGGAGGGAGTTTGGGTGTGGGTGGAGGATCAGGGCTGGGGTAAGAGGTTGGGGGATGAGAGGCAGTGCAGCATACAGACTCTGGGTGGCTCTGACCTCAAGCAGTTCCCAGGAAGCTGCCAGTATATCTGTCCGGCTCCTGGGTGGAGGCGTGGCCAGGTGGCTCTACACACTGTCCTCAGCCACAGGTGCCACCTCTGCAGCTCCCATTGGTTGCAGTTCCCGGCCAATGGCAGCTGTGGAGCCAGGAGGCTGGGCAGGGGCAGCGTGCAGAGCCCTCATGGCCACCCCATGCCTAGGAGCTGGAGAGAGACGCTGGCAGCATAGAAGTAGGGCAGACAGGGAGCTTGCCATAGCTGCGCTGCGGGCAGCCAACCAGACTTTTAACGGCCCAGACTTTTAACGGAGTCACCAGGGTCCCTTTTTGACTGTGTGTTCCGGTCTAGATACTGGATGCCTGGGAACCCTACCTAGACTCACTCTTAGCCTCGCACCCTCAGCACAGCAGCTTGAGCCATGTGATTCACAGGGGCACAAGATGTGACGTGCACGGCCAAACGACCACCCACCGGTGATGCCAAATGAAAACCTTATAGAAAACGAAGGGAGCCAGATTTTAGTGGTTGGAGGCCAAAACTGAAGTTCAGCATGGTTTAAAATTGACCTGCAGAAGGAAAAAAAGTGGGGCTATAACTTTTTTTTGGTTTTATGTTGTTTGAAAGAAGGTTTCCTCCAAAAATTTATGTTTTTCTGCTTTTTTGTTTTATGTTAAAAATTCCGGTCTTATCTACCCTGTTTTTCCTGGAAGTCTTCATGGCTGATGAGAGAACTAGCAGGTTTATGACATCACAGACACTAGAATAATGAAACCTCATTACCTGAGAGGACAAGTGGTTTTTTTTATTATTTGGATTTTTTTTGTTTGTTTGTTTTGTTGGTATGGAAGATAAGACCTCTTTGTTAAAGTCTTTGATAAAGAGTCAACCTTTCCTCCTTCCCTTCAATTTAAGTGCTGATGAAGATCCCAGTTCACATTTCTGGGTCTCCCAACAGTGATCCCCAGCATAAACAAGATGATGTTCCTAATATTTCTAAAGTAAAAAATAAGCAGAAACCCCTTACATCATAAAAGTAACTAACAAAAAAGGCACAAACTCATTTCCCGCCTTTGCAATCGCCTTTAAGGAGTCCATGATCTCATTAATGCAGCCCCTTGAAGAAGTGGTAGGATTAGTTCAAATGGAAGTACTCTCCTGAAGCTGAGGACTGAAATGTGTTCAGGGAAAGTTGTTAGTCTGGGATCCAAATGCTTCTGCATTTCTGGAATTTTTCTAATGTGCTCAAGGGCTGGATTAATTTACATTTTACATACTCAAGGGGCAAAGTGTTAGGAGTCTGGGTGTGAGGAAGTTGTAAATGGTTTACAATGTTGAAAATAGGAATAATAAAAAAATAAATTCTGAATTATTATTATTTTAGAAAAATACACTGCCCGTAACGTACCTTGTTATCATATCTCATTTCCTGCATCTTCTTTCATTTTCATCCGTTGCATCATTAAACTTTTCTCATGACTATATATGACAGCCTATTAAAGTGATAGCTGTAATGGCAGAAAAGGAAGCCAGACTTAATTGTATGAATAAACCAGAGAAGATGATACATGAGTGATTGATATAGATTCTTTTAATAAATCAGTGTCTTGATATACAATACGGTAACTCCTCACTTAAAATCCTGCTGGTTTATGTTGTTTCTTGTCACGTTGCTGATCAATTAGGGAACATGCTTAAAGTTGTGCAATGCTCCCTTCTAAGGTCGTTGGGCAGCCACCTGCTTTGTCCACTGCTTGCAGGAAGAGCAGCCTGTTGCAGCTAGCTGGTGGGGGCTTGGAACCAGGATGGACTGGCAGCTCCCCATCAGCTCCTCCCTCAAGTTTCCTGTGCAGAAGCTGCCCAGCAGGCTCTCAATTGCCAGCAATTCAGCTGTCCTTTCCCTCACTACCATGTGCTGCTGCTGCCCTCTGCCTTGGAGCTGCTCCCCAGAGTCTCCTGCTTGCTGGGCGGGGGTTGGGGGGGTTGGGAAGAGGGGAGCTAATGTCAGGGTGTCCCTCTACCCCCTGCTCCTGCACTCCGCTTACCCTATCTTCCATAGAGCAGGGGGGAAACACGATAGGGCTCAGGATGGAGGGAGCTTCCTAGCAGCAGCTGCCATCTCAACTTGCTGATCTACTTAAAAAGGCAGTGTACTTAGAGTGGAGTCAGCGTACATAAAAGAGCAATGCAGCATCTCTCTCTCTCTCTCTCTCTCTCTCTCTCTCTCTCTCACACACACACACACACACGGTGTCTGTCTCTGTCTGCATGCTGTCTCCCCTCCCTCCATTTGTGCTGCCTTGTAGAGTGTGAAGTTACGTTAATAACAATGCGTTAACCCTTGAGGGCTCAGCCGAGTGCTAGTTCATCATTTAGCAGTAAGGCATTCCCTGGGAAATATCCCACCCTCTGATGCCACCACCTCAACCAAGCTTCACAATCATTGTCGCTGTGTACCAGTATTAAATTGTTTGTTTAAAACTTATACTGTGTGTGTGTAGGTATATATATAGTCTTTTGTCTGGTGAAAAAAATTGTTTCGCTTAAAGTCACATTTGTCAGGAACATAACTACAACATTAAGCGAGGAGTTACTGTACTTCTCTTTTAGAGAAAAGAAAAAAATGTAAACTGAATGGATTATTGCTGAAATGTCCATTTACATCGCTGATTAGGTAAAAATTATTTAAGTTGTAGCAAGTCTACATACTGAAAATATTGGCACCCACACACTGTAGAGCACCATATAGTTTCTGGGGAATAAGGTCCCTTCTTTCCCCTTCAGGTATAATCTTAATTTCAGCACCCCAGCATCATAAATCTTTCCATTGTTTCCCATGTTGGTATTCATGAATACCTACTCTGTGGTCCATTAAGCTTTGCAGAACATGTCAACAGGAATCTTGTTGGTTCACATAGTGACTCATCCCTTTTTGTCCGCAAAGTATAGGGATGTGGGGGCCATTGATGCAGTTCGGAAAACCCATCTTCTGAAATCTAGCTATAATTTCTGGAATATTGCTTATGGAAACCACCTGTGGGGAAATCACAATGTTAACTGCTTGCAAACCTGCACAACCATGGCCCTAATAGAGGAATTTCCAACCTTGAAGGGTAGTTCATGGGCCCCCACAACTTGTAACATGCATTATCATCCCCTAGTGCAGGGGTCAGCAACTTCTGGCACACAGCTCACCAAGGTAAGTACCCTGGCAGGCCGGGCCAGTTTGTTTACATGCCGCGTCCGCAGGTACGGCCGATCGTGGCTTCCACTGGACGTGGTTCACTGCTCCAGGCCAATGGGGGCAGTGGGAAGCTGCGGCCAGCACATCCCTCGTCCCGCACTGCTTCCCGCCACCCCCATTGGCCTGGAGCAGTGAACCTCAAAGAGTTTATGAAAATATTCCACCTACAATGACCACTTATGCATTGTGAATTTAGATTTGAAGCAGGGAGAGACGATTGATTTGTATACTTGCTGTAAAACTGCATAATGGAAATAATAATGGCGATGATAAACATAAGAAACAGAAGCAAAATTATCAAAAGAAATGTGGGGTTAGTTGATAGAGAATATTTAAAAACTTTTCACATGAAATCAGTGATTAAAAAAAGCAGTGACAGGTTGAGTTGCACTGAAGAATATATCAAATATATAGGATTTTACTTAGCTTTGCTGAGTGCTTTGTCAATGCTTACCAAATAATAATAAATGATAATCAGATATTTACAGTAATGATAATACAATGAAAATTTAGCTGATCCCATATTTTTTATTAGAATACCATCTGGATGGACATTGAACAAAAAATGTTCTAGCTATATTTTAACCCTCCATCATAACCTATTTATGAAATTGATCAGGCATCTTTTGGTTCAATAAAGATATCCCAGAGTGCATTATTGTACAACATCACAGATGTCTCATTGTACCCATGATATTGAATACGGGTGTAGGGGTTATGTGTCAGGGAGCCTTGTTTATGTCCAGTAGTGCTGCAGTGTGAAATATTTCAGTCCGAAAGAAAAAAATTGAAAGTTATGAGTGAGAAGAGTGATTCTAATGGATGTCTCCTCTGGGACTCCACAGAGGGGCTCTGTGTAAGGATGCTTATGCTGCTGCTGCTAGCAGATGCTTCCTATTTCCATGCAAGGATCTGGGGAATGAAGAAAGCTCCCCTGGACTCTTCTATGCTCCAGGTCCTCCCTATTTCTATGCAAGGGATCCAAGCTGAAATGGGCTCCCAAAGACTCTCAGGCAATGCGCTGAGGCCTGAGGAGTGAAAAGGGCTGTGGAACAGGGGTCCAGACAGGGCTGGCCCACAACATTTTGGCAACTGAGGTGGGGAGCTCAAATGATGTCCCCATGCCCTCTTGCTTGGGCCAAAACTTTGAAAGGTCTCAGTTCTGCCTTCTTCCTGTTCTACCTGAAGGTCCACAGTCTGGGCCAGCTCATGCTCTATTGTGATGGTTGCAAGGCTGAACAGCCTCTCCTGTGTCATTGTGGAGCGTAGATGTGTTTTTATTAACTTCAGCTTGGAGAAGCTGCGTTCTCCACTGGCAACTGTTACAGGAAGTGTTAGAAGTATGCGCAGAGCAACAAAAGCAGGGTGGTCATCTTATTTCTGCACATATATTCCAGAACAGCCTTTGGAGTTGATTCTGTTGAAATGTATCTTGAAAGGGCTTTCAGTTCATCACCTAAATCACTCACATCAATGTCGTGCATGTCATCATGTGCCAACGCTGTCTCTAGTGCCCTGCATTGCTGGTGCAGGTCTTCTTCAGGTATAGTGGGGAGTTTTGAAATATGATACAACATCCCAAATATACTGCTGTGTTCCTTGAGCTGCATGAAATGTTCTTCAACTGACTGTATTGCACAGTCTAGCACCTGGTTAAATAATTAAACTTTGAATTGTTATTTGGGGTTTCGTATGGGATTATCCTATGCCTTGCAATCAAAATGTCTTCTTCTTCAGTGACTCTTGTATTCTTGAATGGGTGGAAAAATAGCTTCAGTGTGAAGTTCCTCTGCCAACTTCAGTGCACTATTCAGAACGTTTTGAAATCCCCCATCTGACCGGTAAGACTATAGGTAAGACTTTGCTTTGTCCAGTTGTTCCATTGCTCCAGAGATATCAAGGTCAACACCTTGGAGTCTCTTGCTTACAACATTTATTTCAAACAGTATGTCATGCCACAACACTAACCACACAGAAATTTGAAGTTATGTGTGTTCTGGTGATTCATTTCCCTCTGCCACTGTTTCTCCCATGAACAAGGAAGTCCTGTCATAGCATTATCCTCCATTAATGGCAACTATGGCATCATCTATCTTCCCAATTTGGTGTTTGATCTACACTTTTCTTCAGGAATGTGCATGGTTACAGAGATTTTTGAGATGGAGATATGGATGATGCAGTAGCTGCCATACCTGCACTGCTGACTAACTGGAAGATCAGGCCTCACTCACCACTCACACCCCTCACTGGGGCCTGGAAGGCTCACCAAACATTTGTGTCTATGTATCTCAGGAGAGCTCCTTCCTGCTTAGATAGAAAAGCTTCCTTTGCTTGCTTGTCTTTTTCTGAATGCTGCCCCAGAGGGGTTTTCTTCTTTCACTCATGACTGCTGTTTCTGTGCCAGCTATAGTGGCTCTCAACACCTCAGTTGAAGGGGACAAATAAGCAGGCTGGTGGCAAGGCCTGAGTAAGGGAAATATCAGTGTCTTAAGGGCCTAACTGGCTCCTACTAGTTCAGTTGACTGCCTGTTCTCCTCAAGTGGGTTCAGGGAAGCAGCAGAAAACAGGAAGCTCCCTGAGAAGCTGGTGTGAATCAGTCCAGGCTCCTGGGGTTGCTAGAGAGGTACGTAAGAGGCTCCTCCTCCTCTTTCTCCCTGCAGCTCCTGCTGCTTTCTGTTATTCCCTCTCACCTTTTCTTTTGCCTGCCTGTTACATCTCTTGTGCCCTCCTTCCTCCAGCACAGCACTCCCATCATCTCTGTGCATCTCGAGCAGAGAGAATATATATGCACCAGCAGCAGACACAATTTTCTATACTCTGGGTCCTAGTGGCGCACCCCCCACAGTCTGGCACCTGAGGCGTCTGCCCCAGTTCGCGCCCTGGGTCCAGAGAGAAAGATAGACACTATTCTGGTCCCAAACGAAGTAGATCTGCTTGCTGTGTTGCTAGCAAACACCACCTTGCAAGGCCTGGGGGAAAATGGGAACATGAGCTCAACCAGAGCAGCAAATGGCAATGACAGGAATGTGCTAGTGCTTGGAACAGGAAAGTGTAACTGATCATCAACAAAACAATGAAAATGACTCTAAATTCTGTCAAATACATTAAATAAAAAACCTGAAAAAATATAGAACAATTATTTTTTCTACTGCGTTTCAGTTATAGTAATCTTCAGTGTTATGTGTAGGAATAGTAAGTTAAAAAGCATCAGCTTGAAATGTGACTTTTAAGTTGGTTTCCCCATAATTTCTATTCTTTGATGTTTCTATTTTGTATCATTTATTATAGTGCCAGTTGAGCAGTGACTCCATTTATTGTTTTTCTGCCTCAGTTTTTTGCAATCAAATCTTTTTTTTTGCCTGTTACACCTTTTTCATACCAGTATTTAAAGGGAAATATAGCTAAAAATAAAATCTGTGGTCTTAAAAATATTATAATCTTTCAGAAGTAAACGAGCGTAAATTGATAAGGACAAGGGTAGCTTAGAAGAAGAGATTTAGGCCCTAATCCTGCAAACACTTATGCACATGCTTAACTTTTCTACTATGAAGTAAAAGTTAAGCACATGCCCAAATGTTTGCAGATTATGGACTATCCTTGTGACTTGAATAAGTGTTCATACATATTTGATAGGATATATCCAAACAATAGGTAAGAAAACAAAAATTTGGTTGGAGCCAATAGGACTGAAATGTTTTTTTTTTGTTTAAACAATAAAAAGTAAAAAATACTGTAGTGTATTCAATTAGATTTTGTGAAAGTAGAATTAATTATATTGTAAAAATAAGAATGGATTAAAGAAATGTTGTCTGCACCTTTAAGCAAAATTGTTGGAATGTTGCAATCCAGGTGTCAGGAACACAGACATTAGCATAGAACAATTGCACCATTTAAGGGCAATTGGAAAAGTATTAGCCTTAGATCGATACCAGTCAGTAAGGATGTGGAATATGCATGCTGTGTCACAGGTGGTTTTTCCTGTCTGTTGCTTTCTTTGTCCCTTTGTCTAAACTGCCCTTTCATCTGTATAAATAAGATAGTTTGTGTCTTGTATGGTGCTCACATTATCTGGGTGTATTAGCAGAGCGCTGTGCTAATAAAACAGAGTGGTCTGACAAACTGTGAGTCCTGAGTCTAACTTTGACAATTTTCAAGATAAAGATTAGACTATTTTGTTCAAAATTTATTGTGAAATGATGCCCCTGAAGCTTTGTTGGTGGGTGGGGCCATTTCAAAATCATTACACCACTTGTGGTGATATAGTGTTGACATTACAAAATATATACTTCATGAATTATCAGCTCACAAACTGGAAGACATTTCTTACTCTTGCTGTGTGTTTACCTAACCATTAATTTGCTTTTGTATTTTTACATAGTATATTTGTCTCTCTTTCCCACTTAACTGCTCCATTTTTACCATTAGAGAAAGCAAAAGTTGTAAGATAAAAATGGATAACGGTGTCGTGTCTGATTAAGTGTTCCCTTCTGGATTTCTCTCATCATAGGTTTCTGGCAACACTAAAAGAAAATGCTGCTGGTCATTTTCAGCCTCCCAAAATGGCACACTGAGTCAGGTGTAAACAAGAATAGGACCATTGATTTCCATGTTGAGAATCTGGCCTGTTAAGTCACATTTTTTCCTTCTAATTTATGGTGCTGAACCCAGCCATCTGAAGTCAACTTAGAACTAGTCCTCAGATCTGCAGTAAAACATTTCCTCCTCCTTCACCACATACAAAACACAACCACCTCAAAATAATGCTATCATTTCTATGACATGGTAACTTGTTGTTATAGTGTATTACGATTGATTTAATGTTTGTCAAATATTTTAATGTTGTAAGCACAATATGTATGAATATATTAAGTCAAGTTCAGAATTAGCAGGAGAAGCAGATGTAGCCTTAAGGAACAAAGATCTTTTGTTCATGCACATAGTCCCAGTAATAATCAGGGAGAAAGAAGTACAGGAAATATTTATCACCAGCATTATCTCTAAACAGAATGCTTTTCAGATTTTTCCATGAAGCTTCACTGGCTTTTTTGAATACATTGACCTTCATAGATGTAAAGACTCAGGGTAAATTTGTCATATAAAATAAATCATTGCACTTTTCAATGGGACTTCATGGAGCACTAATATGTCAGTGCAGATTTAAACCTCTACTAAATAAAATGTGTGTCAGCTTGCAAAAGACTCAAATAACCTTTCACCAGAAACAGTTTCGTGTGGAATATGTAGACCATTATATAGGAGCACTAAGGGAGAATTCAGAGTAGGTTAAGCTGGTGTTACGTCTTCCAAGTTTTTTAACTCCTTACACAATGCTAAACCAAAATTGTCAGTGTTTCAAACTCTGCTTCAGTGATGGAACAAGTTATTTTTTATTTTTGGAAGTGGATTAGTAATGACATCCTCATGACCCCAGGCATCCAACTTCAGCTGTTTAGACATTCCTGGCTAGCTTGTTACAAAAGCATCTGATGGTCTTATATGGTCTCTTCACTGCCTATGTTGATAACCTTGACTTGGGATGGTATTGTGTCCTTGTGCAAGCCGGTCAGTCTCTTTCATTACAGCATGGGTACCAGGCAAACTTTAACTCAGAAGGACAGCATGAGTAGTACAGCGACATGTCTGGAAGTTCCTCCTTAGTGACAAATGTCTTCCTGATGAGATGCTTACAGTTTGTACATACAAAATTTTACACACACTGTAAGAAAGGGAGGCATAAAAGGCATGAGCAACAAAACAATTGTTTTGCAATGGGCTCCAGAAAATTCAGAGCAGCAGTGTGTCAAAATGCAGGTTGTATGAGAATATTGGCAACCAGGCCTTTATAATCAGAAGACCCATGATAGAGAATGGCATCACAGGAATATTCATCACAGCACAAGAGAACTTACAGCATAAGTTGTGCACTTTATGAAGTGGGCAAACATACTAGGTGATAGTTGATGTGCTTTTCAGTTTGATATAAAGAATCTTGACAAATATTCTAAGGCAGTGGTTTTCAAAATCTTGGTTAATTGAACTAGAGAAATCCATAGGTTCCTTACCTATTTGTTGCCAAATGGAACATATCAGTTGCTAAGGTGTAGAATAAATACAAAATTAAAGAATTAGAGTTAGCTGAAGGTGGTTAAGGAAATGTGGGCTGTAAAGAAAGGCTACAGGTAGCAAGTAGATGGAAGGCCTTGAAAATAATGTTATAAGGCCAGAATGAATGGAGTAGGGAGGATGTCTGGTTCAAAGGATAATGAATGAGAGAAGGAAATTTTAAAAAGGCCTCTGACTGCTAGCAGTGACTGCAACTGGTTTTAAATAAGAAAAAAACCCTCTGCCTTAAAAGGAGCCACAGTGGATCTTCCCACCCATGTTATCTTAAAAGTAAAGCCTACATGAACGCAAATACAATGAAAAAGGTGTTGGTCAGCAAGAAGGAAAAGAGACAAGAAAGGAAGGCCTTGGAGAAAGACAAGTAGCAAGGATAAGTTGTTTGGGACTGGGTTTCTGCTAAAGCTTGCAAGTTAGCAAAGGGTATAGAGCCACAACTCTGAATATTCTTTGTGAGAGCCAACCTGATCATGCTGGAGTACATGAGATGGTTTTCCTCACAGGCGCGGCCTCTAGATATTTTGCTGCCCCAAGCACGGCAGGCAGGCTGCCTTTGGCAGCTTGCCAGCGAGATGTGCCCAGTCCCACTGATTCGGCAGCATGCCTGCAGGAGGTCCGCTAAAGCCGCAGGACCAGCGGACTCTCCGCAAGCATGCTGCCAAAGGCAATCTGCCTGCTGCCCTTGCGGCGACCAGCAGAGCGCCCCCGCTGGCTTGCCACTCCAGGCACGTGCTTGGTGTGTTGGTGCCTGGAGCCGCCCGTTTCCCCAAGTCTGGCCTAGTTGTAAGTATACTGATCACATGCTCATGAATATTTTGTTACTGTATTGGGTATAGTGACTGCTTGTTTTTATGTTGTGAGTATGTTTAGCACAACTGTATAAAACACTATTTAGCCTTTGGACTTCAAAAGGAATTCATAGTTAAATTAATGTGGGGTGATCTCCCATATTAATTTCTAATATTAATTCAAACATAAGGTGTGAGGGATTTGGATGTTGGGAGGTCCATCATATGACAAATTTTGAGACCCACTGTTAAGAAAAACACCCATTATTATATGTGGCAGAGAAGTCACATAGAAGAAAAGGTATCTGGATCTCAACTCACTTGGGGTAAAGCCTCCACATCCACAGACAGAAAGCATGATGAGGTCTGTATTTTGTGAAGTTATATGCTCTATATATTTATTTACACAGGGAGTTGTTTAAATGTGAAAGGATGATGCCCTAGCCAAGGTTGTTTTTTATTATTTAGTTTTAATGTTACCAGATTATTTTTAAATGCGTTTTCTGCTGTTTCTTTAAGGTCTGGGTGATTGCTTTTCCTAACTACAACATCTCTGTCAGGGTGTTGTAGGAAAGAATTTATTGCATATTTGGTAAATGGCTTTTCAAAAATGTGCTGCTACTGAGGTCTTACTGATATTCCAGCAGGGTGTACTATAGCAATCGCGCTGAAGAGCACTGTGACAATTGGAAAACAGCTACAGGGGAGGAAGAGCGAGCTGGGTAGTCTGTAATGGCAACATTGTTGTTAAAGAACAGACTACCCAAGTAGGTAGGAACAACCAAACCCAACCCAAAATGATCAAGAAAAGCAATGAATATGGGCAAGTGGCCAGTTACAACTTGGATAAAAATACACTAGGAAATGTAGAAATAACTGGATTTAATTAAAGCATAGAGGGGGAATAAACCACCCATGAAAAATTTGAGGCAAATCTATTGAATGTTATTTTACACTACATATTTTACAAAGGAACAGATCATCTCTGGGAATTACCATGCTAGAAACACCAGCAGTATTAGAGAAAGGAATCTCTATATGGTATGTCCACAGCTGCTGTTTCCTATATTATTTCACAGTGCCATGCTCATCTTAAAAACATTCCCCCTTCCCCACTTAAGAACTCTTAGCAAGAATAAGGCTTTAGAGGAGTGGAATACCAAAAGGTGTAAGTACTTCTGTCCAGAGCTTCTACAAGTAGCAAGAGGGCAGTACTATACTTAGACACTTCACAAGTGCCCCACCCTGCCTCAGACATGGGGGGCCAGAAGTGGAAAGAAAACCTATTGACGCTTTAAGGATTTCACCCATTACAGGCTTGAGGAGTAGGCAGAAAGGTGCAGAAGCTGTACTGGCTCCCATGCATACAAGGAGTGGAGTGGTAAAGAGAAGACACACTAGTCTGCACTGGAAAGAAAAATCTTCTCTCTTCTAGGAATTAAGAGTAGAAGCAGATTTTTTGGGCCTTGCTATAAGCATCACGTGTATCCCTTTTTAGGGAATGGAAAGGAATTTTTCCCTCTGCGCCAGGTTGGGCTGGGTAGGTAGCCTTTTTCAGCTTCACTAGAGCTGTCCCATGAGCCAGTGGATAGATAGGTTGTGAAAATATTTTATTGCAACTTGGCAGGTGACCAGCGCATGTAATCATTCAGTAGGGAGTCTGATTCCCAGATAAATCAGAATTAGAAGTGGATTAGGAGAACGACAACATCTCCTATAGGAACTGAGGAAGGGTGTTGGGGTTCCTAATGTCTGACATCAAGGAGTCAACCCTCTCTCCCTTAACCCTCATACAAGGGGAGTGCAATGGGGTTCCACAAACAGTCCTGGGACCAGGTTAATGTAGGGGACTGACAGCAGATTGTAATCCATTCAAACTGGTAGTTAAGGAAAGATGACCTGCAAGAAGGTGGGGGCTGTGCACATGCAAGATATGAAATAGTTAATCTATTTGCATCCTACTTTTTAGAACATGACAGCAGCACATGTACTTAACTGATAACTTCATCACACAAGGAAGACCCTTATTAACATCAGCACAATTGTTTAAGAACAGGTAGCTGAAAAAAGTGAGTTCTGATCATGCTGCAGTTGCACATGAAATCAAGGGGCCTGTATAGCAACAATATATCATTTTTAAAATGAAGTCATTCTGTAGGGGTAGTGCAGACACTTCAGTCTAGAACAAGTTATTGCTGGGGAGGGGACAGAAGTAGGCACAATGGAAATATAAACATGTCCCCTCTTACTTGAAACATCAGCATTATGCTTGTCTTATCTTCTGTATTCCTGTTCTCCAAGTTACAGTTTTCCAAACGCTCTCACTCTTCAAGTAAAGGAAAATAAATACGGGCTAATCAGCATGCACACACAAAAATCATGAAAGTGGTTTACATCAGCAGCACAATTCAGGGAAGAAAAAGTGGTTGCTGTTCAACTGCAAGTCTTCTCCACTCATTCTGTTTATGCCTACATTAAACACTAGCCAGACTTCCCTTCAGAGACTAAAGTTATTAGTTGTGAGTGTTAAAATTTAGATACCAGTACTTTTCACATTATAAAATTGAGTATCACTGCCTCACTTAAGTATAAAGAAACAGTACTTGATGCAAACATTTTATAAACTTACTGTAACATCTTAAGTCTTACCCAGATATCAAGAGTAGGTACAGATGCTTTTAAAAATGAAGACATTTAGTAACAAGAAAATGTCACTTCACAAAACAGTTTGAGGTATTTTATTTATATAGCAATCTTTATTTCAAAAGGACATTTTTATTACAAAAATGTAAAAATCCAGCTAAACCAGAAACATTGAGACTTTTTTCCTGGGCCTTCAAATTCATTGATCTTTGTCCCCAGATTCTTTTCACTACAATATCCCCCACATCCAGCTTGATTACACAGGTGCAAGTGTGCCAGAATGGCCTGGAATAGATAAATATACTGAGAAAGGCAAAAAGCTGTAAAAGCTAGATGCATGCAACAGGTTCTACCAGGAAAAAACCCTCAAAAATAAACGCAAGTGAAAACTAGAGCTAGCTGCAGGTGTCTGAAATTTTGTTCAATCATCCTTGTCTTTTGCTCCATGTTTAAGGATGCGTGTGAATTCAATGTAATTGAAATTTCCCTTTTTGTCAATTGGTGCCTCTCTGTACAGCTCATCTACTTCTTCATCTGTAAATCTGTCTCCCATTGTCGTCAGCAGCTCTCTCAGATAATCTTCTTGAATGAACCCTGGAATATAATGTGCACAGTGAATCAGGATAAACCAAAAAAGTTCTCTTACTGGATCTTCAAATAGAAAGAATTTCTAGCTTGGAGTTAAGTAATCACATTACAAACCCATTTAAGCATTAACTCCAGGGAGAAGGAAGACACAAAATTGTCAGTTTAAGACTGCAGGAAGCCAACACTAAATATTGTAGCTGCATTTAACAGGGCTGGATTATTTTAATTGCAAAAAAAATAGCATGTTTAATTATGCAAGCTAAGATTATATCCAAATCTTATGCTTCAGAGTCAAGCTGGAGTGCTACAACAGGATTATGACAGCCTCTACACCTTCCAACTCCCCGTGACACTTAAGGTAATGGCCACCATAAGACTTGGATGAATGGCCTGATTTGGTACGTTCTGCATGACAACCTCAGCTTTTTCCATACATAATACTCCCAGAACTTCAATGGCAAGAAGTGAACTCAAGTTGCATCAAAACAGTTTGTCTGGAAAGATGCAAGTTTATACTTTGGTTGAAACAAACAGATTTAAGACAGTCTTAAGAAAAAAACATTTCTAGATGGAAGTTTGTTTTAACTGATTGTATTCACTTGTCTTAAACATTTTCTACTTAAAACTGTTGAGCATACAATCCCACTCATATTGCATAGGAGCTGAATCTAGCCTAACTTCAATGTCAAGGCCAATGATGTGAAGAAATCTGAATATTTCAGATATTTGTATGTTAGTATCAATTCAATGCCAGAGGTTCCCAAACTGACACAGCATGGAATACAGCATCATAAAGCTTCTGTTTGAGCAGCCTCCCATAACACGTGAGCCATCTCTCCCACTCCTATTGGTGATCAAACACTGCTATGGCAACAACTTTTTCTTACATAAAAAATTAGATATTTTATACATTTTAGTTTTCTTTTAAATACAGTTTAACACGAGGAAAGGAGGAGCCAGCAAGTGTTGGGAGTCAACTCTACAGACCACTAGCAAGTCTTTTGTGGGCAACTGGTGTTCCATTAACCAATTAAAAACTACTGTTCTAAGTTTTTAAACTTATAGGAAATTTAAAATAGCTTTAAGAAATCTTTCAATATTTTGAGTTTGATAGATGAATTTTAAGCAACTGTATAGGTTTAACAGTCTTTAAGCCCAATATTTCACCATTTCTGATGCAGAGATGAAAAATTACATTAAATGTTTTTTAAGCTTGTAAAATAAAAAATAAGTAATGATCATCAGTAAATTGTATACTGGGTATATTCGTGACTTGAAGGGTGTAAATTCTAGAGTGCACAACACACTGAAGCACGAACTGGCTCATAATGGATCTGCTGATGTGCACTAAAAGTTCCCTAGTGCACATTAATGTGAAGTCCAGCAGTACTACATTAAATGTGCACAAATGGAGCTTTACTGCACACCAGAGTTCACATGGGACAGTTAATGCACAACAAAGGGGTGTGCATTGGGATTTACATGCCTGCAGACATGCACTAAGACACCATGTAGACAAGTTTTTAGAAGCCCATAATAACCTCAAATGATCTATTTAAATTCATTATATATTTACAGTCATGGCTGAATAAAAGAAATCCTTTTAATGAAGATTCAAAAGCAGATAACCCAGCATTGATATTTCACCTACTTACCTGTTGCTTCTTCGTCAAAGCAAGCAAAAGCATTTCTGATTACATCTTCTGGATCTGTGCCATTTAGTTTTTCTCCGAACATTGTAAGGAACATAGTGAAGTTTATGGGGCCTGGAGCTTCATTCATCATAGCATCCAGGTATTCATCAGTTGGATTCTTTCCTACAATTAAAGTATTCATATTTTCAATAGTCATTATAATGTGTTTACTCATCCACCCAATTTTATTTGTCAATTTTAAACAGAATAGCACCTTTCATAAAACAGCTCAACAATGTATAAAAAGTTAACAGCTATGCTATTATGATGATTGCAACAGGCACATAGCCATTTTATAATGCTCAGTTAATATAACGATGGGGCCACAAGCATCAGATAAATAGATAGCTGGAGAAATAAACATTACCAAGAGAAGCGAGCATATCATGCAGGTCTTCTTTGTCAATGAAGCCATCTCTGTTCTGATCAATCATGTTGAAGGCCTCTTTGAATTCTTGAATCTGTGACTGATCGAACATTGCAAACACATTGGAGGTTGCGCGCTGAGGGCGCTTCTTAGTGGTCTTGGTCTTTGCCCTTTTGCTAGACATGATGGCTGTTGGATTCTAGGGGAGAAAAACAGTGATTAAAGTGTAGGAAATTAAATTTAAACAACAGATGTCTAAGAATTAGAGTTGTGTATTAAACTACATCATAGTTCCTTGAAAAATGTTTGAATTCTAAATAATGTGCAAAGGTACATAGATCCGCAAGTTTACCATCCACCTTGTGTTGTATTTTCTTTTATTAGAAGCTTAACTGCGATGATATGTACTGGCCCTTTGGGGTTCAGAGGAAAACCCTTCTGGGCTGACAGCAGACTGTATCAAGCTGGTCCTTGAAAAGAAGCCCCAATACCTACGTCCCGGTAGTTCAGCATATTATTCAAGCCTTGAGGGGTTAAACAGATTGGTATATTTGGTAGGTAGGGGGCCTTGCTAACCTGACCGTTAGAATTATAGTCTGCTTACCTTGCCTGAGTGGGGCCAAGGAGCTCACAAATAAGCCCAAATATCTGGAAAAGGTGATTCTTGTTTTTTTTAAACTTTATTTACTTTGTTATATTAGTTGAAGAACATAAAAGACTCCTATGCAATCTGAGACCAGAGATAGAGTCTTATGTTTTTGTTTGGTTTAGGCAGCTGAGAACAAAAACACAGCATCCTAGGCAAGTTGTGTGTGTATTAAAGTCCTTTCTGCATCATTAAGCAGAGGGTCTGGTGCAGGGGTAGGCAACCTATGGCATGCGTGCTTAAGGCGGCACACGAGCTGATTTTCAGTGGCACTCACACTGCCCGGTCCTGGCCACCAGTCCGGGGGGCTCTACATTTTAATTCAATTTTAAATGAAGCTTCTTAAACATTTTAGAAACCTTATTTACTTTACATACAAGAATAGTTTAGTTATATATTATAGACTTATAGAAAGAGACCTTCTAAAAACGTTAAAATGTATTACTGGCACGCGAAACCTTAAATTAGAGTGAATAAATGAAGACTCGGCACAGCACTTCTGAAAGGTTGCTGACCCCTGGTCTGGTGTATGTTGAGTGTGGGAGGAGAGTCTGGGCTTAGTTACAAAAGAAACAATGCACTGCAGTTTTGTTAGGTAACCAAGAAGCCTGAACTAATATAGCATATCAATAGGTGCATTCTAAACTATGAAATTGCTTTTCAATATGCACTAGAGATTGTGTCCCTTTAATGAACTAGTGTAGTACCTGAAACTACCTAAGCCTATGTGGTTTTACAATACGCCTTTTCTTTTTTTTTTTTTTTTTAAAAAGGAAGTCAACAATATTGCAAGTATGAAATGGGAAACTGATAAAATTGGGGGGAGGGGAGTGAAATTGACTACATAAATTATTTTGAAGTGTGCAAGTAAACTAACACTGAGTAAGTAAAATAATTCAGACAGAAGTGAAGCTTTCAAGTTTATGGTATCCATTCAGTTGTGATTATTTAAATATTTACTTTTTAAGCCAGTTTAACGATAATACTGGAACTGATCCACAAGCTTGAAATTAAATACTAAGGCCTCAGTTCTACAATTGGATCTGCATGGATGGACCTTTGTGCCCATAGGGTATATCCTGTTGATTTCAGGCCTGCCCATGCAACTCTCTGAAGAATCAGGGCCTTACTGTATAGTTAAAATATAAGAATTGTTGGCAGAGAAGATTAAATATTTAAAGAGACATTTGTCAAATTTAAAAAAAATTACACCTAACTATTATAACAGAGTAACAACGCTTTTCCAGGTTTACTTTGGGCATCGGACTATACAGAGTGCCAGCTATTTCCCTATTTGCCCCGATGTAGTTGGTTCGGTAGAGAAATGTTTTGGCAACAAAACGACTGTAAAGCCACAAAAATTGGCAGCTCTACTCTTGAGTAGATGTACCCTAAAACTATTTTTAACTCCGCTCATGTAAAAAAATTTCAAGCTGATCGTGTCCCATTAATCTATATTACTAATTTTCTCACAAAAACTGAAGCTATCTTAAAAGTGAACTACAAGATGCTAACTTAGTGTGCCACTGAATTCTGCATCATACCCAGACTGGGTTTTGTTATATGCCATAAATTTCTTTGCTCCTTGATTATGAGCTTCAGCCTAAACACCTGCAATTAAGTGTCCAAGAAGCCATTACCACCAGCCTATGTTTACTTGCAACAGCCCGGTTTGGCTAATTTACAATATTATCAAATGTTGATCTTTAAAACAAGCTACTTCTAAAAGTTAACTGCACCTCTGAAAAGAGCTGATCAATGAGCCACAGAAAAAAAACAGTCTCTCAGTGACTCCTTAAACAGATTGTTTGTAAAGTGACCTTGGAGAAGTCAGTTTATCCAAAATAAACGGCAATTAAACGAAGGGCACAATTTTAGTTCATTTTAAAAGTGAACTGAAGTTAACTAAATACAGCTGAATAACTGCCATCGGCAAGCAATCAGAATTAAAGTACGTAATTAACTACCAAGTTAACTCTAAAAGATCATAACTGTGTCAAGTAAGTATTTTACCTTGCTTTATAGCCAAGAGAGCGAGTGAGTGCTTTACCAAGCCTCCAGATGGAAAAGAGGCCACTGCATAGGTTATAGTCTTCCCACTATATCTACAAATAGCATTACTGATTTCATCCACTGATTAATTCTCCACTTTTAAAACTTGCATTCCATATACAACATTCTTCTGACATACAAGAAACAAACTGCTATGCCCTGAACTAAAAATAACCAACAAAACTCAACTGCAAGTCACCCAGCAACGCTCTTCATTATACAGTCACAAAACAATCTCCCTAAAACAAGTGTTCAGAGTACAATAAAAACAAAAAAGTTTAGACTGAATGTCAGGAAATCCATTTTATTTCTGAAGTAACAGTTCACCATAAACCATTAAGCTAATAAGCTAATAATCTGCTTTTGAGACACAAGAGAAAGACTTAATTTTAAATTGGACACACTTCAGGTAGCAAGCCAATAACAATTCATCCTTATAATCTGAATCTCTACTCTTGATTCACTGCTACCCAGAACAAGGTCATGCTGCCCTCAAAACTGGTTAGAATGACAATCCCCTTAATTACCTGAAGTTCTTCAATGTGCTCTGATAATTGAGACTATATTGTAAGGAAAAGGGCCATGCAAATCAAACACAGAAGTGACTCCGTGCCAGTCCCTCTCCTACAAGTTTATTATTTTGTGCATGTAGAAAACACAGATTACTGCAGAGATTAAACGTAAATCCATGGAGGAAAAAAAACCCACCACCCACAAATATAGTTCAATTTGGAAACATTTTACTTCGCAATCTTTTATATCTTAAGGGGTGGAGGGAGAGGAGCAGATTCAGTGAGAGTGAGGCACCAGGAAATTTGCTACAGGAGATTTAGAGGTGATAGTGGACAGCGCATTCAACATGAATTTGCAGTCACATATGGCAGTGGTTCTCAAAGTTTTCTTTTCCCCCGCAGACCACTTGAAAATTGCTGAGGGTCTCAGCAGACCACTTAAAGATCTTTCTAAATGTTGTTTATACTGTTAGCTAACTACTGGAAAGTGCTTTGGATAAAAATGCTACATAAAAAAAACTGTTCTACAAATAAAAGCACACAATTCATATTTTAGTATGAGTATCACCTTTCTAATGCAATGGATGTCCCCTTTCTCCCCTGCTGCAGCAGCCCACGAGTTAGGGCTGGGAAGGAGGGGTGGGGGTCTTTCCCCAGCAGCCGCAGCCCTGGAGCTGGGGAAAGTCACCTCTTTCTCTGTCCAAGGCAGCCCTGCACATCCCAAATTTCCCCCCAACCCCTCTTCTCAGCCCACTGCCCCCTCCCACCTATTCCCTATTCTCCCCAAGGTCACCACCCCAGCTTACATGCCTCTTCTCCAGGGTCCAGGCACCTAACTAGTGGAGCCACGCAAGCGTGGCTACGCTAATTAGGTGGGTGGCCCTTCATTCTCCTGTGTGCTGCTGCCCAGGTGGCACCTTACAGGGAACTATCCGCAGACCACCTGAATGGAGCTCATGGACCACAATTTGAGAACTGCTGACATACGGTATTAAAAAGGCAAGAGCAATTTTGGACTGCATAGAGAGAAATGAAGTTTCACAAGGTAATAGCCCCTCTATACAATTCTGGTGTAGCCATGTCTAGAATAGTGTTCAGTTCTAGGCACTGCTTTACTAGAAAGATAAACACACTGGAGGATATTCAGGGAAAAGTAACAAAAAAGTGTTTTAGGAGGCTGGAGGGATTAATTTATGAGAGTCTGAAGTGTTAGAGAAGTATAGCTCAGGTTTCAGAGTGGCTCAGGGTCAGCAAAGAGGACACAGGATGGGTGAAATCCCAATTCCACTGAACTCAATGGCAAGACACCCACCGACTTCAATGGGGTCAGGTTTTCAGATTTAGTTTCATAGAGGGAAGTACACTTAGTAACTAAAATAGGTTAAGTTTAGGTTGAAAATGAGGGAGGACTTCTACAGACAAGTTGGAATATCGGACGCTGAACAGAACAAAATATAACAAAAAGAATCTTCAGCAGAACATAGATTAGAAACATTTAGTAAATTTTTCACCTAGGCAAGTTTCTAAACTGATTAGAGCAAAAGCATCAACAGTTGCCCTCCCCAGTGTACACTTACTTTGTCCATTGCCTCTCAAGCCCTCACTTGTCCTGAAGAGATATGCAATGTTATTGTAGGGCAAGAATCATTTCCACCCAATATTCTTGATCGCTGGTAGACTGTAAATACCAACCTAAATGCTGATCTACTAAATTCCCAGACTGGTCATTTGTGATTATTGTTTAAAACAGAGAAGTCCCAAAAGATTTTATTACTTGAGTGAGATTATGTAAGAGCTGTGACCAAGAAATGATGCTTTAAGAGTATCAAAAGAATTCTAGTTGCTATACAATATCATAAATTTCTGTACTGCAGTAGCTCCTAAAAGCCCGAGCCCCATTGTGCTGGGGACTATAGAAATAGAAAAAGATGACTGTCCCAGCCCTGAAGATCTCACAATCCAATATTTTCATCAGATCTTACAAAAGCCACCCTCCTTAGATTCATACCTATATCCTGGTTTTGATTTTACTATTTCCAAAGGGAGGGAACATATGTCAGTGCAAAAATAAAGTCAGTATTGCCATAAAACTAAACTGGATTTAGTCTGTTCCTAAACATGAAGCTCTGAATGGTCTAGACCTCGTTTATTTTGGGAACCATTCAGGAACTTTTTAGTAGAAGGACTTAACCCAAGTATGCACAACATACAGCCCGCATGTGGCCCACGTGGGCTCACTGTGCAGCCCACAGAGGGGTGAGTAGGCAAGCCAATGGCCGTCTGGCTGGCGAAGGGGCCAGTGGCAGGCTGGAGAGTGAGGGTGAGCCAGCGGCAGGAGGCGGGGGCAGTGGCAGAAGGTAAGAAGCCAGGCAAGTGAGCTGGTAGCAGTGGAGAGGGGCTGAGGAGGTGAGCGGATGAGCAGTGGCAGCGGGGGAGCGAGGCTGAGGAGGCAAGCAGGAAGGCAGTGGCGGGGTGGGGTGGGGGGGCTGAGGTGAGCAGGTGGGCAGTGGCAGGGGGCAGGTGAGCCAGCAGCAGGGGAGGAGGGCCAGAGGAGGCAAGCAGGTGGGCAGTGGGGGGGGGCAGGTGAGGAGTCAGTGCTGGGGGGGTGGGGGGGGGGGGGGGGGGGGGGGGGGGGGGGCAACAGAGAGGGAAATGGCAGAATGCCCCCAACAATACCAAATGTTCAAGTAACTGTCCCAGGGTGATAAAGAAAATTGGGTCATTAAGGCTTGACAGTCTCTGGGGGGGGAAAAATCACTGCTAATCCCAGGACCAGACAGGTCGCTGTGTTTGGATCAGGGGTTCTTCAACCTTTTCATAGTGTGGAAAACTGGTTAAGACAGGGACTGACTCACGGGTTCATGTGCCTGTCATCACTGCAGCAACTGCTTCCATGGAAAAGCCACCTTAGGAGGATGTTTAAATATATATTTAGCTTCTTTCTATCTTGCAGTCAGAAGAAGCTGGCCCCATGTGCACACACCCAGCTCTATGGACTCGATCCCACCACACTTTGGGAACCTGGGCAGTCAAGTCTGTCCCCAGCAGTGCAAAGGACAAGTGAGGACAGGATTAAACCAAATGTCCATCCACATGTTAGAGAAGAGAGAACTATGACATATTGCACACAAATCCAAACCACTTCGTTAGCTGAAGAGTTAAGCTGTAAATTTTAGAGGAGCCCAGTTAAAAGCTCATCAACAAATCTCATTTACAAATACTCAACAGCTTCCTTAAAAACCCAGAGGCAGGACAATCTAGAAATGAACAGTTCAGGGCTCCAACCCCACAGTCATATCATTCTTCCCTGTTCTTCACCATCCCGCCTGCCCTGCCCCCAAGAATCCTAGCCACATCTCACCCTATCCAGGCCCCCACCTCTTCCTCTGCAGAGCAGCCCTTGCCGCAGAGCCAGGACTCAGCAGAAGGGCAGTTTAAATAATTTACAGAATCAATGTTATAAATTTGACAGGTCTTTGTGGTCCCCCAGCAACACCTAGAGGCTCCCGTCCGACTCAGCCAGACACCTGGTGTTTGAGGATAGGAAGCTAAGAAAATGTTCAGAAAGGGAATGATGGATATTTCTGAAACACCTGAATTACCAAACCCCCTAGACAAATCCTACCTGGCCTAGGAGAGCTCAGGGGATCTGGTAATTTTTTGGAGAAGTTACATGGAAATTAAAAATGGATCTTAGTTGTAAGTTAGGATCAGTCTGAACTATGGAGTGGCTACCACTGGTCCATTACATCCAGGTGAGCATCTCTGTAGCAGCACTGGGCCTGATCTGGTCCGGCTCCCATCCCCTCTCCAAGGGTTGCAGCTGTCTGGAGATGCCTGCCTTCCACACCTTCCTCACTCACTCAACAGGGCAATTGTTTACAAAGTGGGGGAGAGGGGGAAGAGATCTTATTCTACTTCTAGCAAAAAGACATTTTTCTTTTACCTTAATTATACTACCTTAGGGGCCTGCTATGACATATTACCAAGGTTCAATACCACTGCTTCAGCAGGGCAGCACTGGGGAAGGAGGGTTTGTTTCCGCAGGGCAGGCGGCACTGGGTTTTGGCCCTCAGCTGTCTTTTTTGGAGTAATATGGCCCTCACTGCTTTACAAGTTGTGCAGGCCTGACTTAACCTGTGGTAGTCATTTCTCTGAGAGTTTGTTGGCCTTCACACATGACGACATTTATTTAGGTAGACTTTTGCAAAAAATTCTGAAAGCTGGTACAGATAAATCTAAAAGATAGCAAGTGCAGCAATTGTACTAAAGCTATGGTGATCATTTAACCATACGATGTGGTTAATAGAAAAAAAAACTATAAAAAAAAATCTATATAGTGATATTCCAGGGTTATCATTTGTCTGTCTGTATGTCACTCTAAAGTCTACAATGTCTGCTGAGTCAGTGTGAAGGGATGGAAACAGCTACAAGCATGGTTGAGATCACCAGGTTAAATCATCACTGGGATTCATGGTCTGTTACCAATTTTTAAGTTCTCTGCCATTTTGACTGTGTGGTGTACAGATGCAGTAGGGGAGGTGTCCTTCAGTCCAGATTGTGATATCAGAGGTAACTCAGCCAATCACCACCATTACTTTTCAGCTAATTTGCATGCAATAACTTAATTAGTTGTATGAGGGAGACTGCACAGATGGGATTTATTTGGCCCAGCTGCCAGACCTGTGAAACAACATAGGCTTTCAACTACTAGAATATAAATAATTAATTAGAGGAGGACAGTAAAACTTCTTACTCCTCCACATCAGAGGGGGAAAAATGTAAAACCTAGTGACTAAATAGTTTAGGAGATCGGTAATAAGCTTTTCATTTCTATAGTACTGCTATGAATCAAGGAGTAACCAATGATTGGGTAGTGACCAAAAGTTACTGCCTTCTGTTAGCTATCTGACTACATGGGAGGTGCTAAAAAAACATTTTGGTGATATGCATTCCCATCACAAGGAAATGTATGAGTCACAACCGGAAACATGGATAGCAATCTCCACATGAAGGTCAAGGACTGAATGCTATGTTTTAATATGCTCATCACCTTAGTATTTAGGAACACTACTAAATTAAGATATTATCCTCTTCTATTACTTTCTCAGTGATCAACTTCCAAAATAGCCCTGTTGTTGTGGCCTTGTTAGCTGAACTCTTACTCATGTGGGTATTCACAATGATCTCAGTTTATTTTATTTCAAAAATTTAAAGAGGATGTTTGTCACATTTTATTTATTTTGTACAGCCTCCAGTATGTTTAAGAATGGCTCATGAAAAATGTGGAGTCAATGGGAACAGGATCTGACTCAATTTCCTAGGTCAACATAGAGGGTCACAGATTGATTATCTGAGCATATATTGGTCTAAAAATTAAGAAACTAGTTAAAATATTTTAGAGCAGAAGCAAGTGATTTAGCCTCTGTGACTCAGTGCCCGGTTTGGACAGTAATAGTAAATAGATAACAGTAACTTTCTGTGAGGATAAATACATTAAAGATTGTGAAGCACACAGACAATACAGTGATGGGGGCCATATAAATGCCTCAGCTCAAGCTAATACCTGGACCCTTTGTGTGTTACCTATTCAGAAACATAACATCATACCTCTTCTAAACTTATTTAGCTCTTCTGATTGACAGTGTGGCTGTCCACATGCTAGAAAATGGAAGTCACAATTATATCATTATACTGGAGCTTTTCTTTAACATGAATCACGACCAAAGGATGCACTGCTAAAATATGACCTACAGAAGAATAAATTAATGTATGCGCTCTTAATCTGAGCACACATCCCTCATTTTCACCATTAGCTATTTTGTCAGCTACTCCAGCTATCTTGTCAACTACTCCAGCTATCTTTATACATTTTCCATTTATGAAAAACACAGAATTTCAGCCTTTCAATATCATAGGAGAATCATCCTCCAGGCACAATCTCTACTCACTCACTGAGTCCCATGATAACTGAAATGAGAAAAACTACTTTACTAAGCTGTTGGAAAAGAAAACAAAAAAAGAGAATAAGACTCACCCCAAACAAGTTTTGTAAGGTTGATGTATTAAGGCAGTTTATGTAGTAACGTTTAGGTGTCTGCACCTCTTTCCCCCCGAGCTATTTCATGAGTTTCCAAATAGTGTAAATTTCTTATACTGAGAAGTCCAAAGGTAGCCGGGGTCAGGTGATACCAGGGACGGGTAAAATCCAACCTGTTCGCAGAGGCTGCAGAGCACAAGTTTATAATTTCTCAGCCACCAAACACAGTGCGAGCGACTGGAGAGCTCAGCATTACACCAGCTGGGGGTGGCTCCCTGCCATGGCTTTCTGCAGCCGTTTCCTGCCAGTCGCTTTCCCTGGGCGCTGCCCAGCTCAGACTCCGACCGGGATTCCGCTTCCCCCCAGCGCGCCAGCCACCTCGGCCAAAGGCAGCGACCCTGAGCCGCGCCGAGAGCCCCAGACGCAGTCCCAGCGCAAGGTGCCGCTGGAAAGGCTCTAGTGAAACCGGTCCCAGCTCAGAACCGCCCGGGACAGATCGCACCGGCCCGTCAGCTGCGCGGCTCTTCCCATCCACGCCCACCGGGCGGGGCGGCCCCGGCAGCCTCCTCCCCATCCAAGAGGGGCCGCTGAGCCCGGCGGGGACCTCCCCACCAGCCCCCACCCGGCACAGGGGCAGCGACTCTGCCCCCTCCCCGCCACCCCACCGCGGGGCAGCCGGACCCAGCCCTGCCCCTCGCTCACAACCCGCTGCCGACCAGCGCCCACAGAGGCGGCCGGACAGCGGCCGGCCATCCGCCCGCCCCCCCCGCCCAGCGCGAGCACTGGGACGCTGGACCCAGGAGACCCCGGCCCGCAAGACGCGGCCTCACCTGGCGGCTGCAGCGGAGACTCCGGCAGCGACGGGACTGGAAGAGAGCGGCGGCTGCTCCAGCTGCCTCGACACTTCCGGAGAGCGCGATCAAGACCGAACCACCGCCCGGCCAGCGGGGGGGGGGGGAACGGGAGCCGGGCTACACCAGTGGCGGGGAGAACGCGTCAGTCAGGCTCAGGGCGCTGCCGCAGCGCATATACCAGGGAGGAGAGTGCGGTTGCTCCGCAGTAAGCCTGCTGCTCACGACCCCCGCCCGAGAGAGTTGGTTCGGTCGGCACCTCCCCCCCGTGATGTGATGGTGGAGTCCTGTGCGCTCACCGCATTCCACCGTGCGGGCGGGGCAGGGGAGAGGGAGCTGCTGATGCCCTTGTAAGGGAATCGCAGGGCGTTTCCTGTTGTCGCTGTTACAACACGGGCTTCAGTCGAGTCCCGGGTTACGCGGAAGCGTCCGCACCCCGAGCTAGAGGGAGGCGCTGAGTCGTCCCAGGCCGCCGCATAGACCCGACCCGCCCCGCCCGCTAGAGAAACATACAACGGCTCTGGGCGCTTGCGCAATACGCGGCCACCCAGGGAGGTGGCTCCTACGGCTCTTCGCGGAATTGTCATGGCCATGCAGTGCGCGAGCCCTAGCTCCCATTTCTGAGCCGCCCGAGTCGCAAGTGCACCGAACCGCAGTGTCCCCGGATCCTAGCTTCCAGGGACCACTCCCCCAACTGTCACCAACCACAAAGTGTCCCAGAATCCCAGCTACCATGGAACCTCCCCACACTTGTCACCCAACCACAAAGTGTCCCAGAATCCCACCTACCATGGAACCTCCTCACACTTGTCACCCAACCACAAAGTGTCCCAGAATCCCAGCTACCATGGAACCTCCCCACACTTGTCACCCAACCACAAAGTGTCCCAGAATCCCACCTACCATGGAACCTCCTCACACTTGTCACCCAACCACAAAGTGTCCCAGAATCCCAGCTACCATGGAACCTCCCCACACTTGTCACCCAACCACAAAGTGTCCCAGAATCCCAGCTACCATGGAATCTCCCCACACCTGTCACCCAACCACAGAGCGTCCCAGTATCCCAGGTGCCAGGGACTCCCCTTGCTGTCACCCAACTGCTGAGTGTCCCACGATCCCAACTGCCTGAGACCCCCACCCAAACTGCACTGATCCCCATCTGCCGTGGGTAACTGGCTGAGGGACACAACTGTCATGCATACCTCAGTATTTTCTTGGAGTCTCGCTCATAGTTTCATTAATTTGTTTCACTCACGCTGCTTCACTGCCTTATTCTGGGGTTCTTTCTGCGAATGTGTCACCAAGGCATTCTTACGAGCATATACACCGGTAGGAAATTAATTTCAAAGTGTGTGTCCATGAAATTTAACATTTTCATGCACAAAGGAGTGTCTGGAGCAGACCCAACACCACATGTCTTGCCTGATCACTCAAACTAATCAATAGTGATTGAGTGTCAATCCACAGAGTGAAAACCATTTCACCAAGTTGAAATTTTTCATTTCTGATTACATACATCACAGTAGTGCCTGGATGCACCAGTCCAGCTTGAGGCCCCATTGGATTAGGCATTGTTCATGCACACAGTAAAGGGCTTGTCTACACGGGAAGTTATAGGAGTATACAGACAGTAAAGTGTGAATTTAAACCAGTAGTTATGCTAGTGTAGCTCCCTGTGTGGGCATGTTATTCTAATATGAGTGCCTTTTACTAATTTAGGGCATGGCTACACTTACATTTTTGCAGCGCTGGTAGTTACAGCTGTGGTCGTACAGCTGTGTAGGGCCAGCGCTGCAGTGTGTCCACACTGACAGCGACCAGCGCTGCAGTGTGTCCACATTTGCAACATATTGCAGCGCTGTTGGAGTGGGCATTGTGGCAGCTATCCCACGCGTTCAAGTGGTGCAACGTGCTTTCAAAAGAGGGGGTGGGGGGAGTGTGACAGGAGCTTGCGGGAGACAGAGAGTGGATTTTTGGAGCAGACACTGTGACAGCTCCCTGCCTTGCAAGTTCAAAAGAGGGTGGGGTGAGTGTGACAGGAGTGTCGGGGAGACAGAGAGAGTGGATTTTGGAGCAGACACTGTGACAGCTCCCTGCCTCAAATCTGGCATTTGCCCCACCCCTTCTCAATCACTCTTAAATGTAAAAAGGCTTCAGACCAGCATAAGCAGCTTCTCCGACGGACTCCCTCCCTCCCACCCGCCGTGCTGTTTGTCTCCTCAAGCAAAAACAGCTGTGAACATTCACAACATCGGCTCGCTGCGCAACGAGACAGCTGTGTTTGTTTTTTGATAAGTAGCTCCGGGGAGTACCTTCCGGTTTGTTGTATACAGGAATTGTGGGATACCTCCTAATACCCTGGAGGCCAATAACAGCGCTGGTGAGTGTCCAGACCTGATGCGCTGGATTTGTTACACCCGTAGCAGACCAGGTGTACAGCCAGCGCTGCAGGAAGGGAGTTGTAGCACTGGCTGAGCTCTGTAAGTGTGGACACCTGCTAAGTTGCAGCGCTGTAACCCCCTCACCAGCGCTGCAACTTGCAAGTGTAGCCAAGCCCTTAGGTTAGGTGGCTTTGAAAACAAATTAAGATAAACCAGAAAAAGCCACTTATTCTAGACCAGGAGTAGGCAACCTCTGGCACGTGTGCCAAAGGCAGCACGGGAGCTGATTTTCAGTGGCATTCACACTGCTCAGATCCTGGCCACCAGTCCAGGGGGCTCTGCATTTTAATTTAATTTTAAATAAAGCTTTTTAAACATTTTAAAAACCTTATTTACTTTACATACAAGAATAGTTTAGTTATATATTATAGACTTATAGAAAGAGACCTTCTAAAAATGTTAAAATGTATTATTGGCACACAAAACCTTAAATTAGAATGAATAAATGAATACTTGGCACACCACTTCTGAAAGTTGCCAACCCCTGTTCTAGACTATGGCTAGGTCTACAATGGGTGTGTGTGTGTCAACCTAAGATACGCAACTTCATTAGCGTAGCTGAAGTCAGCGTATCTTAGGTCTATTTACCTGGCCATGAGGATGACAGCGAGTCTAACGCTGCTGCTCCCCCGGCGACTCCAC
Organism: Chelonoidis abingdonii; assembly: GCF_003597395.2. Classification (NCBI taxonomy): domain Eukaryota; kingdom Metazoa; phylum Chordata; order Testudines; family Testudinidae; genus Chelonoidis; species Chelonoidis abingdonii. The sequence goes on from NC_133770.1 coordinate 213,587,490, forward strand.
TTCCGTCTCTTGCCGTAATAGAGTTCCGTAGTCGACGGCAGAACAATCGGGGATCGATTATCATGTCTACACTAGATGCGATAAATCAATCCCCAATAGATTGATCACTACCTGCCAGATAGTGTAGATGTACCCTAAGAGTGTCCATATGGAGGGGTATACCTACAGCAGTTTAACTATACAGATATAAATATACTAGTATAACTTCTCATGTAGACAAGTGCCTTCCTCAGAGAGCTTACAGTCTAAACAGACAACACAGACAAAGCAGGGTTTAAATTCAACCAAAGTCAGAATAAGTATTTTCAAGCCCATAGAAGGAAGCTAGGGCTCAGGCTTCAGCACTGTGGCCTGGGCCTGGGCCTTGTGGCTTCAGCCCCGTGGGAGGTATCAAGGCTCAGTGCTACAGCCCTGGTGAGAGCCGTGGGGAGTGAAACCCTGAGCCCTGGGATCTCCCCCCCTTGTGGGCTAAAGACCCAAACCCCAAATGGGGCGGGGAGGTGCCAGGAAATAAATATTGGGAATTTAAGCACTGAGACAAAGGATGAAAGAAGGAAGTATTATTCGCATTTTAGCAACAGAGAACTGCAGCCGGAGGATATTAAGTGACCTGCCCGTGGTCATGCAGAAATTTTGTGGTAGAGCTGGGAATTGTACCTGTCACAAACAGATAGTTAAAGGTTAATGTCTCTTTTACCTGTAAAGGGTTAAGAAGCTCAGTAAACCTGGCTGACACCTGACCAGAGGACCAATAGGGGGACAAGATACTTTCAAATCTTGGTGGAGGGAAGTCTTTGTTTGGTCTTTTGTTTGTTCGTTGTTCACTCTTGGGACTAAGAGGCGACGCAGACGTACATCCTGGCTCTCCAAATCTCTTTGAATCAGTGCTCACATGTTTCAAACTTGTAAGTAATTACGCAGCAAGGTGTGTTGATCTTATTTTTGTTTTCTGGATTGCTCCAATGTTTCTTTTTGCTGGTAAGGATTTGCCTCGTTGCCGTGCTAACTTGAACCTAAGGCTAAGGGAGCCCTCTGGTCTATGGAATACTGAATTCTCTGTACAAGCCTTTTCCATCCTGAATTTCAGATAATTTTTACCTTTCTTTCTTAAATTAAAAGCTTTCTTTTAATAACCTGATTGATTTTTCCTGTTTAAGATCCACAGAGGACTTGGATCTGGAATCATCAGGGATTGGTGGGGGGAAAGGAGGGCGGTGGTAAATTTCTCCTTGTTTTAAGATCCAAGGGGTTTGGATCTGTGTTCACCAGGGAACTGGTGAAGTCCCTCAAGGGAACCCAGGGAGGACAAAGTTTGGGGGAACAGAGAGTGCCCCAGACACTAGAATTCTGGGTGGTGGCAGTATACCAGAGCTAAGCTAGTAATTAGGCTAAGAAGTGTCCATGCAGGTCCCCACATCTATATCCTAAAGTTCAGAGTGGGGAAAGAAACCTTGACAGTACCCAAAAAGTAATAAACACAGTCAAGGAAATTCTGATCAACTCACAGAAATTCCACACGCAGAAAGAGACTGAATTAATTGGCTGTTGAGTTTGGTTTGTTGATTCCTGTTTACTTAACAATTCACATTTGTCATGCTTAAACACTTGTGAAATTTCAAGAGCACTTAAATGTTATTCCCCGCTGCAACAGAGAACAACTATCTTTTCCATCTCCCATAAAACCACAGTTGTCATGAAACTCTCATTCCCAACTGCCAACAGAGCTACAACTGTTATTTCCAAATGTCATCTTCATCTGTTACAGAGCTACAACTGTCTTGCAAGTGTCATGGAATGTCAGCTGTCATTCCCAACTGTCAAGGAACAACAAATACCTTCTCAGCTATCATGAAACCTTTGGAATTGTGACACACTCCAGGCCGATGTAAAAGTCCATTTACCTTTACAATTCAATTTTAATACAATATTCTTCATTTTCGGTCCTGAACTATTTTATCATTAAACAGCTGCTGGGTTGCAGCTGTGAATGAAGCAGACCCATATCTAGCTAATACATTTTTATACCTCAAAGGACTGTTCATAAGCTTAATTATTCAATGTTTGTTAAATCTTCTGACTCCATAGTTTTTAAATACATGATTGTATTTATACATAAAAACTTACATACACCATGTCACTAGCAGTGCTATTGACAAGATTATTTATAGTATTGGTGAAACCTGTTAATAGCTCTCACAAGTCCTTTTTGTGTATACCAGAGGGTGCATTTGAGGATTTCTTTAGACGTGCCATGTCTCACACATTGGAAAAATACTTCATTATGGAGTAATTGTAAGGAGACTTTTAAAGGGAGATGTCCTATAATGAAGCATTTTGTTGTGTGTTTCAGTAAGACTTGAGAAAGATATTTTTCTCTGATTTTGAAATCTTTATTCCAATTGTCATATTTTGTAACTACCTGCCTTGTTGTGAACCTTGAAACCAACCCCTTCCTCATGCCATCTGTGATGTTGTATGGTTGAAATATACCACTTATACAATTGCAACAAATCTTGTACAAAGTATGTCATGTAAAGTATCAATGTAAAAGTTACAATCTATCAAATATGATTATCCTATTTGTACGCATGTATTATTTTTGTATCTAAAGTTATGAATACTGACTATGAACCAATATTTCAAATGTGTTTGATCCTCGGGTAACACCCACTTGGTCAAATCTACAAAGAAGCCAGACAGCTTTGTGTTGCTAACCCATCTAAGGCAATTAACTCTCACAATGGGCCACAGAAAAAACTTATTCTGACCAAAGGGTTCTTCCTGCCAATGCCTTAGCCTCTTGTGCCTGTATTTTTCCATAAACTGTTCTGGGGGCTTTGTTTGGGACAGTAAAATTCCATACCAGATGGGAGAGGATATAAAAGACTCTGGAAACATCTTTATTTCCTGCTTCATTTTGCTGGACTTCTAATGAGGAAGGAAGAGCTAAACAAGGACTGATGACCCCCAAAGTGTTTGGTAATTTCCAGAGAAGACTTTTTCAAACTAGCAGTTTATTTCGTCACTGCTTCAAACTTGATAGAAGAACTTTGCAATGATTTTGTGTGTGTATAATTTCCTTAAACATTTTCACTCTTTTTTTTTCTCTTATAAATAAACCTTCAGATATTAGATACTAAAGGACTGGCAACAGCATGATTACTGAGTAAGATCTGAATTATATATTGACTTGGGTATGTGGCTGATCTTTTGAAATCAGAAGAACCCTTTGTTTGATGAAATTGTTTTTCAGTAACCATTCATTATAATAGTTTAGTGTCTGGAAGGTGGAAACAAGGGCTGTGATGCCTGTATTTTGGATTTCAACCAGTGTGATGACACAGAAGCTTACTTTGGTTTCTGGTTTGGTATATCTAACAATAGAATAACCATCAATTTGGCATGACTCTGCCCTATTTCTTCATCATCTGGACCCATGGAAAGGAGACTCTGGAAAAATTCCACCACGATTTCAACAGCTTCCACCCCACCATCAACCTCAGCCTGGACCAATCTACACGACGATTGTTATCCGCCCATCAATACATCCGATAGAACGGCAATACATACTCGATCAAACACACCAGCGAAGGACATAAGAGACACGATACTTATTACACGTACCAGCACACAATTGGAAGAGTGCAATGAGGCACAACCTGGTAAACATATGAGAAGTAGCAGATCTTATCATACATAAGGTCAAGGCTAAGCTAATGTTTAATAGCTCATCAACCTGATATGAGAACACGACTAAATTAAGATATTCGCTGCTTCTATTCACCAGTTTCCATGATAACACAAACATAGCCGGTTGTGCGTTTGGAGTAGCTGAACACAGACTCCACTTTCATTTTGCGTATTTGCACAAAGAATGACCACACTAATCTATTTCAAGAAAATAAAAGAAGCACTGTTGCACATTCGTAACTATTATTGTAAACAAGTCTCCCTCAGTCTAGAAGGCTTACTTAAAAACACCGGAGTCAATGAACAGATCTGACTCAATTCCTAGTCACATAGACAACAGTATGAATATCTATCAGATATCTTTGGTACTGCAACTAATATAAAAAACATTAAAATAGTTTAGAGCAGAACCATGGGATTAGACCACTTGTACTCAGAGCGGTTGGAACATCAGTAATAGTAATAGAATCACACAACATCTGTGAGGAGGAGAATACATTAAAGAATCCTGAAAGCCACAGACAATACATGATGGGGCAATAACGCACCGGGACACAGCCAACTAATACAATGACCACTAACTTATGTCTTTAACCTATCATTTACACATAACAGTCTCCACAACCTCATCCTAAACTAATGTAGCCCTTCTGAGAAAGTGCTGTCATCAGCTATTGCTAAAAATGATAGGCAGCTATATTATGAATATCACTATACAAACTGGAAGCGTTCTTAACATGAGAACATCACGACCAAGGGACCGCTGGCTAAAGAAAAGTAACCTACAGAAGAAATGAAAGTGTAATATTCGCTCCTTAAGAGCTAGAAAGCACGACATCCCTCATTCCACACCGATGGACGGATTGGTGTCAGCGATCCTCACGACCACCCCATCACTAAATCGTGTCAACTAGCCCACTACTATAACATTTTCATCGAGCAATATGAAAACCAGGAATCACCGTCTCAACCTAAATAAACTGCGAGTGAGACATCAACACACAAACACACTAATCACCCGTACTCAGTCACTGAAGTCCCACTATAACGAAAAACACTGCCATCATTATATGTTAGGAAAAAAGCAGAAACAAAACAAAGGAAAATAAACTCACGCTCCAAGACAACTTTGTAAGAGGATGTTAAGGCATTGACTGTAGTAACGTTCATCTGCCACTCTCATTCCCCGACAATAGTATATTCAGTCAGAGTCCAAAGTGGCGCTAAATACGTGATATAAACTGAGAATCAAGGAGCAGTACCGCCATAATTGAACCAATACAGTGTCAAAAGATCAACGAATGAGCGAAGAGGCCAGTAATCAGAACATAATGATAAATTCTTACAGGCCAACCAAACACTACCAGACGGACGCGATAACGGGTAGAGAGCATCAACATTGCACTAATGGTAGCTTCCTCCAGCTTCCTCTGCAACCCCTCTTCCTGCCAGTTCCGCTGTCACCTGGCGGCCCAGCTCAACCCGACCGATTACCGCTCCCCACAGCGGCCACACCTCGGCCAAAGGCACGCCTCCTGAGCCTCAGCCGTAGAGCCCAATCACTCCACAGCGCGACAGGTGCTCCCGTAGGCTCTAGGGAAACCGCCCCACACTTCAAATAACGCATCCCGGACACATCGCACCCGCCCGCACTGCGCCGGATCCTCTCCCATCCACGCCCACCTGGGGCGCGGCCCGCAGCCCCGACCCAATAACCCTAAGATTGCCTACGCCCTGGGCGCGACCCTCCCCCACCAGCCCCCCTCCACATGACCCATCACAGGAGCATGCGTGGACTCACTGCCACATCGAACTTCCTCGACACACCATCACGCACGTACCACACCATCTCGGGAGGCAGCCGGACCCAAGCGCCTGCCGTCCCACACAACCGGCCGCTCCGCCGAGCGCCAACGACAAAGCTCTTCGAGGAACAGCTCGTGCCAGGCCCACACAGGAAGTATCCCACCAGGGCACCACGATCCCCCCAGCGGCGAGCACTGACGACCCGGAGAAGCCGGAACCAGCGCCCAAGACGTCCAAAACTACTAACAGGGCAGCGCAACGGACTACCTCGGCACGGAAGAGCACGCGGCATACGGTACAGAGCAAACGTGCGGCCGGCCTTACCACTCCTCGGATTACGTCGAGAGCGCGATCAGACCGAGAACAACCACTCCATGCAGCGGGCGGAGCAGGGGACGACTCGGTGCGCGAGACCCGGTACAGCCATTTAAGCGCGGAGAACGGTACCATCAGTCTCAGAGCGCGCGCCTACAATCGCGCACATAACCAGGAAGAAGTCGGTATCCGTCAAACAAATGGCACTCCCTGCTGCCCACTGGACCCCCAGTGGCCATCAGACGACAGTGCTTATCGATGTCGCACCTTTCACCCGTAGATGTAAGGGTTCGAGTCAACTCGATCCGGCCACCGCATTCACCCCTCCCGGTGCGCGGGCAGGGGAGAGGGAGCTCTGATCCCTTGAGGGAAGCAGCGTTTTCCCTGCGTCTGCTGTTACAACATCGCATACCAGTCCGATCCGGATTCCAAAGCGACGCCGCACACCAGACTAGAGGCGAAGCCCACTTGGTCCCGACAGCCGCCGCAAAACCCCTCGTAGCCCTCGCCTCCCGACCCGCTAGAAACAGGTATCCCAACGGTCTCTGAGCGCCATGTTTGCGCATACCGCACCCAGGATGCTCCAGGCTCTCGCGAATTGTCAGCCTAGCCAGTGCGCGCGCCTCTAGCTCCGCATGCTCTGAGACCGGCACCCGAGCTCGCAATTGGCTATTCCAGTGGACCGAACCGGGCGGTGCGCCTATATTGTACCGCTCTACGGGATATAAGCTCATACACATACTCCCAACACTTCACCCAACCCAAAGGTCCCATGAATCCCAGCACCATGGACCCCCACACTTGTCACCCAAACTCCGAGCTAAAAGCGTCCCAGAGATCCACCATATGCCATGAGCTTTCTCTCACTGAAAACGCACCAACACGAAAGTTCTACGAATCCCTAGCTATCCATGAAACGTCCCAACCAAACTTCGACCCACAAGAGCTCACATAAGCTGTCTCAGAATCCCATCATGAACTCCTCAACATTGAGTGTCTCTTGCTAGCTGACCACAGAAGCGTGTGACCCAGTATTCGTGCTGTACCATGCCATGGGATAATACCCCTCTGGTCACTTTTACACAATGTCTGCCTGTAGTCCCCATCGATCACAACTTGCGATTATGACAGCCGCACTGCCCGTCAACACTCCAACTGACCCATCCGTGGCGTAACTGGTCTAGAGATCATCAATCGTCAGCGCACGACCACGTAAAATTCTGGATCTCCGCTCATTCATTTTCATTACTGTCAACCACCAGCATGCTCACTCTCGTGTGCTTTTTCTAGCGAATGGGTACCCAAGCTCAATGATTCTGACAAGGATTTACATTCAAGCTGTCCTTGGATAGGGTTCCCGCTAAAAGCAAAATTAATTTCAATAGGCTGTCCACTGATTGGCAAATCTAACAAGTTTGCATGTACAAAGAGCAGTTTAGACAGACCCAGACACGACATGGTCTGGTGATTCACCTCATACAATCACAAAGGATTAATGCTACAACTCCAACAGAGTGAAACTTATCTTACCTAATTAAATTTGGCTAGTATTCTGATATCATATGCTACATCACGGTATGCTCGGTGGAATACACCAATCCACTCGAAGCCACCTGAGGATAGGAATTCACATTATTAACACATTAGGGTACATGCGCACACAGGTAAAGGGCTTCTCAACATGGGAAGTTGATATGAAGCTGGATATATCAGAACAGTAAAGGTTCGAATTAAACCATAGTTGAAAGTTAGCTCCCTGGTAGATTGGCATATTAGACTATCAGTATGGAGCTGTCTGTTGACTACACTAAGCTATCTCCACTTACATTTTGGCAGGCGGGCTTTAGGTACAGCGTTCGCTACACTCTACGTGTTGCACGATGCAGCCTAGTTCACACTGGACAAGACGACACACCGCTCGCTGGTCCCACCATTTGCATACATTATGCAGCCTGTTGAGTGTGCATGTGGCAACTAATACCAGCTCAAGAGGGGAGGCCAACACTCTTTTTCAAAAGAGCGCGTGTGTATGGTTGACAGGGACGGGGGAGAATGTAGAATGGGATTTTTGGACGCCAGAACATTTGGAACAGCTCCCTGCCTTTGCAAGTCATAAAAGACGTTGGGAGGATGAAGTCGAGACGGATTCACTAGCGAACAGAAGTGATTATGAAAGCCGATACGTTCTTCAGCACCCCGCCTGCAAATTCTGCAATGCCCCCCCTCTCTCACATCTAACTGCACCACAAAGCTCTAAGTCTGTAGAGACCAAGATAAAGCAGTCCTTCCTACGACGACTCACCTCCTCACCACCAGCCCAAGGCCCCTGTTGCTGTTAGTGTCTCCTCCCATCAAAAACAGCCATGAAATGTTCACAGCCCGCACGTTACAATGCAAGACATCTGTTTGCTTGATAAGTTACTAGTCACGGAGATCCCGTTGTGTATACAGGAATTAGGATAACCATACCACTGAGGCCAATAACAGCGGACAGAGTTAAGATACCAGTCCTGTTACTGCGCTTGATTTGTATACAACCCGAGACAGCCGAAAGCAACAGGCATACCAGACAGCTGCAGGAAGGAGGTTCTATGACACTGGCTTATCCTCCTACAGTATGGAAAACCATGCTAGAATTCAAACGCTGTAACAACCCTCAACGACACTGTCAATACTGCAACGCTACCCACCTAGGTAGTCTCTGAAAAAAAGTGAAATAAACAAAAAACCACTTATCAGACCAGCCAGGAATTAGGACTAAGCCTCTAGCTACAGTGCCAATAGAACCGGAGCTGAATCAGGTGGGCATAACTACGCTCAGCATTCACTGGCCACCATTCGCGAGGGGAACCGCAATTAAATTAGATTTAAATAACACCTTTTAAAACATTAAAAACCTTATTACTTACTACAAAATAGTGAGTTCACATTAATATTGTATAAAAGGAGACCTTCTAAAAAAAATAATACAGAGGCACCACAAACCTTAAATTAAATATATAAAATGAATACCTGAGCACAAACCAATACACGACACTGAAAGTCCAATCTGGCCCCAGGTCATATATACTATGGCGTAGGTCCACAATGATGTTGGCAACCGACACCAACGCACTCTATTACGCACCCGAAGACCCACGATCGTTACATCTATTTTATCTACCTGCATAGAGAGCATACAGCGAGAGGCAAATCACGCCTCCATTGCTAAACTCCCCGCGCGACTCTCACTTGACGCGTCTCTCTTTCCGAGGTAGATAGGATATCAGCCAGGACGAAAACAGATAGAGATTGAGATGTATGTGCACAGATAATCCAATTCATCAATACACTAACAGACCCAATAAGATCCACAATCTCCATCACACGATCGAATCACTTACCTGCCCAAGATAGTGATAACTTACCATACAAAGATCAAAATTGACGTAAAAGAGCTACAACAGATCTAAATAGCTAATACACCTCATGTAGACAGTCGTCCTCACAGAGCTACAGTCAAAATAGGACAAAACAGACAGACGAGAAGCAGGATATAAAATCACCAAAGTCAGAATAAGTATTTCAAGCCATAGAGAACTAGCTAGCTATCCAAACCAGTAGGCTGGCGTAACGTATGGCTTCCACCCCGCGTGACGTATCACGCCAGGCAATAAAAAACATAAAAACACGCCCTTGAGAGCGATAGGTATCTAGAACAGACAACCTCCCCCGTGCTAAAGGCCCCAACCCCACCCAAAGGGCGGACGGTGCCAAAATAAATATAGGAAACCTAACACTGAAACAAAGCAAAAAAAATATATTCGCATTAGCAACAGAGAATGCAACCGGAGATATAATACCTGCCCGTTCATACAGAAATTTGTGTAGACTGAATGGTACTGTCACAACAATAGTAAATGTTAATGTCTCTTTACCTGAAAGGTTCGAGCTTCATAAACCTGGCTCGACACTGACCAGAGAACACCATAGTGCAGACAAATATGCAAATCTTGTGAGGAAAGCCTTGGGTTGGCTCTTTGTTGTTCGTGTCACCTCTTGACATAATAGAGGACCCAACTCATCTCCACTTCCCAAATCGTTCTGAACCCCCCTCTCATCAAACTTAATAATTACCACAAGTTGTATCTATTTTGTTTCTGAACTGAAAAGTTCTCTTTGGCTGGAAGATTGCCTCTGTTCTGTACCTTGAACCTAACGCTGGAGCCTCTCTATAGCAACGATACTGCTGTAACCTTTCCATCCTATTACAGAAGATAATTAACTTCTTCCTTTAATAAACGTCTTTTACAAACCTATGGATTCCTTGTTTAAGATCCTAGACTACGGATCTAATCACAGGATGGGGAAAGATGGCGTGGTAAATTCTCCTTTTTAAATCAGGGTTGATCTTTTCACCAGCACTGGAATGTCCTCAACGGACACCGCAGAGACAATCGAGACGAACAAGAAGTGCCCCAACACTAAATACTGGTCGTGGCAGTATAAAGTTCTTCCCAGATAACTATCAGTTCAGCCCGCTAAGAAAAGTGTCCATAGCAGGCCAACACTAACACCCACACAACGCTTCAAAGTAGGGAAGGAACCTACACACCCAAAAATAATAACACCTCATCCAAAGAACAATGTCAGATAAATCACACAGAATAGCGCCACAACAAAAAAGACTGGAATTAAATCGTGTGTTTTGATCCTGTTACCTTAATCAATTTCAACATCTCTCAGGCTATAAAACTACTTGACAATTCAATAGCCTTACATAGTTCTTACCTCATCCCGCTGCCAAAAGAAACAACACCTTGACACTCCTCCCATAAAACCTCTATGACTCCATCTTCCCAACTGCATACAGATCTACAATGTTAAATTCCAAATGCCACTTACTTACATTAGACTACATCTCCACTGCTTCTGCACAGTGTCATGACCAATTCGACGCCATCCCCACCTTGTCAAGAACTAACAAATGACCATTCTCACTACAGAAACCTTGAGAATTGTGACACACCCACGCCGATGTAAAAGCCATTACCTTACAATTCAAATTTAATACATAGCTCATTCGCTCCTGAACATTACATAAACCCAGCTGGCTCAGCAGTAAGAACAGACACATAACGAACAATACATTATTATACCTCAAAGGACGTTCAAAGCTAATATCAAATGTTGTAAATCGCTGAACTCAAGGTTAAATCACAGAGATTATCACAATAAAAACTAACATACCCAAAGTCACACTGCATGACAAATATTAAGTATTGTGAACCTTTAAAACTACTCACCAATCCTTTGTGCCAACCATGACGACAGTCATTTGACGATTACTCTAAGACTGCAAATTCCGACAAATATTGACAAAAATACGTCATAGATAACTTGAAGAGTAGGAGCCTGTCATCAAGCATTTTGTTCATAAGACTGACCGCAAAGATAATTTCTCTGATGTTGAAAGCTTACTCCAATGCATATCGTAACTACCTCGTTGAACCTTGAGAACCAACCCCCTTCCATGCATATCAGTGTATTATTACAAAAAATACACCCCACTTATAAAATTCGCAACAAATCCTTACAAAATTCATCTAATATCAATGTAAAAGTACAATCTATCAAATTAATCCATGACGCATGTATATGTATTACAGTTAGAATACTGACAGAACAATATCAAATTTTATCCCGGTAACACCACTTGTCAATCTACAAAAAAGCCAGACAGCTTGTTTGCAACCCACTAACGCAATTAACTCTCACAAGGCCACAGAAAAAACTATCTGACCAAAGGGTTCTCCTGCAATTCCTACCTCTTTGCCTGTCATTTTTCATAAACTTCTGGCTTGGTGGGACAAAAATTCCTACCAATGGAAAATAAAAAGACCTGGACTACATTCTTATTCCTGCTCAATTTGCAGCCTCTAAGATCGAGAAATCAAGAGAGAGCGACGAACACCCCAAAGGTTGCGTAATTTCCAGAAAACTCTCAAACACAGGCCATATCCATCACGTCCTCAAACTGATACGCAATAACACTTGCATGATAATGGAGTACCAACCTCCCTTACCACTGTTCACGTCTTTATTTCTACACAATTACAACCTCAGAATAGAACCAAACAGACGCAACAGCATGATCACGCTAAGATCATGTATTGATATATTGAGACTCGTAGTGGTCCACGCAGGCCATCTGTTGAAACAAAGAACCTGGTCTGAGAAATTGGTTTCAGTAACCATTCATTACAACCAATATTTAGTCTAAGGTGATACCAAGCTGCGCTGACCTGTCACCTGATTCAACAGGTCGACTACACACGAAACGACCTACCTTGGCCGCTTGGTAATTACACAAAGAACATCAATTTCGCATCTCAACCGCCTACCTCGCACATCACGACCCATGAAAGGAACCTGAAAATTCCACCACCGACAACACATCCACCCCCACCACATCACCTACCTGACAATCTCACGCAGGCCTTTCTAGACCCACGTGCACAATAACTATGGTCCACATTAAACACCTATATCGAAAACCCTACCACCGTAATCTACTAGCCTCCACTCCATCCGGCACATCACACATCCATCCAAGCAAAGCATCTGGAGTACACCGCCGCCTAGCCCTTAACAACGACCCCAAAGGTTGCCTAACAAAAGCTCCACCAAGCACATTATAACATACGACCATCAGCGAAATATAAGCGCGAAACAATCAACCAAATGCCAGAATGTACCCAGTAAGCCTGCGAGCTCCAAGACAAACCCCAAAGAGGAACCAACAGACCACACACCCACACAACCGCCCCACTCAACCCCTCCAACGCAACAATCAGGGACTACAACCCATCCTGACAAGAATCCAACCCTGCACAGCTGTCAGGCAGCAATTCCTCCACACAACACCTCCAACCGATCGATTCTCTACAACAACGCTACCACCGGCACCAATAACTCAGCCAGAACCAACATGCCACAAAACCCGATGCAACTCCGCCACATAGCTTACATATTGTACACGCACCTGCGCACGCACACAGACCAACAGAGACACAAAAATCACCGTGTCTATTTCCACTTCTGCACTCCACCAATGTAACACAACGCTAACTCAGAAGCATCGGGATTCCCCCCCGCATGTAAAAACACGTCCAAACGGACATGCCACAAAAGACAAATGACAAAATCAAGACATATGAGGAAAACGCAAAATACACAAACCTTAAAGCACGGTAAGACGGCTCCAGGCCACCCTATAGCAGACACTAAGACTTCATACCGAGCAAAAAAACTTCAGACCACACCAAAGAAAGGCTGAGCCTTCAATCATCGGAAATTAACACCATCAGCCAGTTAACAACTGAATCTTCAAAACAAACCTAGTCTTTCGCTCCCTGTATTGTCACCCCTACAATCTGCACAGAACAGTGCCTCAATCCCCCTGATCCGAAACAACCTCATTATCTCAGCTGTCTCTACCATATTACTACCTGCCCTGGATAACTCTAACTCCACACATCTCCACGCGAAAGTATTCTCACCAAAGCCATGAATTCCAAACCGTCTTTCTCCATAAGACCACAGGATCTCTGCGCTAGGCGTATTAGAGAACACCAGCTATCTTTTACTAACAAACATAGACAAATACATAAAAAAAATAAATAACATCTCAAGTCCATCTCACAGAAAAAAGCTGTCAAACGAATTCAGGTTAAGTAGTCTACTCAGAAACATCTAAATCTATTACATCTTCACAATAATCTTAACCTTATATTAGGAGGAATTACTCTAAAAAAAAATAAAAATAAATGAATATATATAGTAAGTCGTTAAACTAGGACAAAATTCCACCTCATTTTAACTAGAATCTACAGTTACTACAAGCTACACAGATTCTATAGCCGAAACTGTAAGAAACAATTGGCATTATTAGGCTCAACATCATCGAGGAAGACCCTTCAAAAATCCGAATGGTCAAAGAATAAGACGAGTAGTAGGATGCACAGAGCCTTTAGACTAATTCAACCTCAAGACCTGTCGGGATGTGAGAGCTCTATGAAAATAAAAAAATTCTCCGAAAAGCTAGTTAACAAGGAATATATATACGAGATAAGCAGGTAACCCCATAACGTTCTAATTAAAGAAATAAGTAAAGGTTATTAGAATAATCATAACACTAAAATAGACAATTCTGAGAAGTGGAGAACTAAGAATATGGTACCACAGTTAAGCTGATATTCTAAGATATAAAAGCCAGCAATGAAATGAAAAAAGTATGGAACTGGTCCATAGATAACGGCTAATGCCCAATGCAATGCTACAATGCAAGTATTGTGAAGCTAATGAAACGTAAACTAAATGTGAAAACTCTATGGACAACGGTTCAAGTAGATAAACTGAACCGAAACTCAAAGAATTGAACTAAAAGGCAGAACTTAAAACCATGATGCAGGATGTTTCTAGTGTCCAAACTCTAGAAAATTGAGCCCCTCTACAGGCCGCACTGTCTTTGAATCTATACGACTCTAGTGCAGAAAGTTTTGCCTCATTACCTCAGTTACTATCTGTAAAAATGATCATATACTTATGTGACATCAGATATAAAAAATACTTTGTAAAGGCCAGAACAGAAATTTATTTATTGATCTTTACAAAGGACCTTTTCAAGGCTTTTACCATGCATAGGGGAAAAGAGACTTCCCCCAAGTCGAAGTAAAAGTACAACAAGATCTCCACCCTGTATCGTTTGTTTGTTTATTTCTTTTTGCAGTAATAGCACCTCAAAGGAAGATTATAATCTTATATATAAGTTAGAAAGCAGGAAGTCTAGAAAAAACCCACTTAGACCCAGTCTCGATTCAGGACGGTATAGAAACTCCTACCTTCTTTTCATATAAATACTAACATAGTTCGTAACGTCATATTTTCATCATACATGTTTCTAGGTATCTTTACGGACATAGGGTTAAGAAATCAGTTCCCATTTCCAGATTGGGAAAACTGAGGCAAAAGCATCATAAACCAATAGGTGCCTAATTCCTATGCTTTCACAATGGAGTTGCTAATGCTTAGCATTTTTGAAAACCATTTGGCGCCTATCTGCACCTTCAGGCACCTAAACACCTTTGAAAATCTAGCTCAAATGATTTGCCAAAATCACCCAGCAGTAGGGTGACCAGATAGCAACTGTGGAAAAAATGGGATAGGGGTGGGGGTAATAGGTGCCTATATAAGAAAAAGTCCTCAAAAACATGACTATCCCTTTAAAAATGGGACATCTGGTCACCTTACCCAGCAGGCTCGTGGCAGAGTCAGGTGTCCTGAGTCAGATCTAATGTTCTATCAACTAGGCCACAGCAGTATGATACCTGAAAAAGTTTGTTCAAGACTTTGTAAACCATTGTTGAATACATAACAGCCTGCAGCAGGGCCCTGATCCTGCAAAGAGATCTGCATGTGTTTAACTTTACACATCTGAGTAGCCCCATTGATGCAGAGACAATATTGCTGAAGCAGCTGACTCAACCACTTTGTGTAGGATGGGGGCAATTTGAGTGGAAGTCCCTTATGCTTTGGTCTGTTTGGGGAAACAATCTGGCTTCCTGGCCTTACATAATCAAAAGTACTTATTGTGCAATATATTCTCAACAGGGTTTCTGCATCCTTCATTATAAAGTTATCTTCACCAGGTTACCATTACTTTCTTTAAGGTCTTGGGCCACACTGCAATACCTTTTCTCAAATTGAGTGTTATCTTACTTCATCAGTAGTTCCATTGAAGTAAATGGCACATTATATAGAGCGGTGGTTCTCAGCCTATTTACCATTGTGTTATGTAGGCCGCATCCACACAATATATTCACTACTTGTATGGCCTGAGGATGTCATATGGGCTGCAGCTGTGTGCTGATGTTGAGAACCACTGATGCAGAGTAAGATGCTACTCAGTATGAGCAAAGCTATTTATTACAGTGTGGCCCAACAATAGCATTAAGTTAATCATCCAAATTTACAGAGAAAATCTGTTGCTGGCATGTGTCTTTCAGGTGAAATCCTGGCCCTATTCAAGTCAATGGCCAGCATTTCGCATCCCATCATGAACATGTCCTCTCTAAGAGGATTGTAGCTTATAACTGCTACTATAGGTCCATACATGTCAAGTCTCACTCATTGGGTGTGATGCTCGCTCATTAGCATGCTATGTCACTCTCACACGCATTCCTAAGCTTATATCACTCATTCTGAGTAAATATATAAAGATTTAAAATATTTTTAGGCGCTGAAAGAGACAAAAATATGACTGGGGCCTCAGAACTGGGGCATTGAGATTGGAAAGCCACTTTCCCAGCTTGTATATTGTGGTAACCATGGAGACTACAGGCCCTTGTTCAATACCCTGGGAGAGGAGAGAGGAGGCTATGAGGGGAGTGTGTGTGTGTGTGTTTGCCCAAAAAACAAGCATGACTTGATTGAAAGTTTGAAAGTTCTGCAAAATACAGTTCAAAATTTAAACCACACTGGACAAATTCATGGCCCTTCATTGTCCTGGTAGTAGTCAAGACTTTTTTAAAAGTGGTCTTCTCAATTTCTCATTGCTGTCCAGGGTTTCCCAGCTTGTCTTAGTTTTTCTCTACTCAGATGCAGGAGAAGAAAGTGTTCAGTTTGTTTGAAAGAATAAGACCCCATTCAGACCAAACCTTGGACTAGGTGAGACACTGTCCTTTATTATCCCAGTGAAGCGGGCAAATCCTGAACTACCAAAAAAAGTTATGAAATGAACAAAGGGGGCCAAATGTCAATATAACAAAGCACATGAATGAAATGTGAAACCAAATTAGATATTAAAAGAAACATAGAATCTGAATCCTTTATCTATGATTTATTAGCATCAAATTAATTTAATTCAATTTAATTACTTTATTTTTGCATTCATTTCATGTATTACTAGGATGTGTTTTTAATTATTTAACTTTTATTTTGGAATCTGATTATTTTAGTTTGCTGAAAATGTAATATGAGCAATAATATACAAGGAGGAGAGATTAAAGAGGCTAGGACTCTTCAGCTTGGAAAAGAGGAGACTAAGGGGGGATATGATAGAGGTATATGAAATCACGAATGATGTGGAGAAAGTGGATAAGGAAAAGTTATTTACTTATTCCCATAATACAAGAACTAGGGGTCACCAAATGAAATTAATAGGCAGCAGGTTTAAAACACATAAAAGGAAGTTCTTCTTCACACAGCACACAGTCAACTTGTGGAACTCCTTA